>NC_054472.1:18579977-18953310 GCF_017639515.1 Carcharodon carcharias | reverse complement strand
GTTGGTTTTGGTGCATCGTTCTGACCAATGTGTACTGCCTGGAGATGACCATAAGCACATCACAGAATCACAGAATTTTAACTGCACGGAAGGAGGTATTTGGCCCATCATGTCTGTACCGGCTCTCCAAATGAACATTGTGACCTAGTGCCATTGCCCTGCCTTTTTCCCAAACTCCTGCACATTGTTTCTATTCAAATAATCATCTAATTCCCTTATGAATGCCTCGATTGAACCTGCCTCCACCACACTTCCAGACAGTGCATTCCAGACCAGAACCACTTGCTCTGTGAAAACTTTTTTTCTCACGTCACATTTGCTTCTTTTGCAAATCACTTTAAATCCGTGCCCTCTCGTTCTTGATCCTTTTTACAAGCGGGAACAGCTTCACCCTATCTACTCTGTCCAGCCCCCTCATGATTTTGAATATCTCTACCAAATTTCCTTTTAGCCTTCTTCTCTCCAAGGAAAACAGTCCCAATCTCTCCAATCTATCCTCATAACTGAAGTTTCTCATCCCTGGAACCATTCTGTAAACCTCTTCTGCACTCTCTCCAATGTGTTCACATCCTTCCTATCATGCAGCACTCAGAACTGTACACAATATCCCAGCTGAGGTCTAATGAGTGTTTTATGTAAGTTCAGCATAATCTCCCTGCTCTTGTACTCTGTGCCCCTATTAATAAAACCTAGGATATTATATGCTTTATTAACTGCTCTCTCCACCTGTCCTACCACCTTCAATGATCTATGCAGATGTACACCCAAGTCTTTCTGCTCCTGCACCCATTTCAAAATTTCACCCCTTATTTTATATTGTCTGTCCATGTTCTTCCTATCGAAGTGGATCACCTCACACTTCTCCACATTGAGCTTCATCTGCCACCTATCTGCCATTCCACCAACTTGTCTATGTCCTCTTGAAGTTCCACCTCATCCTCCTCACAGTTCACAAAAGTCCCAAGCTTCGTATCATCTGAAAATTTTGAAATTTTCCTCTGCACACCAAGATCTAGATCATTAATACATATCAGGAAAAACAAGGGTCCCAATACCGAACCCTGGGGAACTCCACTACAAACATTCCTCCAGCCCAAAAAATATCCATTGACCGTTACTCTGTTTCCTGTTTTTCAGCCAATTTTGAATCCATGCTGCTACTGAAAGGAAATTAGTGAACCAGATGGGTTTGACAACTGATGATAGCTTCAAGGTCAATATTACTGAGACCAGATTTATATTCCAGATTTATTAACTGAATTTAAATTCTACTAACTGGTGTGGTGGATTTGAACCTATGCCACCAGGGCATTAGCCTGGGCCTCTGGATTACTAGTCCAGTGACATTACCACTCACCAGGGCATTAGCCTAGGTCTCTGGTTTACTAGTCCAGTGACATTACCACTCACCAGGGCATTAGCCTAGGTCTCTGGTTTACTAGTTCAGTGACCTGGCCACTGTGTTACTATCTCCCTCACATGAGCCTAGTTACGGCCTTTATAGAACATCTTCATTGCTGTTTTTTCAGATTAATAGGCTTTGAAGTTTTGATCCGAAAGGTATTTAGCATTGAGTTAACATAGGACTCTCTAGTCCAAAATCTGACTGGACTCATTCACCTTAATGAAAGATCTCTCTGACTTAGTGTTTTGGCAGAGGCTGTAATGCTAGCTCAAGTCTTCACCCACTACAGCCTCTGCATCATGTACTGGACTATGTGCAAGTCCATTGCCTTCACTCTGCCGACTCCAGCAAAGGATACAACCCATATTCCATCAAGCAGTGTTTCCACCAGTTGGAAGTGGATGGAGCAGCAGCTGCTTGTCTAAGTACAATCTAATAATGCTAGTTGTCAAATCCTGGATACGTAAGGACATGTTCCAATACCCAGCCTCACCTTTCCAGCAATTGGAAGGCACAGAGTTTCATCAATTATTCAATTGATGTCTTTTTTCACTGTGTTGGCAGGAGCTAAAGGACAGCTTGTGCTGTAGTGTGCTTTATTTTCCTAGCCACCTCTATGTTCAAACAGGCTCTCCTCTACAGTTCAAAACTCTTGTACAACAGAAAGGCTTTTTCGAAAATCTGAGAGATCCGGGACCAAACTCAGAGGTGAACTTGTGGCAAAAAAAAGTGGAACAGTTGCAGGAAAAGAAGGGCTTTGACCTCCACTGACCAGTCATTGACCTTTTTGGTGGGTGAGAAATGGACAGGGGTTGGGGGGGAGGGATGGCAGTGGTGATCTGTATTATGGTGATTGTCTCTTTGACAAAACCTTTTCGCATGAGGACCTGAATTATGCTATATATGAGTAAGACATGGTATAGAGAATGGAAGAGTTAAGTCCGCTCACATTTAAAAGAACAGTTTTACTTTCATGATTTTCTCTATTGAAGTGCTTCTCAACACAAACAGCAATCTTTCACCCAAAAAACAGTGCGGGCCAAGTATCCTTTATCCGAAACCCTCGGGCCTGATTGCATTGTGGATTGCAGATAATTTTGGTTTTCGGATGCTGCATGTAGACCTAGGTCTACCTATGTTGTAATAGCCTAAGCCTAGACCAGCAATAGTCTGAAGTAAATAAAATGGCTAGGGAAGTAAGATGTTCCATTGAAGAATAAAGGTCACGAATGGTTGGCGAGGCTCAGGTCGTGTTGGCTCAGATCACCGACTTGCCGGGCTAATGGTGGATGAGGTTCAAAAAAAGTGTAGTTTTTGGATGTGTTTGTTTTTCGGATTTATAGGTAAAGGATATTCGACCTAGGCAATAATTTAAAAGCACGTGGCACATGGGATGCTACCACTTTTTCTTCCCTTATGTTACACATTTGTATAATTTGATGATGAACACAAACAAGGTTAAATGTGTGCACTTCCAGTTCAGAACTTATTTTATCACGGGGGGCTTGCACAGCCATGCCTGGCTTACTGGTAGAACTACAGAATCAGGTAATGTATTGTGTGTAGCTAAATTGACAACAATGGCCCAGATTTTCACAGCCAGGTCAGGTGCACAGAGATGGGAGAATTCCCAGCTCCGCAAAAACCGACATTTATAATTGGCTGTCCGGATGTTGAATTTTCGGAATGGGGCTTGGGGGTGGGTGGGGGCAGGCTGGATCGGAAGACCAGGACAACCTGGGAAGAACTGAGGAGAATGCCGGGTGCAAAAGCAGGCTGGGCAGGAGGCCTGCCTTGTGGCTCTGGCACTGTGTCCAAAGTTTAAAAAGAAAGATCAAAACATGAAGCACCCTGCAGCCATCATCTCTCACCCACCCACCCCACCCCCACCCGACTCACCGTTAACCCTAACATACTTACCATACCCATCATGTCAACCCGTGCCAATATATGTCTCCCCACCCAACCTCCATAACCTCTCATAACCTCCATGCCAACATATGCCCTCCACCTGCTCCCATGGCCCCCTCATACTCCCCAGGCCAGCCTATGCCCCCACCCATCCCCCATAACCCCTCATACCCCCCTCGCTGGCCTATGCCCCTCCACCCACTCCCATGGTCCCCTCATACTCTCCATGCCAACTAATTCCCCCAACCACAGCCAGTAGCCCCTCAGATCTCCCATGCCAACAGATGTCTCTCCATCCACCCCCATAACCCTTCATGCACTCCAAGCCAACCTATCACCCTCCATCTACGCTGATGGCTCTTTGTAGCTTCTAAAACAACTTAGTTACACCCACCATGCCAACTCATTTAATATCCACCATGGTCAGACCCCAGGGCCCCAGAGATGAGATAAAATAAAATTCGATAAAATAGAGTTCTAAGTATGGCATACTTCATTATATTGAAAAAAAAACCTCTCATTCATAAAAACCCATTTACTATTTTTACATTCCTTCAACTAAATAAAGCCTTATAAGAGCAAACATTTCATTCAAGTACACAATTCCTTATAACAACAAGCATTGGAATTCATAGCCTTACATCAAAGAGTCTATAACCAATTTTAGCTGTCAATCAAGCAGTGAAATGGCAGGGATCCCACTGTGATAATGGATGGCTGTGAAATCAGTCATGTAGCACTAATCCAGTAATGGAAATCCACAGGAATAAGTCAACTCACAGAGTGAAAGGGCAAGCAATCATTTTTATTAACATTCCCCACAGTATTTTTCAAAGATTTAAAGGGCAGGACTTTTAAATGTTTTGATAGTTTGACAGCTCCCTTTGACAGGTACTTCTGACAATTTCAACAATTGTTTTTGACAGGTTTGTTGACAGTTCTAATGAGCTTGACAATAATGAGTTTATGCACTTTTTAGTACATTTATTCCTACTTTTAGCAATTCAAAAGGGCAACTGACCTCCACAAAAGGCACCTCACCTGCGCCAAAGGGCACCTTCACCCCCCCACCTCCCCCCCCCCCCCCACCCCCTCAAAAGAAGTGCTGGGATCAGATCCAAAGGAGTACCATACTTCTCCAAAGAAGTAGCCCTGGCTATCCAGATGAATCCACCAAGTTCAGACCAGCTTTTATCTGTTCTAATATGCACACTTTGGGTTCCATAACTCTGTTCTCCCAAAATGCCAATTCAGTGAAGGAGGGTGATGATTTAAATGGCCAGCTGCCTCCATAAATCACTCAGGTGTGAAACACGCTCTGCCCCTATTCCTGTTCCAGGGAGTGCCGTGTTTGGGGGTGGGACTTACAATTTTTGGCCATTTGCGCCATTTTCGCCACAAAGAAGAGGTTCTCCATTGTGGCAAAAATCTGGGCCAATGTGTTTTATCTTGGGTATCACCCAAAGTGGTTTATGCAGCCCATAGCCTGAATCTTCTGGTTAACGGCAATGCTGTTCTCATTGCTGCTGCCTGAAAAGACTTTCACAACTTGACACTACTGCACCTTTTTTCTGGTATCTTCCAATTCCAGCTGGCAGAAAAATGTGTAGTGCAGTGTCTCCTGAGGAGATCCGTTGGACTTCTGTTGGTTCGGGGGGAAAAAAGGTGACACCTTTTTATGGCACTAGGTGCCATATTCTGGTAAGTTTTTAAAGGTCCAGTATTTTAATGAATGGGTGTGGGTTAGTGAATGGGTGAGTAAATGGGTGATTGGCTGAGGTGGTGAGTTGGTGATTTGGGTGAGCTGGGTGAGGTGGATGAGCTAGGTGAGCTGGGTGAGGTGAATGAGTGGGTAGCTGGGTTAGTGGCAAGGCGTGTGAGGTGGGTAGGTGAGTGAGTGGGTGAGATGGTGAAGTGGATGGGGTGGGTGAATGGGTAGGTGGGTGAGATGGGTAATTGGGTTTGGTAGGTGGTCGGGTCAGGTTGGGAGATAGTCTGGTGGTTGGGGGATAATTGGGTGGTGGGGGGTAGTTGGGTGGTTGGGGGGTAGTCGGGTGGGCGGGGAGTAGTCGGGTGGTCAGGGGATAGTCGGGTGGTCGGGGGGTAGTCGGGTGGTCCCGGGGTAGTCGGGTGGTTGGGGGGTAGTCGAGTAGTCGGGTAGTCGGGGAATAGTCGGGTGGTCGGGGGATAGTCAAGGCGTAGTATGGTGTTTGACCCTCATTGATCATGAAAACACAGAAAATTCACGATGCAGAAGGTGACCTTTCGGCCCATCGTTCACCGTGAATTCCTTTTCCAAAACCATGTCCGACTACCATTTTATGCTTTTCAGTTCCATGGGAAGCATTAGTTCAAAGCATTTCTCACTGCACCAGTTCAATCTTTTCCTTGGAAATAACTGGCTCCAGAGATGCACAAATCTTCAGAGAAGGCTCACTTTTTGGCATTTCCATGTGAGTGCCAGTTAAATGAATTCACTGTCCTTTCAATGTAATGTAAATGAAAGAGCTCCACAAGAAGCACAGCATTCCCCAATATGTCATAGGGACAATTTCTCAAGAAATCGATGATAACTGCAGGACCAAGAGAGATTTTACCAGTCACTGGTGTTTGGATTTTTTTTTTCCCCTTCTCATGTGGAGCTTTTAATGCTTCTGCCTGACATGATTGGTAGTTCACATTGATTTTGTGGGGAAAATACTTTAGTTTCCATGAATATTTTTAAAAGCAATCATGTTGGAAGTTGTTCAGGCCATATTTCAATTTTTTTTCAACTCATAGAAAGCAAGAAGGGCAGCAGTTATCAGAGAGTTTCTGTAAAGTTATGAGTACTTATTAATTTCAGAGCTGCAAGGAACAGAGGTTCATGGCAACATTATCTTACTCTCAATTACTGGTTCAGACGATATCCTTTCTCTTTAACATTAATATTATTTAATATGCAAATATAGGTAATAGTCCTTTCAACTCACTTGCACCAATAATGTCCATTAGTTTTTTTTCTGCTTTTTGGACAAGGGCTGATTGGTACAGGGTAATGGATCACGACAGCATCGAGTGCTGTGAGACAATACTGCTCTATGCTGGTCAACGATAAAAGAAAGCCTTGCATTTATGTAACTCTTTTCACAACTATCGAACATCTCAAAGCACCTTACAGCCAATAAAGTACTTTTTGAAGTGTAGCCACCGCTATGATGTAAGGAGCATGGCAGCATAATTTGCACACAGCAAACTCCAAAGGGATCCTGCCAGGTAATCAGATTTTGTGACATTGGTTGAGGAATAAATGCTGGCTGGGAATAATTCCCCTGCTCTTCCTTGAAATAGTGCCATTAGATCTTTCACATCCAGCCTAGCAGGCAGATGGGGTCTTGTTTTAAAGTCTCCTCCAGAAGACAGCACCAATGACAGTGCAGTGCTCCCATCAGTACTGCACTGCAGAATCAGCTTTGATTTTTGCACCTGGAGTGAGACTTGAACCCAGAACCTTGTGATACAGAGGTAAGCATGCTACTCAACTGAGTCACAGCTAAGGCTAGATGCAGTCCTTCTTTCAATTATCCTTCATACAAAAATCACTCCCAACTACTTGTACACGTTTGACATTTCTACTTCTCATGATAGTATCCTTGTGACTTCGCTGAGCAAAGTGACCAAATTGGGTGTGTTTCTGCCGAGTGGCCATGTTACCAGGAACTGAAATGAAACTCGTCTCGTGAAGGATCGTTACAGACAGTATTTGCTCCAGTAGCTGGGCTGGATCAAACCCAGAATTTGTGCTTACGTCTCCCATCACACAGTCACGCCTTGGGGATGAATTCAACACAATCTGGGTGGTCCCACTCGAAGTGTGCATCCGGAGAGGCCAGCGAGAGGTTTGTATGAAATTCAGCGAGCTAAGCTGGTGAGCTGCCAATCAGGCATCTCGATGCAGCTCGTCGGTCAGGATTTTAGGAATTCCAGCCAGCTCCAGCTGAGCCAGCCCACAGGTAGACGTGAGGGGAGGGGGCTAAAGCAGGAGTAGGGGTGGTGACCATGATAGCAGACCAGCAGCAACCAGCAGTATTTTTGTGGAGTCAGGATGCCTTTGCAGAAATGTGAAGATTTAAAAATGCTCTGTCTTTTTTTTGTGAAGTCTCAAATGATCACTTTAAAGACCACTGCTTAGGCCGCTCAGGTCCCCGAACAATGGGAGGAGTATGTGTGGCACAAACTCTACCTGTCAGATTTCAGACATTTCAATCACTGTCCAACCAGCCATGGTCATATTGAATGGCGGAGCAGGCTCGAGGAGCTATACAGTCTACTCTTCCTCCTCCTCCTTATGTTCTTATGATTCTGATTTACCTATGCCAGGTGCCTAATGCCTGTTTCAGGCAGGTGTTTGTCAAACCCAGGAGGCCCGGCTTCCAATATGGCAGCTGGCGCACTTCTGGGCAAGATCAGATGGCAAGAAATCGCAACCTGAAACTCGTCGCCTATCTTTCACATTTCCCTTCAAAGGTAAACCAAGAGAAGAAGAAGAAGTCATACGGACTCAAACCGTTAACTTTGTTTCTGTCTCCACAGATGCTGCCAGACCTGCTGAGATTTTTCAGCATTTTCTGTTTTTGTTTCAGGTTTCCAGCATCTGCAGTATTTTGCTTTTATAAACTAAATGATGTTAATGTTAAAATCAGAGTGAGGCCATTCAAGAGGGAAGAAACACTTTTTCACACAAAGGGTGGTAGAACTGTGAACCTCTGTCCCACAAAAACCAGTAGATACTAGTTAAATTAATCATTTAAAATCAAACATTGATATATTCTTGCTAGCCAAGGGCTTAAGAGGAAATGGAAGCTGGATAGAGTTAGGATACAGAACAGTGTTATGACGTAGCAGATGATCTGTACCAGGTGGACCAAATCCACAAGGGAAACGCTATCACAACAGTTTTGCAATTGGTATTTACTACAAGAAAATGTGCATGCTGAATTCAGAAGTAATAAGTCCACCAAGATCAGTCTCACCTTTAGGATTTTAAAAATTAAATTAAATTATCTATTAACAAAAGAAAATATTTCAAGCATATACTACAAGACTACAGTAACGTTTTTTTTATTCGTTCATGGGATGTAGGAGTCACTGGCTAGGTCAGCATTTATTACCCATCCCTGATTACCCTTGCTCAGAGGGCATTTTTAAGAGTCAACCACATTGCTGTGAATCTGGAGCCAAACAGTAAACAGCAGATTTCCTTCCCTAAAGGACAATTAGTGAACCAGTTGGGTTTTTACATTGATCAGCAATGGTTTCGCGGTCATCATTAGGCTTTTAACCCCATATTTTTGTTGGGTTCAAATTTTACCATCTGTTGTGGTGGGATTCAAACCTGGGTCCCCAGAGCATTACCCTGGGTCCCTGGGCCATTGACAACACCACTGCCTCCTCCCCTAATAATAACTTAAAATTCCGAATTAACCTGGCCCCCAGTTACACTCCCTTTAAGGCAACAGTCTAAAATATATTTTAGATTTAAAACAGAACCAGCAAGTTAACACAATAGCCACTTGTCAGTGGAATTCCAAATGACTGTTCCCCAACATCAGCTTCACACATGGCTGGAGGCTTCACTAAGACTATTTCACATGCTCCCATTAGATCTAACATAGCCTACTGACACATAGCCTTTCATTCTCCTTTATATATGTTTCTCTCTTTTTGATATGTAAATTCAATTGTTCCATATGTCTTTGAAACCATGGGCTGAATTTTCTGGCTGGGGGAGGGCAGAGTGGGAGCGGGCATGGGCAGGCACAGGCCCGAATGCCGCGCGCGATCAGGTCGGCACCGCCATTTTACATGGGTGGGCCAATTAAGACCAGCCAAGCGTGAATCATGGCTCCCGAGGACAGTGGGCGGCGGTGTCCACCGGGTACAATGGCGACCCAGTGGCCTGTTTTAAAAAGTTGCTGCAGCCTTTCAAATGCTGTGAATCATGGCCAGTGGAAGGGCTCCCCAGAGCACGGCTGGTGAGCAGGCCAGGCAGGAGGGTAGGGCAGGGGGGGCACTGTGCCACTCATTTTCCACTAATTGCCTTGCTGCCCTCCTTGAGGAGGTGGCAGCACAGCGAGAGGTCCTGGTACCCCAGGACGGGAGCAGGAGGCTCCCCCACATGACCAAACATGCCTGGGAGGAGGTGGCGGAGATTGTAAGCTCCTGCGATGTGGTGCAGCGCACCTGGATTCGGTGTTGTAAGCGCTTCAATGACCCATTGCACTCGGGAAGGGTGAGTACCATGTTGGCATTGGTCACTTACCCCGGCAGGTAGGCTTCCCCCCCCCCGGCGGCCCCCCTCACCCCAACAAGTCTGAGTGTAGTGGCTGCATTGAATCATTGATGGTATGTGTCCTTCACTGGGTGGGCCAGCAGATATTACCCATGTCTAGGTCACCCTGAGAGGGTGGTGAAGAGATGGGTTCTGCACCCGCAGCATGTGGTACACTGGTTGAGGCCCACTCTGATTGCGGCGGGCAGTCCATGAAGAGAGCCCAGGTACAAGTTGCACTAATCAATGTTCCTCTCTCCTTTTCAGGAGAAGAACGCACATAATACCACTGAGCGGGTGAGGACTGGTGGAGGGCTGGCACAGTGAGTGATTGTCAACCACTTCGAGCAGGAGGCCCTAGATTTGGAGAGGCGCCATGCTCTCAGGTCCTGAGGTGCCTTATGTTTTTGTTTCCGGGTGCTGCATCTTGGTGCTGCCCCATCGCTGGGAGTGGCATCTAAGACAGCCTGCTCACTCTGCTGTCCTGTTGGCCTTGATGACCTTGGCAATTGTCCTCTGGCCCGTGGAGCCTGTGCTGGCCCTGCCTGGGAGGGAGTGGCCAGTTCCACAGCTGGCATCTCTCCAGTCATCGCAGCCTCATCGATGCAATGGTCACTGGCAGAGGGGTGCAGGAGCTGCTGCCCTCATCTGGAGCACCCTGAGAGGCTGGGGTGCCATGGGAAGGTATGTTTGCCCAGCAGTGAGGTCACCATTGTTCTCCCAACAGCCATGGCAGTGCTGAATGTTCAGTGATTGAAGTTTGCAACATGGCTTGACCATTGGTTATAGAAGGATGAGTGCATAATGTTCTGGGGGACAGGGATGTACACTGACATTGTCTCCAGGTTAACTGATCCAATGTCCTTGTCCTTCCTTTCAGCATCAATGCAGCAGGGCTGAGAGGAGGAACAACAGGGCCCCCTCCAACACCGGAGGGTCATGAAGTCTCACCTGCGTCATACCATCTCTGCCAGGCAGGCACCGGCGCAGATACTAGCACCTCAGTGGGAATTAGAACGTCAGCTAGTGTCCTGGTGCACAGCAGTAAGGGCACTTCACAGTTGCTGGAGGAGCTGGCAGAGACAGAGTGCCCATGGCGCCAGCAGTCGGAGGACTGCAGGTGACCAGGCACACGTTCAGTCGGTGCCTGATGTTGTGCCTCTGGAGTCCTCCGCGATGCAGCAAACGCTGGAAATGTGGCCGGGTGTGCGGGAGCGTCTGGGGGAGATACATGAGGCTATGCTTGGTTTGGTATCCAAGGTGGAGGAGTCTACCTAGACTATTGCTGAAACAATGAGCCTCATGTCCAAGTGCCATGCGTCCTCCATGGAGAGAGTGGAGACCCTGGTGGAGAGGCTCCTCCAGGAGACCCATCAGGGCTTCCTGGGGATGCATTCAGACCAGCAAGCCCTCACATCAGCATTGACCACAACTGATCAGTGCCAGTGTGGGAGGTAGTCTGGGCATCAAGTTTCCCAGCTCGGTGCCCATCCATCCACGGTGAGCTGGGAGGTCCAAAGCGACCTTACGTCGGCGCAGCAGCTGCCTGTCATCTCTGCGGACACCTCTCAGGGTGCTCCAGATGAGGGCAGCAGCTCCTCCACCCCTCTGCCAGTGATCATTGCATCCGATGAGGCTGCGATGACTGGAGAGATGCCAGCTGTGGAACTGGCCACTCCCTCCCAGGCGGGGCCAGCACAGGCTCCACGGGCCAGAGAACGCCCGCCAAGGTCATCAAGGCCAACAGGACAGCAGAGTGAGCAGGCTGTCTCAGATGCCACTCCCAGCAATGGGGCAGCACCAAGATGCAGCACCCGGAAACAAAAACATAAGGCACCTCAGGCACATCATAGTTTTTCACTGCTGCTTTTGTGTTGGCCCGCAATGAGGTCTTTATGAGTTGGTGTGATTTTTAACACCTTTGTCATTTTGTTTCATTAAGTTTCTTTGGTTGTAATATTAAATTCATACATGTCACCATGGCTAAGGGTGCCTCTTTTGTTCTGCCAATGGATGGTTTCCAATGATGTAATGAATGTTTTGTGGGGCATTCAGCTTTATTAACATGGACCTTAGTTAATGTAGATAAAAACAAAAAACTGCGGATGCTGGAAATCCAAAACAAAAACGGAATTACCTGGACAAACTCAGCAGGTCTGGCAGCATCGGCGGAGAAGAAAAGAGTTGACGTTTCGAGTCCTCATGACCCTTCAACAGAACTGATCTTTCTTTACAAGGAGAGGGAAATATAAGCTGGTTTAAGGTGGGGGGTGGGGTAGGGGCGAAGAAGTGGAGTGGGGGGGGTGTGGTGTTAGGATAGGAGCAGATCATCAAAAGATGTCACAGACAAAAGAACAAAAGAACACAGAGGTGTTGAAGTTGGTGATATATATCTAAATGAATATGCTAATTAAGAATGGATGGTAGGGCACTCAAGGTATAGTCTTAGTGAGGGTGGGGGAGCATAAAAGATTTAAAAATAATGGAAATAGGTGGGAAAAGAAAAATCTATATAATTTATTGGAAAAAACAAAAGGAAGGGGGAAGAAACAGAAAGAGGATGGGGATGGAGGAGGGAGCTCAAGACTTAAAGTTGTTGAATTCAATATTCAGTCCGGAAGGCTGTAAAGTGCCTAGACGGAAGATGAGGTGCTGTTCCTCCAGTTTGCGTTGGGCTTCACTGGAACAATGCAGCAACCCAAGGACAGACATGTGGGCAAGAGAGCAGGGTGGAGTGTTAAAATGGCAAGCTAATGTCCCTAACCAGGCAGATCTTGCACAGGTCTCAAGTATGGAGCCTGCAGCCCAGGCTTGTCCTGGAGGTCCATCTGTGATGTGCTAGCTGAAGGGCATTTGGATTAAAGCCTCCTGGGTGTCCCTACCTCCTTGGAGAATGCCCGGTCAGCATCTAACCCCTCAGCATTTCCCTGTGCGTGCTCATCCTCGGTCTCACTGCTGGACTCATCATGTGGATCTGTAGCCAATGCGTCTACATCTTCATCATCCACTGCATCCCCCCTTTCCAGTGCCAGATTGTGGAGAGCACAGCATGTAACCACTATCAGCGACACTATATCTTGGAGTTATTGAATGCACCCCCTGAGCGGTCCAGGCATCAGAAGTGCATCTGGAGAAGACCAATAGTTCTCTCCACCACAGTCCTTGTGAGGTGTGGCTCCTATTGTACCACTGCTCAGCTTCTGTTCTTGGATGGTGGAGAGGCGTCATGAGCCACCTTTTGAGGGTATAGCCCTTGTCACCCAGCAGCCATCCATCCAGCCGAGCCAGAGCACTGAAGAGCCCCGGGGAGTGTCTGAAGGTGTAGGCGTCGTGGGAGCTGCCTGGGTACCTTGCACAGACTTGTAGAATTAGCATCCTGTGGTCACACACTATCTGCACATTCATGGAGTGGAAGCCCTTCCTGTTGACGAAGGCACTAGGCTCACCTGCTGGCGCCTTGATGGCCACATGTGTAAAGTCTATAGTACCCTGGACGCGGGGGAAGCCAGCAATGGCCGTAGAGTCTCTGGCTCGCTGTGTCTGACTTGCCTGGTCCCAACAGTAGTGGATGAAGTTCAATGCATGCCTGCACAGAGTGTCTGTAACCTGCTTGGCACAAATGTGGACAGCTGATTGGGAGACACCACAAAGATCACCCACCGAGCCCTGGAAAGAGTCAGAGGCATAGAAGTTGAGGGCAGCTGTGAGCTTCAGAGTCACTGGCATGGGGTGCCCACCCACACAGATCACAGAGATCTCAGGCCCAGTCATCTGACAGATATGGTTGACTGCCTCCCTTGAGAGATGGAGCCTCCTTTGGCACTGTACCTCAGACATATTGAGGTAGCTGCTTCTCCACCTGTATACACTGGCAGCAGGTTAAGTGGCATCTTCTGCGGCCCCTTCCGCCTTGGACTACCTCTTGGCCCTGCACCCCTTGTGCCTGCACCTGACCTCCCAAGGGTGGCTCCCCTGGAGGCTGAATGTGCACTTCTGGCCTCCTCCCCCTTCTTGCCCTCCCTTCCTTCTCAGAGTAAGTGCCTCCAGTGGAGAGTTCAGCTCCCATTCCTTGGCTATGGGAAGGCTTCCTGAAACCTGCAGGCCCAGAAAAGATTCCTCACTGCAGAGCTGACCTGACGGTTGTGAGTCCAGCCCAAGCAGCTGGTATGCGTTTTGAAGTATTGCAGATCACACAGGCAAGTATCAGTAACTTTGAAAAATCAATATTTGACAGACCACACTCACGACCCCACTGAGCCCTCTTATCCCGCCTGTGGATGAGGTTTATACAAATGTGTCCTACCTGCCTGCCCGCTGTGCCTATACGCTGACCCAAAGATTGCACTGGCACCGAAAAATCGCGGTCGATTTGCGCATCAAGGGCCTTAAGTAGCCTGTTAATTAATGGCGGGTGCGCATCGGAGACCATCGCGTGCCCGCCCACTAAAATGTCGCTGTGGCGCGCGGTGATGTCGGGGCGCATGCTTGCGGGTCCTGCCCCTGCACACCAATGGGAAAATTCTGCCCCATATCTTCTTCATAATATAAAAACTTTCATCTTGCCAATATTGTCAGTAACTTTTGGAAAAATAAACACACTCCTTAGCCTTGCTTACCTGGCTAGTTGTAAACAGACTATGATCCCTTTGAAATCCAAATCTCTTCATTTACCTAACAATGCAAATTCCTTTCACTCCTCACATGCTAAGCCAGCATCCATGTTAACACATTAGCTTGTCATGCACTTAGCTTCTATTAATGATTTCAAGTTTGTAGTCTATTTGACTCCAACTGTAATTAAATCACACAGACAGACCCAACTAGACTCACCACCATAAACCTACTTCACAATAAACCAGAAAAATATTCTGAAAATTATTATACTTTCGTCACAACAGACAACACCTCATCAAATGGCTATGCTTGTATTGGAGGCAGTACAGGAAAGGTTCACTAAATTGATCCCTGGGGTGAGGGGATTGTCCTATGATGTGAGGCTGAGTAAATTGGGCCTATAATCTCTGGAGATTAGAAGAGTCAGAGGCAATTTCATTGGAACATGTAAAAGAGATTGTTCCCACTGGTGGGCAATCTGAAACTCAGGGGCATCATCTCAGGATAACGGGCTGGCCATTTAGGATTGAGATGAGGAGAAATTTCTTCACTCAAGGGTTTGTGAATCTTTGGAATTTTCCACAACAGTGGGTTATGGATGCTCCATCGATGAATACATTCAAGTCTGGGATAAACAGACTCTTGGTCTTTCAGGGAATCAAGGGATATGGGGAGTGGACAGGAAAGTGGAGTTGAAGCCCAAGATCAGTCATGATCATATTGAATGGCAAAGCAGGCTCAATGAGCAGTGTGGTCTACTCCTGCTCCTATTTCTTGTATTCTTGTGGGAAATGCTTAATAGGCTGAATGGCCTGCTCCTGCTCCTACATACCTACATTCCTATGTTGCCCCAATTTTAATGTATGCCAACACTGTGATGGATACTGCTTATGTAACCATTCATAATAGGAATACTTATATGAACAATTGTAAAGAATATTGATGTAGACCTCCCATCAAGACTGTTACCTGACGCCATAGATTAGATAAGTTCAGTTTACATAGTATTTTAATAAATATATAATTTCTTCTGTCAAGTCTCCCCTCCAACCACACCACCCAACCCATTCTCACTCAGGTCCCCCTGGTCACAATCTCCACTTTGTCCTACTCTTAACAAATTTCCCCAGCTCTTCTCATCTCTCTTGAATCCTGCAGCATAGAAGGAGGCCATTTGGCCCATCATGTATATGCCAGCTTATTGAAAGTGCTGTCCATTTAGACCCATTCCCCTGTTCTTTTTCCATAGCTCTCAATTTTTTTCCTGCTCTTGCTCTCTCCTGCACTCATTCAGCCCCCATCACTCACAGCCTGACCTCCCATTCTTTTCCAGCTCTTCTGCTGCCTTGCATTCAAATTCATTATCGGGCCCTGCTCCTCCACTTACTCCTGTTTTTCCTTTGGCCCTACTAGCTACTTCAGTTAACAGACAGATCTCCACCCTAGTAGAGAGGTCCATGTAAACCATGTAGGTTAAGGCTGCCTCATCTATATTATGCCCTGCTGCCTGTTTCAATTCATCCCCTTCTTCAGTTCCCCGGCAAAAATCAAATCACTGCCTCAGGAAAGATGTCCATGTCGCAAGGGACAGGCCAGATCACACAGTGAAATACAGATTCTCAGGAGGAATCACGTCACTTCAAACAGACATATTACCAGAGATACAAAGAAAGAGCAAAAACAGGGCAAGGAAGATTTGTTTAAAATATTAGGGGTCAAAGAGATGCCTGAAAGATATAAGCGAGAGAGACAGAGCAACAAAAATAGATGACAAAGATAAAGAGCTGAAAAAAATCAACACAACAAGTAAAGATAGATGAAGCGTCATCAGAGAGACAGAACCATAGCATTTGCAGATCAATGCAAATAGTCATGTTAGACAGGAAGCAGAACCTGGGATGTTAACAAAAACACAACTTGCAGTAATCTGCTTACTGGATTTAACAGTCTCACACTATGCTACCAAATAACATGCAGTCTAGAGGCTTACCACATAAACAATTAATACCTTTAGTTACAATTAATTAAAAACATGAAGAAGGAAAATTGGCAATTGCTTGAAGTGCATTAGATCTGATTGTCCTCTCCTATGCTCCCAATGTGGGGAGCACATGATGGGAAATCCCTCAATGTAGAAACATGCAAGCAACATGAGGCGGGCAATATTTTGAGAAAAATGATTTGTTCACCTTCCCCTTTCATTGGTAGCTTGATGCACAGATCAGACATGATCTAATTGAATGGTGGAATATGAACATACAAACATACAAATTAAGAGCAGGAGTGGGCCATTCGACCCCTCGAGCCTGCTCCGCCATTCAATAAGATCATGGCTGCTCTGATTGTAACCTCCCGCCTACCAATAACCTTGCATCCTCTTGTTAATCAAAAATCTACATAGCTCTGCCTTAAAAACATTCAAAGACTTTGCTTTCACTGCCTTTTGAGGAAGAGAATCCCAAATATACATGGCCCACTGAGAGAAAAAAAAATCTCCTCATCATTATCTTAAATAAGTGACCCCTTATTTTTAAATAGATTGTCCCACAAGAGGAAACATCTTATCTACATCTACCCTGCCAAGACCCCTCAGGATCTTAAAGGTTTCAATCAAGCTGCCTCTCACTCTTCGAAACTCCAGTGGGTACAAGCCTAGCCTATCCAACCTTTCCCCATAAGACAAGCTGCTCAAGGGGGCTCAGGGGCCAAATGGTTGTCTTTTTCCAATGCTCCTAGTCTGGTTACTTTTGATCATTTCAAACAGTTGCAAGTGGAGAGATGTTATTAAACTACAACATTTTCACTGACTGAGCCTTCCACCCACTTTTTATCTGTTCAGCTGTTCGGGAGTCTCCGCATTGTGCAGAGATCCCAAATTCAAATACTTTTGTTGTCCTCATGAGACTTGTGTACAATTTGCTCATGCAACAGCTGCATTGGGCTGAATTCAGTGGGCAGAATCTAATGCCCTTCCCTGTGGCCGGTTTGGTGGCATTAGGGCATTTATTCAGGTGGAAAGGTGACAGGTGCTGAGCCCGCCACCTTCCAGCCTCCACCCCAATTAAGTCTGTGGTAGGAAGACCTGTGGGCGTCCTCCCTGCCCCATGCCAATTAATGCCCACTGAAGGGCCTCATCCCATTGCCACTGGTATTAATCGAGTGGCAGGTGAGGCAGGGAGCTTGAGATGCCAACTTTTGGGGTTGCATGAGGGCACCCATGCTAGAAGGCTGGTGGGGGGGCGGTGTTTGGTCACTAAGTGCCTGGTCGAGGGATCTGGCATCCAGAATGGAGAGGGCTGCTGAGAGCCACACTCTGCCCTTTCTGCCGACCCTCTACCCCTCCCCCACCACAATCCCACCTCTCAACGCCCCCTTTCCGCTATCAACCATGTGTGGCCTGGGATCCAACAACAATCCTAGGCATCAGGTGGGTGCCCTACGGACAGCAGCCACTGCCTCAGCGGTGGTGCTGCCATTCAATAGAGTTATTGGTCTCAGATTCATTGCTCTCAGAGAGTGGGACATCCACCTCCCGATTCTTAATCCTGGGGAAGGTCTGCCACTGTCCAGTTGAGTGCCTGGGTGGTGGGCCTTCCGTAAAAGAGGTGATGCGCGACTCTTGCCAGATCTTTAGCCATCAGGCGAGACCCCCATCGCCTCCAGTAAATACTCCCCTGTGTGCCTGGTATTTAAGGTTTATCCTGCAATGACCAACAGGAAGAATAGTGCACCAGAATCATCAATCCCATTGCCTACTGGCTCTTAATTGATCTATTGTGGTTCAGGGGTAGCTCACTATTCTTTAAACTAATAGGTTATGGGTTTAGACCTTGCTTCAGAGACTTGAAGACAAAATCTAAGGTAACACTTCAGTGCAATATTGAAGCTGTGCTGCAATGTCTCTTGGCTGAGAAGTTAAACTGAGGCATGCCTGCCCTTGTAGGTGGACATAGAAGATCCAGTGGTACTATTCTGAAAAAGTTCAGAGGAGTTCTCCATGCAATCCTGGTTGG
This sequence comes from Carcharodon carcharias, assembly GCF_017639515.1. Taxonomy (NCBI): domain Eukaryota; kingdom Metazoa; phylum Chordata; class Chondrichthyes; order Lamniformes; family Lamnidae; genus Carcharodon; species Carcharodon carcharias. The sequence continues at coordinate 18,935,057 of NC_054472.1, read as the reverse complement.
TATTTATCTTTCAAATGACATCACTGAAACATATTACCTGTTCATTATCATATTGCTGTTTGTGGAACCTTGATGTGTGTAAATTGACTGCCATGTATCCTATTTAAAAAAAAAGACTTGCATTTATATAGCATGATCTCCGGACCTCCCAAAGGGATTTACAGCCAAAGAATTAATTTTGAAAGCGTAGTCAATATTGTAATGGAGCAACATTTCTGATGTAATTCATTGGCTGCAAAGTGCTTTTCGGTGTCCTGAAGTCACAAAAGGTGCTCTAAAAATGCAACTGATGGTAATGAACTTGTATGGATGGTCATGATATCCAAAGTAAATATTTAAGCTTAAGTATTGCTGAACAACAATTCCGTGATTGAACAACGCTTGCTAAATAATCCTGATTGTGCTAAAAATTACACTGAAAACCAATTTAATATTATCAATCAGGCTCGGAGAGTGGCTCACTTATGCATGCTATGAGCTATGTGAAGGTACGTGAAGAGAAAAAGATTGGTGAAGACAAATGTAGGTCCCTTACAGTCAGAAACAGGGAGATTTATAATGGGGAACAAAGAAATGGCTGACCAACTAAATACATACTTTGGTTCTGTCTTCACAAAGGTAGACACAAATAACATACCAGAAATGTTGGGGAACACAGGGTTTAGTAAGAGGGAGGAACTGAAAGAAATCAGTATTAGTAGGGAAATGGTATTGGAGAAATTGATGGGATTAAAAGCCGATAAATCCCCAGGGCCTGATAATCTACATCCCAGACTACTCAAGGAAGTGGCCCTAGAAATAGTGGATACATTGGTGGTCATCTTCTGAGATTCTATAGACTCTGGAACAGTTGCTACAGATTGGAGGGTAGCTAATGTAACCCCACTATTTAAAAAGGGAGGTGGAGAGAAAACAGGGAAGTGGGGAAAATTCTAGAATCTGTTATAAAAGATTTAATAGCTGAGCACTTGGAAAACAGTGGCAGAATCGGCCAGAGTCAGCATGAATTTACGAAAGGTAAATCACACTTGACAAATCTACTGGAATTTTTGAGAATGTAACTAATAGAGTTGATGAGGGGGAACCAGTTGATGTGGTTATTTGGACTTTCAGAAGGCTTTCGACAAAGTCCCACATAAGAGATTGGCGTGTAAAATTAAAGCGCAGGATTGGGGCTAGTGTATTGAGGAGGATAGAAAACCGGTTGGCAGACAGGAAACAAAGAGCAGGAATAAACGGGTCTTTTTCTGTATGGCAGACAGTGACTAGTGGGGTACTGCAGGGATCAATGCTGGGACCCCAGCTATTCACAATATATATTAATGAGTTAGATGAGGGAACTAACTCCAAATATCTCCAAATTTGCAGATGACACAAAGCCGGGTGGGAGGGTGAGCTATGAGGAGGATGCAGAGATGCTTCAGTGTGATTTGGACAAGCTGAGTGAGTGGGCAAATGCATGGCAGATGCTGTATAATGTGGATAAATGTGAGGTTATCCACTTTGGTAGCAAAAACAGGAAGGCAGATGGCTATAAGTTGAGAGAGGGGAAAGTGCAACGAAACTGGGTGTCCTCGTACACCAGTCGCTGAAGGTAAGCATGTAGGTGCAGCAGGCGGTAAATAGGCCAAATGGTATGTTGGCCTTCATAGCCAAAGGATTCGAGTACAGGAGCAGGGATGTCTTGCTACAAATATACAGGGCCTTGGTGAGACCACACTTGAAGTTTTGTGTGCAGTTTTGGTCTCCTTATCTGAGGAAGGATGTTCTTGCTATAGAGGGAGTGCAGCAAAGGTTTACCAGGCTGATTCCTGGGACTGACATATGAGGAGAGATTGAGTCGGTTAGGATTATATTCACTGGAGTTCAGGAGAATGTGGGGGGATCTCATTGAAACCTATAAAATTCTAAAGGACTAGACAGGGTAGATGCAGGAAGTCAGGGGTCACAGTCTGAGGATACGGGGTAGACCATTTAGGACTGAGATGAGGAGAAATTTCTTCACCCAGAGAGTGGTGAGCCTGTGGAATTCGCTACCACAGAAAGTAGTTAAGGCCAAAACATTGCATGTTTTCAAGAAGGAGTTAGATATAGCTCTTGGGGTGAAAGGGATCAAAGGATATGGAGAGAAAGCGGGAGCAGGCTATGGAGTTGGATGATCAATCGTGATCATAATGAATGGCGGAGCAGGCTCAAAGGGCCGAATGGCCTACACCTGCTCCTAATTTATATGTTTTTTATGTTTCTACATATATTCACACACAGGGCCCTATCCTTTGTAGACATAAAGAGCATGTCCATGCATTGCACCTTTTTCAACAAAACAAAAGCTTGGGGCACAGCCTGGTTCATTCCCCATGGAAATGTCTTGATCAAACAGAGTCCACCTGTCTAGTTTAAATTTGAACAGAAGCTTGGCAGTTAACTGTTCCCTGGTACATTCTCCTTGGCAATATCTCTACCAATCAGAGGACACTTGCCACCAAATCAGCACTCTCTTCTCATGCAGTATAAATTGGTGTTCCCTTTACTATTGGTATTCTTGCAAATTGTCCTGATGAGTGCAAGACAAAAAGCTTTGACAGCATGTCTCTTTTTATCAGCAATATTCAAGCTCTGTACTACCAAGGGCAGGATCTCCTGGTCGGCGAGTGGGGGAGGCGGGACCCGCACACCAACATGTAAAATGATGCAGGATGATGTCAGGTGGAACTCCCGTCGTCACCCTGTGTCATTTTAATTTTCAGGTTGGCAGGGGTGCAGCCGAATCAGCTGTGCGCCCGCCGAACTGTCAACGGCCAATTGAGGCCATTTAAAAAGTAATTGCAATAGTTAAAGGACCTGCCTGCCCAACCCTAAGGTTGGCATGCAGGCCGGGAGCCCTGGCGGGCTTCAGAGAAAATATGAAACCTCATCCCCTTTCATGTAGGTTTTTAAAAATTTAGTAAAAGTTTATCTAAAAGTGATGGATGTGTCCCAACTCATGTGTCACATGAGGGGACGTCAGGGAAATTTTATTTTTCTATTTTTAACAGCTTTGAATTTAGCGCCAATCTCCCTGAGGCTGCACTTAGCCTCAGGGAGATGAGTGTGACCTTTCATGTGCACGCGCGAAAGAGCAACTCTCGGCTCAGGGAATCTTCCATCCTTTCCTCCCCCTCCCCACCCCCCACCCGCACAGGGAGTGCATAGCGCTTCCTCGCAGACGTCACGCTGGGCGGGTGCTAATTGGCCCGCCCACGTAAAATGGCGGTGCACCCTTGATCAGGAACCTACCCGCCTGCTCTCGCTCCTGAACTCCCCCCCCACCCCCCCAAATTCTGCCCCAAATGACTATTTAAGTTTAATTGCAGGCTGATTGTCAAAATGAGCAAAAATAAGATTCATGGGGACCCGGGGGATTTAGCCAAGCAATTTAAATTTATTCTGAAGTTGACAGTACCAAGACCTGCTGGTATGACTGAATAAAATATTTAAATTTAGTTCAAGGCCAATCATTTTCAATGCTTAATAACTTAGGCATGGGAACCTGCTGATTGGGGTGTAGGTCTTAGGTTGGTGAATCAGCTCCAACAGAGATGAGAGATTTTTAAAAATTCATTCATGGGATGTGGGCATTGCTGGCTGGGCCATCAGTTATTGCCCATCCCTAATTGCTCTTGAGAAGGTGGTAGTGAGCTGCCTTCTTGAATCACTGCAGTCCATGTGGTGTAGGTACACCCACTGTGCTGTTAGGGAGGGAGTTCCAGGATTTTGACCCAGAGACGGTGAAGGAACGGTGATATATTTCCAAGTCAGGATGGTGAGTGGCTTGGAGGGGAACTTCCAGGTGGTGGTGTTCCTGTGCATCTGCTGCCTTTGTCCTTCCAGATGGTAGCGGTCGTGGGTTTGGAAGGTGCTGTCTAAGACTGAACAAAGGCACTAGAAGAAGCAATGATCACATGGGACAAAGTCAGATATAAATAAAAGTTGGGATCGCGCTCGAAAAAAAATGTTGAAAGCAATCGTTTTGGGGCTTGGCTCCTTGTGATCAGATCCTGTTCCGCAGGTATAAAAAAATCATGGTACAGGGAGTGAGAGGGACAACGGGAAGTGTGTGCTAGATGCATGAATATTAATATAAATGGATGGTTCACAATAGAAAAAAGATGGTACCTATCCTAGAAAAATTATTACATTGGATACATGGATCAATTATATAAAAATCAATATGCTGAAACAAACTAACTATTATATATATCAAAAATTCCAGAAAATTAAATCATGGATTTGGATCACTTTGATATGTAAAGTTAATTAAGCCAGCAATGCAACTTTGTCGTGGAATATGCACCTCTCTCTGGTCATTTACATGATTCATTTGTTTCCATATGATTTATTCATATCCACACACACTGTCTGGTAACTGGGGTGTATCTTGTTGGTGCAATCAGTAGTCATGTAGATGCCGAAGCTGATGACACTTTATAATAAACCCTGTGGGGTGGATAATGCAGACCTCAGGCTGCTTCACGTAAGGTTTGCCATTCAGATTCTCTGTGCACCTGGTTTTGGCAGAGCCGACTTCGATCAGTGATGCAAGGCTAGCCCATTTACAAAATTCAAATCTGGCAACGGCTTGATCTTAAAACTCTCATCCTTATTTTCGCATCTCTCCAAGCCCTCGCCCCTCTCTATCGCTAAGGTGTCCTCCAGCCCTCCAACCACCCTGAGACCTCCATACACCACTATTTCTGGCCTCTTGCACGTACCTAATTTCCATCACTTCACCATTGTCGACCACACCTTCAGTTGCCTCGGCCCTAAGCAATGAAATTTGCTCCTTCAGCTCATCTGTTTCTCTCTCACCCTTTAAGGGCCTCCTTAAAACCTACCTCTTGGACCAAGATTTTGGTCAAATACCGCTTGTTGTGGCTGGGTGCCAAATTCTCTTTGATAACACACCTGGGAATTAAGCGCCTTGGAATGTTCCTAAATTAAAGCCTATGGCCGGGGTTTTTCGGCACCCCCCACCCCCTAACCCAGTGGTGGGCCTCATCACGGGCGGAAGTGGAAAGTTTGGAGAGAAGCCAAAAGTCATCCTGCCTGCGACGATGACGGGACCGGAAAATCCAGCTGTACGTAAATGCAACTTGTTGTTGTTGTTGTTATCTCTGTGTTTCTGGTAACCCACCAAGCAAATCAGTCAGCAAAAGGTTGACTGTCCATTTTGCATGGTATACATTCTCAGTATGAGCAGGAGGATGTCCAGGCACAAGATGAGGGCCGGAGGCATAAGGATGTGAGGCATTGAGGTCACTAGCGCTAACAGTGCAAAGGGGTAAAAGGCAGAAATGTCTTATTCCAATTTAACAATGGCTTCCACCTCAGCCTCCATTGGTTGCTGTGCAGCTGAGATGTCGTTGCGGTTCTCCAGTATGTATCTCAGTCAGTCAAATTCAGAGGCTTAATGAGTCTCGTGCACTGCCCCCAACCCAGCCCCACACCACTTGTGTTTTACAACAATTGTTTGTGCTTCGGCACAAGTCCACTGGAATGGTATTACTGGCCTTGGTGTTTAGAAATATATCTGTCCTTCGGCACAAAGTGGAGATTAACATTTTGAAATAAAGAAATTGTAATTTAAATGGTAATAAGGGAGGGAATTAAAATATTGGCTCTTGCTTGTGTGGCTAGCATAGCAGTAACGTGACAAAGTGATAATTCAGTTCGTATGTAATAACATTTCACCCTGTCATTAAAACATAAAATAATCCATAAATATCTCCATTCATGAAGATTATCCTGACTCACTTGTGATTTATCTGTTCAAGCTTACTACTGAATGCATATTTATTATGAATGACTGCTGGCCATGCTTGCCCTGTGTACTAATTGCAACCATCCACATTGTTACAGCCTCCAATAAAATGTTGGTAGATTGCTGCCTGACTGTAGCCTACACAGAAATATAATAAAATTTAAATACAACTTGCATTGATATAGTGCCTTTCACTTAGTAAAACATCCCAAGGTGCTTCACGAGGGCTTCATTGGACAAGATGTTGATGCCACACAAAAAGGAACGAGGGTAAGTGGCCAAAAGCTTGGTCAAGGTGGTGGGTTTTGATGAGCATCTTAAAGGGGGAGAGAGAGGTAGAAGGCAGAGAGGTTTAGGAAGGCAATCCCAACAGTTTGGGGCCTTTACAGCTGAAGGCACGGCCACCAATGGTGGAGTGATGAAAATCAAGGATGCGCAATTAAGAGGGCAGAATTAGAGGAGTATGGAGATCTTGAGGATGTTGTTGGTTTGGAGGAGGTTGTAGAGATAAGGAGGCATGAGTTCATGGAGGGGCTTGAATTAAGGCTGCGAATCTCCTAGTTGAGGCGTTACAGGACCAGACGCCAGTGTAAGTCAATGAGAACAAGGTTGATGGATGACATACAGGCCTTTAATGTTTGAAATTCCCAATTATCAACACAGTAGATGGAATCCACAGCCAGTCCCACTCAACTCTTCCCCTATTGACCTGATTGCAGTGCAGCTCCTTTCAATCACCGACATGAAAGTGTTGCAGGTCTTAACGGCAAATGCTGGTTAATGGATTTCTTGCCGCTGACAGTGTTCAAATTTAAAACTGGAATCGGTAATGAGAAATTTGTTTTGAATGCCTCCATTTTCTTCCCAGCAGGGCCTCCAATCTACAGTCGCCGCTGGGAATTAAACTAAGCGCAGCCCAGTCACTTGTAATTCTCAAAGCTAAATGCAGATTTTTTGAAGATACAAGGGCAGAATTGAAGACTTTTAAAAAGAATTTCTCATTAAGAAATTGTATTAAGTTTGAAACCTGAACTTGCAATCAGTTAACAGAAAATAAATGTTCTTTTCAGTAGGTGAATGGATCATGATTTATAGATTATACATTCCAAAATTCCTCAGAGCTGCAAGGCAGGATTAGACTTCTGACCACTAGTGCCCAGTTCTACTTTCCAAACTCATAGAATGATACAGCGCAGGAGGCCATTCGGCCCATTGTCCCTATTCTGGAAAATTGAATTCAATGGGCAGTTGTTAATGGAGATGATGGGGGGTCTCGCCCACCGGCTGTCCAGCTAGTGGGAGCCCCATGCCTCCTCTTTTAGGGTTCGCCACATTGTGCCACTTAGGCACTTGACAGGCCAGCGGTGGACCTTCCCTGCGGTCAAGGACCCCAGAGGTGGAAGTCTGTCCCGCCGAGAGTTACTGGCCAATCAGAGGCCAACTGCTCTATTGAACGGCAGCGCCACCGGGGAGGCGGTGGCTGGTGCTGGTACGACACCCGCCCGAGGCTACAGATCATCGCTGGATGCCATGCCAGAGATGAGTGATGGTGGGAGGGGTTGCACGGTGGGTATCAAAGGGGAGGGGGTGCTAAGAGGGCAGGCTGCAAGGACAGGGGTGTGGTTCTCAGCGGGCCCCCTCTTCCCGATGTTGGGTGGCTCAATCAGGCACAGAGTGCCTTTGAACGAGGGACATCCCCTGGGAGGTGGCAAATAACCCCACACAGGTTTGCTTGTCATACTTCCCCCATGGTAACTGGCCCACCCTCCACTCTGTTAACACCAGCGATGGCGGGATGATTTGGTGGTGGGGCGGAGGTGGGAAGGTGGCTGGGTCCCCATTTACCACCCTCCCACCTGATTATACGCCCTCCCTGCCACCAAACGCACTGCAGGGGAGGGCATTAAATTCTTCTCAGTGTTCTCAAACTGCCAGAGTGGGAACTGAGTTTGCTTCTACCAGATTGTTAATTCAGGTTTCAGGATTACTAAAACCTGTGACGTTAACCACAGCACTACTATACCCTCCTATCAAAGTCAAGAAAATTTGCATCAGGCAGGTGCCCACACGGTCATTGGCATAGCCGGGCTTCTGACTCAGGTGTGGCCAAGAACACTGGTAGTAAAGCTCGGCTGCAGCAATATTGGGTCAGCCCAAGATACCTTTCAGAAGAGAATTTGGCCTGTTGATTTTGTGCATTGCAATCAATCACTTTGTGATGCAAGAGATATATCGGCATTTCTCACACCCAGTGCTCCCGAGGGAAGAAAGGTGGGTAATATTACATATGGCATAATTCGTTGCATTGGACACTACCAGCCATATTGGGGTGGGAGTATTATGTCTCTACTTCAAACAGGCTGGAAATATCATTAGGTTGTAGTGAAGGAAGTTGGTTTGCACTTTCCTAGAACTGTGTCCCTCCTGTTTCCCAGACTTGCTAGTTCTAAATATATCTTCATTAAACCAAAAACATCAAGAAACTCCGGGCCGTGCTGTTTTTGAGTAAATGCTTATTTCCTGTCAGTTCAGATCTTATGAAGTCCAACTGTATTGGCCAGACAAACAATTGGTTCACCTTGCCCATTCTCTTTAACATCACTAAAGAATCTTTATGAGTCAGCGGGTTTGTTAGCCTCTACAGAGGTGCTTTGAGCCAGTGCAGACACGATTGGCCGAATGGCCTTCTGCACTGTAACAATTCTGTGATTCTGAGAACAGGAAGTTTCCATGAAGAATTTTTTTCACGCAGCGAGTGGTTAGGATCTGGAATGCACAGCCTGAGAGTGTGGTGGAGGCAGATTCAATCGAGGAATTCGAGAGGGAATTGGATAATTATTTGAAAAGGAAGAATGTACAGGGCTAAAGGGAGAAGATGAGAGAATGGCACTAGACGAATTGCTCCTTCGGATTGCCAGCACAGACACAATGGGCCAAATGGCCTTCTTCAGTGCTGTAACCATTCTGTAATTCTGTAATGATAGGAATTACATGATAACTTATGCTATAAAGCACAAACACATACCATTTCTTTAGAAGGACATCTAAAGCAGAATCTAAACTATCCATGCGAACGCAAAGACTTCACTTCAATGCTTGTCTTTAGTATCTGAAAGACCAGCAAATTAAATTTATTCTCCTGATGGTCCCACAGCTGCACAAATTCTGTTTTGAATTCCACATCCAAGGTCTCCTCTTGTTTTTGATTCAGCTCTATGTTTCTTTCTTAACTCTCCATACATAGGATAAAGGAGTTTTCTCAGATTTGTTGATATTGATCTGTTACTACAATCCCAGCATTGTTGGTGGGTGCATTCCTGTGAATGTGGTTTGTCTGCAATGGTCAGTGAAAGGTTAATAAAATTTAAAATCGTTTCAACTGCTGTGTTAAAGACTGCCAGAGAGAGGATAATTAAAATTCTCACTGCCACAGGTCTGTACAAACTGGGTGGCTTTCAATTCTGGGCTGTTCATTACAGTGGGTTCACTGGAGAGTTAAATAGTTCACTGCTTGCTTCAGTCAGTATTTAATGGTGGGGGCAGGGCTCAGGAGAAGGTGCGAGGGAATGTCCTGCACACGCAACTTCTGGTGAAGGATTCTAATCTGAAAATATGAAATATTAAAATGAGGTCTGCCTCAATAAGTCAGTGCACCTTAATGAGGTGCAAACTAGTGAACAAGGACAGCCTTTTCTGCCCGAAATAAAAAGAGCACTTCAGCCACTATGACAATCAACTTTGCCTTGATGCTAATGTAACTGGGTAATAATTATTGCCTTTTGGCCAATAAAGCCGGTGTCCACTTATAACATGAACGTTTTAGGAAGTGCGGATTGAATCAGAATTGCACAATGCATTTTAACTCAGTCCGCTTGGCACCTTTAGAACCAGTGGTTCTGCTTTTACCACGCCATTCCTACTCCAAACACACTGGCCGCTATGTTGTCTGGGACCTTTGCAGGGGTGGCCAAGAGGGTGCCTGAAACAGACAGGAGTCTTGTAACAATATGCAAATCAAGGTGTTCACAGGACCCTGCATATAATTTTGAGGTAAGAAAGGGTAGAGCATGCACAGCAAAGGCTTTGCACGTTTGTACCCGGCATCATGTAGCCTAAGCAGCCATCATTAAAAGGAAGCAGCTGAGAAAATGGCCAAAGAAATCATTACTTTCTTTTTAGGAGGTATATAGGAATATACCTGTTGCTACGAGTCCCAGAACAAAATCCAGACCACTGCTGGTCCTACAGCAGCTCCCCCACCATTCCACTCTATTCAGGGGTCATCTTTTGCCATCAGGTTCCCATTGACATCCCCTGCAGCATGTGATCCCCACTGTTTGGTGCACTATAGATTGCTGGCACAATGTAAATGAGGAGTGAGGACCTAACTGGCTCCAGCTTTGCCGCTAACAAGAATAGGTGGCCCATTGGCCACCAGCAGTTAAAATTGGCCCTCGGAAAGTATTGAACAGTCAAAGTAGGTTGATTAGGAAGTTAATTCTAAGGTCCAGGTTTCATATTTTAAAAAACAAATAATAACGTCACACTAGTACCCATTGGGAAAATCGAAGAATTTTTCTATAGTTCACTTCAAGGCAAGATTTTAATCTGGTCCTTTAGCTTCCCACTTGACCTACAGGATCTCTGATTTCCAGGGTCTGATTTTCACTCCTGAGCTGGGTACTTGCTCCGTCTGGTCACGTGTGCGATGCCTTGAGTTTGGGCCTCAGTCGAGTTTCGCCAGCCTGAGGGTTGTCAATTCTAATTGGACGTATTCCTGGTGGATTCACCACATTATAGGCCGCCTCCAGCCACCTCGCCCCACCACTGGCTGCTTGGCATGTCCATCCTCATGAAGAATCTCTTTCCCAGCCAATTGGAAAGCAAGCAGACTCCACATTACCTGATTGGATGATTCTTGTCTGTCAGCCAACCAGCCTTTTCTTCCCTAACATATGAACATGCAAAATAGGAGCAGGAGTAGGCCATTCGGCCCCTGAAGCCTGCTCCACAATTCAATAAGATAATGGCCAATATGTTTGTTCCACATTCCCATCTACTCCTGATAACTTTTGATTCCCTTGGTCTAACAAGAATCTATCTACCTCTGCCTTAAAAATATTCAACAAGCCCGCCTCCACCCCTTCTGAGGCAGAGAGTTACAAAGTCGCACAAATTTCTCCTTATCTCCGAACTATAAGGGCAACCCCCAACTTTAAATCAGTGCCCCCTAGTCTGGACTCACCCACAAGAGGAAACATCCTTTCCACATGCACCTTGTCAAGACCGTTCAGGATCTTATATACTTTAATCAAGTCACCCCTCGCTCTTCTAAACTCCAGTGGAAGCAAGCCCAGTCCGTCCAACCTTTCCTCATAAGACAACCCGTTCATTCCAGGTATCAATCTAGTAAACCTCCTCTGAACCACCTCCAACACATTTACATCCTTCCTTAAATAAGGAGACCAAAACTGTTCACAGTATTTGAGTTGCGGTCTCACCAATGCCCTGTATAACTGAAGCATAACATCCTTACTGTTACGTTCAATTCTTCTTATAATAAAGGATAGCATTCCATTAGGCTTCTTAATTACTTGCCGTACCTGCATTCTAACTTTTTGTGACTTAGCACTAGAACACCTAGATCCCTCTGCACCTCGGAAATCTGCAGTCATTTTCCATTTAAGTAATACTCTGCTTTTGTATTCACCCTGCCAAATTGAACAACTTCGCATTTTACCACATTATACTCCATCTGCCAGATTTTTGCCAATCATTCAACCTATCTTTATATGTCTGAAACCCCCTTATGCCCTCTGTCCCCTTCACAACATACTTTCATACTTGCCTTTGCGTTGTATGAAAATTTAGCTACCATGCCTTCACTCCCCTCATCTAAGCCATTGATGTAAATTGTAAAAAGTTGAAGCCCCAGCACAGACCCCTGCGGGACTCCACTTGTAACATCATGTCAATCAGAAAAAGACTAATTTATCCATACTCTGTTTTCTGCCAGCCAGCCAATCTTCTATCCATGCTAATATGTTACCCCCTAGACCACAAGCTTTAATTTTCCACAATAACCTTCAGTGCGGCATCTTTTTAAATGGCTTCTCGAAATCCAAGTATAGTACATCTACAGGCCCCCCTTTATCCACATTGCATCTTACTCCATCGAAGGATTCTAATAAATTGGTTAAACATGATTTCCCTTTCACAAAACCATGCTGACTCTTCCCGATTGCCTTGAATTTTTCTAGGTGCCTGGCTCTAACCTGTTGATCGATTAATTCCAATATCTTCCCCACAACAGACATCAAGCTAACTGGCCTTTGGTTTCCTGTTTTCTGCCTCCCTCCGCCTTTGAATAAATGGGTTCCAGTCTGATGGAACCTTTCCAGAATCTAGGGAATTTTGGTAAATTAACTACTTCATTAGCCACTCCTTTTAAGATCCTAAGATGAAGTCCATCAGGACCTGGAGACTTGTCAGCCCGCAGCTCCATCAGTTTGCTCAGTAGTGACTGTAATTGCAGCAAGTTCCTCTCTCCCACTTCTACCTCCTGATTTACAGTTATTACTGGGATGTTTTTTGTATCCTCTGTAGTGGAGACAGAAGCAAAAGATTTGCTCATTTCTTCCGCCATTTCCTTATTATCCAGTATTCTCACTGTCTAGAGGACCAACACTCTACTTACGCTTTTCCTTTTTAAAAACTAATGGACTAAAGTATTCAAAGGAAATCGGGGGGGATAAAAAACACAGAATTTCTTTATATCCCTTATGGTATTTCCACTGGGAGGCTCACGGCAGCGCTCTTGGACTAATCGTTAATTCCTGGAGACTCCAAGACAACCCTGGATAGTTGGCAATCCTAGCCAGGGAGCTGCATGCCTCAATAGGGTGGCATGCCAGCTCTTGGCTGGCACAGTTTTGGGCAGCTCAGATGAGGCGTTGCTCCATCATTGGGTCCTGGCAGGGAGTGGGAGGCAATCGGAGGTGTGGTTGGGATAGGCTCAGGCCTGCCGTGACCCAGGGGCCCGCTCGCTGACGCATAAAATGACGCACGGTGACGTCAGGCGGAACTCCCGATGTCACTGCGCCCCATTTAAATTTTCAGTTCGGCGGGGGCTCAGCAAAATCAGCTGTATGCCCACCGACCTGTCAATGGCTAATTGAGGCCATTGACAGAGACATCAAACTAATTAATGGACCTGCCCGTCCAACTTTAAGGTTGGCAGGCAGGCCAGGAGCCCCGGCACGAATTAGAAAAAGCACTGAAACCTCATCCACGGGCGGGATGAGGTTTCATGTGGTATTTTAAAAACTTAATTAAAGTTTTTTTAAAAATTATGGACATGTCCCAACTCATGTGACAGTGTCACAGGAAGGGACATGTCAGGGAATTTTTTACTTTCTATTTTTAATATTTTTGACAGCAGAGCTGATCTCCCTGAGGCAGCACTTAGCCTCAGGGAAACGAATGTGCTCTTCCGTGCACATACGCAAAAGAGCGCACTCTCAGGTTTAGGGATTTCCACCACACACCCCCCCCACCCCCCACCACCCCACCTGCACAGGGAGCGCATAGCACTTCCATGTGGACGTCACGCTGGGTGGGCCTTAATTGGCCCACCCACATAGAATGGCGGCGCATCCCCAAATGGGGGCGCCAATCAGAGGCGCGCCTCTGCGCGTCCGCATTTCAACTTCCCCCCCTCTATGGGGGGAAAATCCTGCCCCCGAATAGTTCTGTGAAACCAGGCCAAGCACCCCTGCCCTCCTGGCTCGAGCGAAAAAACAGCCCAGCAACTGTTGTGGGCCACTTATGGAGTGGTCAGCAATGGTGCCTCAAATTCGTTTTCAACTGAATTCACACAACTGCCATTGGATTCTGACACCACAGAGATTTAGAGGGCCGCATCCTGACTTCCGAAAAATGGTGGGTTTGAGGACGACTTAGAGGTTACAATTCAAAAATCTTAAAACCGGAACCCACCACTTCAGAGCTGGGCAACCGATCTGCTTGCAGGAGGCGTGTTGGTTATTTAAGTATTATAATGAGGCTGCATGCCTTTACTTTAATAGTCTTTCTATTTTTAATTCATGTCGGCCAGGTTTCCCAGGCCTCAGGAAACCCAGCAAGTGAAAGAAAGTGAGTAGCACTTAATCTAAGAGTTAGGGGCCTTTACAGCATGGCTTGTGGGTCAAAAGGAGCAGGGATGTTTTCTCCAGGCCCAACCAGGTAGCCAATGAAGCCTCAACAACCTGTCTGCTCCCACCCACCACCAACCCCCCAACAACTACCATCAAACCGAAGACCCTGCAATCAAAACCCTTACCCCCGCAATAGCCCCCCACAATCCCTGCTGCACCCCACAAGATCAACCTGCTCCTAGGCCATCTCAGCTGTGGCCTTCTGTTACAGGCTCTCTCGATTGAGTGGTTGGCAGCATGTCAATCAGGCTCTTGTGGGCAGGAAACCTACAGGAAAAAACTAAAGGCAAAGAAAATGTAGGGCATTCAGAAAACTATACTTCCAGGTTTGCCAATCTCCAAACTGCCGACCCTAAGCCTGCTCCCACCCTATCTCTGAGCTAAAATCCAGATCAGAGCGTTTGAGCTGACATTTTAATTGAACAGAACATTTTAGACTTTAAACCTGATGTCATTGACAGATTATATCAGATAGTTTCTGTTTTCTACCAGGTCCACCTCAGCCTGAGAATGGAGAATTGGAAATTCTTGTTTCCCAAAACGGTCTGTAGGTTTAGGCCCTGCAGGGAAGTGAACAGAGAGTTTTCAACGGTTATTTTTTTTTAATGGATTTCTGCTGTAGTTTTGAACTAGCCCCCGCTATCAGAGCCAGCAAACTGCCTGGGGAGCAAGAAAAACTGAATTGACCACAGAAACAGCCAGTGTGCACAAACACTGAAGATCCCCCTGGCCTCCAATGAAATCTGGGGTGAGACCCTTGGCCCCAATTTTAACTCCGGGCCTGCTTTTGGCAGGTAGATGGAGGAACATTGCACAGCTTAGGGGTCTCATTGCCAGGAGTAAGGCAAGTGAGGGGGACCAGCTGCTGGTGCTGTCCCACGGGGGAAGGGTAGGGGTGCTCATGACTGGGTTGGGGGAGGGGGGGAGCAGGGGGGCGCGGGGGGAGGGGCGCATGAGTGTGGTATTGGAGGTCAAGGCGTTTGTTGTGGGGGCTAGAGAATCATTCCTGGTCTTCCAGGCCCCTAAACAAAACAATGCTAATTAAAAAAACAGAAGAGCTTACCATTTCTGGTGCCTTCTGGCTTTAATCCACTTCGCCTCAAGATGGTCTTGTCGGGAAACTCTCTGTGGCTTCCGACAGGCTGCTGAGTTAAAATTGCGGTTGGGCCCCAAATGAAGTTGACAGGACCCCACCGGCAAGTGAAGGTCCCAACCAATCAGATCTCAGTGGCTCCAGGGTGAGTCAGTAACCTGGATTATGTTAACTGCCTACCAATGTTATTTCCACTGGTCTTCTCGGGTTGAAAAAGCTCATTCTCCTTTGTCGCAGCGAAGCTTGTTGAGACCCATTCAGGCCTCCATGTCGTGTTATCAGTTTCAACCATGCCGCAACTCACTCTATGGGTGGAATTGTCTGGTGCCCACTGGCATTGGGCTTGTTCGGTGGTGTGAGCAGCAAATATGGCAACAAGGCCAAAAATTGGCTTCATGATGTCGTGAAAACAGTTTGTGATCGTCCGCTCATCCCATCGACGGTGGTCCGCATTCCCCGCCATCGGATGTTGGATAAGACCAACCCGCTGTACTCATTACCACCCCCCCCCCACTTCCCCACAACACCCCGCTGGACTGTCCACCCACTGTGGTGGGAAAACGCGCCAGTGTTGAACACGTCTTGACAACTGTGACGTGTAGAAGTTGAAACTTAACGCCAGGGCCTTGCTCACATTGTGGACATCCGAGGAGCAGAAGATGCTGGAGCCCAACAGCAGCAGAATCCTGGAGGAACGTCCATGGCATGCTGGGTGGATTCTCGTGGACATGGCTCTGCTGTGAAGCAGCTCATGGACATTGGAAAGTCACCATTGATGCTCACAATGGATGATGGATCGATGGGGTGGGAGAGGAAGGTCTAGGATCAACTGGGAGAGGAAGACGTGTTATGGGGTGAGGTTTAGAGAGGGGGAATGAAGGTGTCAGGGGGAGGTTGTGAGGGGGATAGGAAGGGGGGAGGGGGTAATGGGGAGAAGATGGAAACGGGGGAGGAAGAAGTCGGTGCGGCGGGGAGGAATGAGTGGAGAGAGGGTAGGGAGTAAGGGTGAAGGAAGAAGCAAGGGTGGAGGGAGGAGTCAGGAAGGGGGAGGAGTAAAGCAGGAGGAAGAAGTGAGGCTGGAGGAAGAGGTAAGGCTTGTTTTACCCACCTGCCAATGCACTTAGTGCAAATCTGGGACGATTCCGCCCTATATTTAAACATACAGGTGTCAGTGATGGCACAGTTGGTTACATTCTCACCTCTGTGTCGAAGGTTGTAGGTTTAACCAACATCACTGAAACAGATTATCTGGTCAGTGCCACATTACCATTCATGAGGACATGTCTTTGTCACATTTCCTACATTACAACAGTGATCACATTTCAGAAGTACTTAACTGCTGTAAAATATTTTCGATGTCCTAAGGTTGTGACAGGCACTAGAGAAATGCAGCTGTTCTTCCTTGGAATCTTCCAATTTTCTCCCATTTCAACTGGGATTAAAGTAGAAAGAGTTCAGCGTATTAAGAAATTGACAATTTCTGTTATTTTATAGAGTAAGTAGTCACAGAAGGCAGGAATTCAGAGGGGAGCACAGATTGTGCAGAAGAAAGATATTAAACTCCTAAAGGAGTTTATCTGCCATCTTGAGACCAGCTGCCAAGATATGATTGCATATATCCCTATGTTTACCCAGAGTGATACTTACCTAGAGCATTGTAAACATCCCTATGTTCACCCAGAGTGATACTTACCTAGAGCATTGTAAACATCCCTATCATTATCTAGAGTGATACTTACCTATTAAACTGTACACACCCCTATCATTACCCAGAGTGATAGTTACCTATTACACTGTACACACCCCTATCATTACCCAGAGTGTTACTTATCTAGAGCATTGTACACTTCCCTATAGTTTCCCAGAGTGACATGTACCTATTACACTGTACACGCTCCTATCATTACCCAGAGTGATACTTACCTAGAGCATTGTACACATCCCTAGTTACCCAGAGTGATACTTACCGAGAGCATTGTACACATCCCTATTGTTAACCAGAGTGATACTTACCTATTAAACTGTACACACCCCTATGTTTACCCAGAGTGATAGTTACCTATTACACTGTACACACCCCTATCGTTACCCAGAGTGATACTTACCTAGAGCATTGTACACTTCCCTGTAGTTAGCCAGAGTGACATGTACCTATTACACTGTACACACCCCTATGTTTACCCAGAGTGATAGTTACCTATTACACTGTACACACCCCTATCGTTACCCAGAGTGATACTTACCTAGAGCATTGCACACATCCCTCTTGTTACCCAGAGTGATACTCACCTAGAGCATTGTACACATCCCTATTGTTAACCAGAGTGATACTTACCTATTAAACTGTACACACCCCTATGTTTACCCAGAGTGATAGTTACCTATTACACTGTACACACCCCTATCGTTACCCAGAGTAATACTTACCTAGAGCATTGTACACTTCCCTGTAGTTAGCCAGAGTGACATGTACCTATTACACTGTACACACCCCTATGTTTACCCAGAGTGATAGTTACCTATTACACTGTACACACCCCTATCGTTACCCAGAGTGATACTTACCTAGAGCATTGCACACATCCCTCTTGTTACCCAGAGTGATACTCACCTAGAGCATTGTACACATCCCTATTGTTAACCAGAGTGATACTTACCTATTAAACTGTACACACCCCTATGTTTACCCAGAGTGATAGTTACCTATTACACTGTACACACCCCTATCATTACCCAGAGTGATGCTTACCTGGAGCATTGAAAACATCCCTGTAGTTGCCCAGAGTGATACTTACCTAGAGCATTGTACCCAAGCAAACTTTCTTGTCAAAGGATGTACAAGAACTTGGGAAAGGTCCTGTTAATGAAGGTAAGAGTGAGGGACAGAGAAAAGGGATCCAAGCTTACGAAAAAAAGCTGCAGAAAGTAGATTTAAATTGAGAACAGCTTGCAAGAGGCAAGAAGGTCCAAGGAAACAGCTGAGGGGCTGTAACTCTTTGCTATGGGCATGTGAAGCAGTGGTACTGTTGCTGGCTGAGTCAGTGAGAGAGAGAGTGCATGGAAGACAGCTTGAATGCATGTGGTGACCCAGGGAAGAGGAAAATCAGAAGGAGATATTGAAACCTCGTAGGTGACCCCTTGCAAAAGGCATCTGAGAGAAAGCGTTGGTTTGGGAGAAGAGTCCAAGGTGAGTTCTTGGAGAGTGGTGATTGGAAACCCTTGTGTGAAGGACAGGGTTCAGTGAGACAGGTTGGCTCCTGGTGTGAAAGGTCTCTGTGGGGAGTTGAGGAGATATCCATAGCATCTGGTGAGGTGGTATCTACTTGGTTTCAGAGTGTGGTGTGTCTGACCACAGGGTGCCTATTGGTACATGGACTGTGTACATACTGTGGACATTAGAGTATAGGATAGCTTTTGTAATTGTGTTATCCTTACAAATCTGTAGATTTGTTTCAAGCTACAGTTGTGGGTGAAGGAGTTTTGTAATATAGTTCATCTTTTCTTGTTTAATGAATGTTTTATTCTTTTGTTAAAAGTTCATCAGCTGACTCCAGTGACTCTGTTCAGTAGCCAGTCTCCACATATCTAAACAAACAAATTAAAAACTTGGATCTATCAACCTGGGTTCCACTCTGGGATCAGGTTTGTTCAGGGGTAACCTCAGTGGGGATCATAACACCAGAGTGAGACTTATCCAGAGCATTGTACACATCCTTATAGTTACCCAGAGTGATACTTACCTAGAGCATTGTAAACATCCCTTTCATTACCCAGAATGATACTTAACTATTAGACTGTACACATCCCTAGTTACCCAAAGTGCTACTTACCTAGAGCATTGTATGCAGTTACCCTACAGTTACCCAGAGTGATACCTACTTAGAGCACTATACACATCCCTACAGTTCCCCACAGTAATACTTACCTAGATGTACACATCCCTATGCTTACTCAGAGTGTAAGTTACCTAGAGCACTATACACATCTCTATAGTTACCCAGAGTGATACTTACCTAGAGCACTGTACACATTCCTATAGTTACCCAGAATGATACTTACCTAGAGCACTGTACACATTCCTATAGTTACCCAGAGTGATACTTACCTAGAGCACTGTACACATTCCTATAGTTACCCAGAGTGATACTTACCTAGAGCACTGTACACATTCCTATAGTTACCCAGAATGATACTTACCTCGAACATTATACACATCCCTATCATTACCCATTGTTAGGAAACAGAGACAGTTAAAGTAAGTTATATTGTTATTTATATGTGATAGGAATGAGTTTTAGCTTTAAAGTTTAAATTTAGTTTGCATTTCTGAATGTGTGTGTGAAGAAATTTCAAATTGAGTTTCAGTTTCTCTTTCAAAAGGTGCCTGCGTTTCTAATGATTTTTTTTTTCTCTGACTGTTACAGCTAGGTTAAACAATGAAGAGTAGAAAAATTGAGCTGTTGTCTAGCAACAGGGTCCACAGAGGCAGGTTCTGTCCATAGACACACACAGAAAAAACTAAAGAAACAGCAGTTTTAAGTTCAGTTTTAAGCCAGCACCCCAGAGAGAGGGACTGGACACTGGGAGAGGGAGCTGCAGATTTCCCAAAAGAACCATAAGGTCCGAAGTCCAAA
Source organism: Carcharodon carcharias (assembly GCF_017639515.1). Classification (NCBI taxonomy): domain Eukaryota; kingdom Metazoa; phylum Chordata; class Chondrichthyes; order Lamniformes; family Lamnidae; genus Carcharodon; species Carcharodon carcharias. The sequence goes on along the minus strand of NC_054472.1, from coordinate 18,915,314 downwards.
GGAGTGAGACAGAAACAGGGAAAAGATCCAAGCAAACTTTCTTGTCGAAGGAAGTACAGGAACCTGGGAAAGGTCCTGTTAATGAAGTTAAGAGTGAGGGACAGAGACAAAGGATCCAAGCTTCAGGTTAAAGAGACAAAAGCTGCAGAAAGTAGATTTAAATTGAGAACAGCTTGCAAGAGGCAAGAAGGTCCAAAGAAACAGCTGAGGGGCTGTAACTCTTTGCTATGAGCATGTGAAGCAGTGGTACTGTTGCTGGGTGAGTCAGTGAGAGAGAGTGCATGGAAGACAACTTGAATACATGTGGTGACCCAGGGAAAAGGAAAATCAGAAGGAGAGATTGAAAGCTCGTAGGTGACCCCTTGCAAAAGGCATCTGAGAGAAAGCGTTGGTTTGAGAGAAGAGTCCAAGGTGAGTTCTTGGAGAGTGGTAATTGGAAACGCTTGTGTGAAAGATAAGATTCAGTGAGACAGGTTGGCTCCTGGTGTGAAAGGTGTCTATGGGGAGTTGAGGAGATATCCATAGCATCTGGTTGAGGTGGCATCTATCACTTGGTTTCAGAGTGTGGTGTGTCTGACCACAGGGTGTCTGCTGGCACATGGACTGTGTACTTACTGTGGACATTACAGTGTAGGATAGCTTGTGTAATTGTGTTATCCTTACATATCTGTAGATATGTTTAAAGCTTTAGCTGTGGGTAAAAGAGTATTGTAATATAGTTCATCTTTTCTTGTTTAATAAATGTTTTATTCTTTTGTTAAAAGTTCATTAGCTGACTCCTGTGACTCTTGTTCAGTAGCTACTCTCCACATATCTAAACAAACAAATTAAAAATTTGGATCTATCAACCTGGTTTCCACTCTGGGATCAGGTTTGTCCAGGGGTAACCTTAGTGGGGATCATAACACCAGAGTGAGATTTATCCAGAGCATTTTACACATCCTTATAGTTACCCAGAGTGACACTTACCTAGACCATTGTAAACATCCCTAGAGTGATACTTAACAACAGCATTGTTCACAACACTATGGTCACCCAGTGTGATACTTACCTAGAGCATTGTACACATCCCTATAGTTACCAAGATTGATACTTGCATTGTACACATCCCTATTGCTACCCAGAGTGATACTTACCTCGAGCGTTGTACGCATCCCAATAGTTACCTAGAGTGATACTTAACTAGAACACTGTACACATCCCTATAGTTACCCAGAGTGATACTTACCTAGAGCACTGTACACATTCCTATAGTTACCCAGAGTGATACTTACCTGGAGCATTGTACACATTCCCTATGGGAATTGAATACAAATGTAGGGAGGTTATGCTTCAATTGTACAAGGCACTGGGGAGACCACATCTGGAGTACTGTCTATGGTATTGGTCTCCTTATTTAATGAACGATGTCAATGCGTTAGACACAGTTCAGAGAAGTTTTGCTGGGCTAACATCAGGACAGGGCGCATTGTCTTATGAGGAAAGGTTGGACAGGTTAGGCCTTTATCCACTGCCATTTAGAAGAGTAAGAGGTGAAATGATTGAAACCATTAAATTCTGAGGGGTCTTGACAGGGTTGAAGTGGAGAGGACATTTCTTCTTGTGAGAGAATCTAGAACTAGGGGTCACTGTATAAAAATAAGGGGTTGCTCATTTAAGTCAGAGATGAGGAGAATTTTTTTCTCTCAGAGGGTCGTGAGTCTTTGGAACTCTCGTCCTCAAAAGGCAGCAGATGCAGAGTCTTTGAATATTTTTAAGGCAGAGCTAGATAGATTCTTGATTAACATGGGGGTGAAAGGTTATTAGGGGCAGGCAGGAAATTACAATCAGATCAGCCATTATCTTATTGAATGGCGGAGCAGGCTTGAAGGGCTGAGTGGCCTACACCTTCTCATAGTTTGCATACTCATATACCCATCCTTCCCTTCCCCTTGCCAGTGGTCTCTGGTTTAAATCAGCAAATGCAACAAGCCTGAGATTGAATGTTGGACTATTACATTCTGCACAATTGTAAAATATCACCGATAGAGAGAGACCCCCAGATATGATCGTCAATGTGAGACAAAGGATACCCCAACACATCTCACTCAGGGTTCTTGACCATGTCTGACCTACAAGGTACAGACTCATGTTCCTTAATCAAGTCAGAGAGTTTATTAAATATCACACAGAAATACAAAGTTAATAATTAACAACGGCAATAGATTTATAGCGAGACTTGGCTCTGATTGTTCCTGCTTCTGAGCTCTCAGGGGCACAGTCTTCTCTTCTCTCTTCCTGTGTTTTGTTTAGCATAGTCTGTTGTGTGAAAGTATAATAACCTTCATAATATTTTTCTGGTTTATTGTGAAGTCATTTTATGCCGGTAAGTATAGTTAGGTCCGTCTATGTGATTTAATTGCATTTGGAGCCAAATAGAATGCAAACTTTAAATCATCAAAAGAAACTAGGTGCTTGACATGTTAATGACTAAACATGGATGCTGGCTTAGCATGTAAGGTCTGAAGGGATTATTGAATTTCAAAGGGATCCTAGTCTGTTTACAACAAGCCAGATAAGCAAGGCTAAGGAATGTCTTTATTTTTCCCAAAAGTTACTAACAATATTGGCAACATGAAAGTTTTAATATTATGAGGAAGATGCCATTTCAAATACATATGGAGCAATAACATTTACATATTAAAAAAGCACATATAAAAAGGAGAAGGAAAGGCTATTTGTTAGAAGGCCATGGAAGATCTAACAGGAGTGTGTGAAATAGCCTCAATGAAGCCTTCAGCATGTATGCATAAGCCTGCAAAGTAACAAAACTGAAGTTAGGGAAAAGCTATTTGGAATTCCACTGTTAAGTGGGTATTGTGTTAACTTGCAGGTTCTGTTTTAAATCTAAAATCTACTTTGGACCACAGCCTTAAAGGGGGTGTAATTGGGGGGTCAAGTTAATTTGGAATTTTAGGAGTTATTATAGGAGTAAGTAATTGTAGTCTTATGTATGTACTTGAAATCTTTTGTTTTGTTAATAAATATTTTAATTTAATTTTTAAAATCTCTAAAAGTCTTGGTGGATGTATTACTTCTGAATTCAGTGCACACATCCTCCTGTAATAAATACAAATTGCAAAACCATTGTGATAGCGTGACTAAGTTTCCTTTGTGGATTTGGTCCACCTGGCACACATCTGCCATGTCATAACACTGTCTTCTAGGTGTGCCAATGATGTCTTGTAGCCTCCTCCTTTTATCTTTATCAGAGGGCTTTTGCCATGCTGTGTTAAGCTATAGTTTGTCCTGACCAGTATGATTGGATCAATTTGATATCATTGATAGTTTATGGACTCCCTATGCCCCAACACATATGCACTTTCAGGTGTCTTCTGTTTTTCCAAAAGTTCTATGATTTGCATTTCTCTTAATAGCTCAACTTTAGCAATTCTATAGCTTCATCTTAGCCTTTATTTTCACAAACAAATCTTAACGTCCTAAGGTCTTTATCTTAAATTTTCCATGATCCCTATCAGTCTTCTTACACAGAGGTCTAAACAGAGTATAGCCTTGAAAAACCATTTCACAATAAAGCAAGCATTAACTCAAACAGACTTCAATATATTGGTGCTCACGATATATAATTAGTTCTGCTAGCCTATCCATTGTTTCTTTTACAAGCATAAAATATGCCCGTAGCCCTTACAATGAACCATATCAATTTGGTATGTGGGCCTCTTCCATCTGCATAAATTTCCCTATTCAGTGTGGGCTACATGCCGCTACACTTACAAACGCATATTTCTCAACAATTATAAATTGACATATTTCAGCAAACTTGACCATCATGCTTTGCAGTTCAGCCTGGACACTACATTCCCTTAAGAAAATAACCTGACAGAATCATTCATAGACAAGCTGTAAAAATCTGCTAAACCCTACAATATGCAGTACCAGGCAACAGGCCACATCTATGTGCTTTATCCTCTCTCGCACTGATATATCCTTCCCATCTGTGGAATCTTTGTTTTAAACTGTCAACTTTCTTCTCTTTATTAGAATATCTTTGGCAAATGGTCTCCCTTAGCCCAAAATATTTAGTAGTTTATTCTAACCTGTCAGTCTTGCCGTGAGTAATTCAAACTGTTCTCTGTCGACAGTTTCTTTTTCTTCCACTTTGGTGGAGGTGAGGACTGTTAAAATGAAGATGGGGCTGATAATAGAGTCTGGAGACATTTGCCTTGCATGTTAGTAACTTTGCAGTTATTTGCAAAGTCAGTTAATTAAGATAATCTCGCAACAATCCCGACAAAGAGTACCTGTTGTGCAGGGCATATACCAGGGTTAAAGGCAAGGATATGAGCGCAGCCACTCTTAGACAAGTGCTGCTAACACTAAAGTACCTCGGTTGATAAAAGACATGGAGCAAGTCAGTGGTTGGGCTGCTTCAGTCAGTGGAGCAGCTTCAGGAGGCTGGGCTGGTCCCCTTTCGAAATGGGGAGCACCTTTCAGTCAAGAGCAGTGTCAGAGCAGCCTGGATGGGGAAGGCTGAAATGACACACATTTTAAAAGAACCCTCCACATCACCTCTGTCCCATTAAATGTGGCAAGCATAAGACACCAAGGGCCAAAATTCCAAGGCCTGGTAGGGGTGGAGTTGGAGACCGGCCGGCCAGGAATTTCCTGCCACCACCTGGTGTGCCGGTTTGCTGGCACAGTTCTACCTCTGAACAGCTTTCGAAAAGGCAAGCAAAGGGTAGCCAATAAGGGTAATTAAGGATAAAAACAAAAAACTGCGGATGCTGGAAATCCAAAACAAAAACAGAATTACCTGGAAAAACTCAGCAGGTCTGGCAGCATCGGCGGAGAAGAAAAGAGTTGACGTTTCGAATCCTCATGACCCTGAAACAGAAACAGAAACAGAAACAGTCACTTGAACATGTACATGATGAAAATTCTGTCCATATAAATTTCTTTAAATTTAATAACAGAAACCTCATCCTGCCCTTGGATGAGGTTTCATCAAAAACGCAAATTGCAACTGGCAGGTTCGCTTGTCCTCCAACCGTAAGGTTGGACGGATCATGAAAAATCGAGGACAATTGGAAATTTTAATGGGCTTAATTGCCCTCTGAATTTAGCACGTGCTTGCCGTGCGAAATATTGCGCAAGTGCGAGATGATGTTGGGACGCTTTGCCCGATGTCATCACGTGCTATTTTACGCTCGACTGGGTTGGGTGCGTGCCCGCAGGCCGAGCTAAATATTCTGCTCCTGTCTTTTTATTTTCAGGAGACCAGAATTGTTCACAATACTCCACATATGGTCTAACCAAGGTTCCATACAAGTTTCATATAACATCTCTGTGTTTCAACTCTAATCCCTCTAGAAATGATTTACTTTTTACTTTTTAATGGCCTTATTAACTAGTTTGGGTTATTTTAGTTCACTGTAACCTGTCTGGTCTGGACAGCTTGGGATCAATTCACCGCTGGAAATCAGAATATTCTGGATTTAGATTGATGTTAGAATGCCTAGGCAAAAGTGTGTGAACTGGAAAACACTGTAGATATAAATAGTTACCTGAAACATCGAACAGTAATAAAACATTATAAAGCAGAAAAAAATATCCAAATATTGTATCTTCCATTTTTATGCTCCCAAAGTTGTAACATGATGTAGATGATTTTGAAAGAACTGGTGATTACTGACATGCTCACACATTCTCTTTCTCTCTGTCTCCTGTCTCCCTCCATCTGTCTCTCTCCCTCTCTGACCATCTCTTTCTCTGTCTCTGCCCCTCTCCCTATCTGTCTCTGTCTGTCTCTCTTGCTAACTCTCTCTCTCCATCTATCTTTCTCCCTGTCTCTACCTGACTGTCTCTCAGTGTGTCTCTCTCTGTCGTGCTGTCCAACACTCTCTCTGTCTCTCTCTCCCTGTCTCACTCTGTCTCTCTCTCTCTCTCTCTGTCCCTCTGTCTCCTTCTCCCTCTCTCTCTTTATCTGTCTCTCTGTCTATCTCTCTCTCCGTCTCTCTGTCTCTCTCTCCATCTGTCTTCCTCCCTGTCTCTGCCTGACCCTCTCTTGGTGTGTCTCTTTCTCTGTGTCTCTCCCTGTCGTACTCTCCAACTCTCTCTCTCTCTCTGTCTCTCTGTCTCCCTGTCTCGCTCTGTCTCTTTCTCTCTCTGTCTCCTTCTCCTTCTCTCTCTTTCTGTCTCTCTCTCCGTCTCTCTGTCTATCTCTCTCTCTCTGTCTCTCTGTCTATCTGTCTCTCTCTCTCTGTCTGACTCTCTGTCTCTTCCACTCTCTCGGTCTCTATGTCTCTCTCTCCCACTCTGAACTTCCCTCCGTCTCTCTCTCTTTCTCTGTCTCACTCTCTGTCTCTCTCTCTCTGTCTCCCTCTCTCTGTCTCACTTTCTCTCTGTCTCACTTTCTCTCTGTCTCTATCTCTCTCTCTCTCTGCCTCCCTTGCTCTGTCTCTCCATCTCTCTCTCTCTCTCTCTTTGATCAGTTGCAGCCCCCAAGCAGTTGGGTGGTGGATCCATGAGTTGTTTGGGTCAGCTCAAAAGATTTCCGGACAGCTGGTGCTTCTGAACAATAGGTTTCTGGCCTGGAGAGATCACAGTGTATCTGATTCTAGCTTTATGAGCTGTTTCCAGAGGCAGATAAACCAACCATGGGGCAGGATTTTCTGCTCGGTGTGCAGGAGCACTCCTGACAAGCCCGAGCGTGAAATAGCGCTTGGTGACATCGGGTGCGCATCCCAACGTCATCACACGTTCACACGATATTTCAGCCGGCGGGCGGGCGCAAGAGTTGGCATTCTGCCCGCCGACAATTAAGAGGTCTATTAAGGCCATCACAGTCTTAATCAACTGCTAGTTTTGGCTGCCTGTCCAACCTTCTGGTTGGTGGGCGGGCGAATCGGCCGGGGGTAGGGGGGGGGGGCCTTTGCATTTTTGATGAAAACTCATCCGCAGGCGGGATGAGGTTTCCGACGTTAATTTTTTAAAAAACTTAAAACGTTTTGACATCATTTTTGTAATGTGAGTGGGGACATTTTCTTCTGATTTTCAGAATCTTTCATTTTGGTTTTAATATTCTCCGGCTCCCTGAAGCAGCTGCCTGCTCTCGGGGAGATTTCAGTGAGCGCTCCCTTGGCGCGTGTGCCCACCTCGGGCGCTCGCCCTCCTCCCGGCTCCACCCGGGCGGCGCTGAGCTTGTCAGCACGTCTTTCATGCTGGCTGGGGCACTTGCGGGCGGTGGGGGAGGGGGTGGGGGGGGGGGGGGTGGGTGTGGTGGCATTTCCCAGCCACTCCTGGGCCCCCCCATCGCACCTACCCAACAACCCGAAAACCTTGTCCATGACCTCGTTTCCTCTTGCGCTGAAATGCTACTGAATGATCGGAGGTGCAGTACCACTAACCTGACCCATACTCCCAAATTTCCATGGGGCAGAATTTCCCCGTTGGCGTTGCCCCCCATGACGCGTGGTGACGTTGGCGAGCGTCCCAGCGTCACCGCGCACCATCGCGATATTTCGGTGGGCGGGCACGCAATGATACCCGAGGTGCGTCCACCATTGATCAAGGGGCCACTTAAGGCCCTCGAGGCACCGATTGACGACGACTTTTCAGGGGCCCGTGCAATCTTCAGGTCATCGCCACGGGCGCAACGGGCAGGCGGGTAGGAGACGTTTGTATAAACCTCATCCACGGGTGGGGTAAGAGGGGTCAGTGGGGTCACGAACGTGCTCGGTCAGATGTTTAATTTTGAAACGCGCACCAGCTGCTTGGACAGGACACAGCCTTCAGGTCAGGACTCTACCGTGAAGATAGGTTTTGGGGCCTGCAGTTTTCAGGAAGCCTTCCCTTAGCCTGGGAATGGGAGTTGTGCTCTCCACTGGAGGCAGCTCCTCTGAGGAGGAAGGGAGGGCCAGAAGGGGGAGGAGGCCAGGAGTTCACATTCAGCCTCCAGGGGAGCCACCTTTGAGAGGAGAGGAGGAGACACAAGGGGCACAGGGCCAACATGAAATCCAAGGCAGAAGGGGCCGCAGAAGATGCTACTATCCTGCTGCCAGGGTACACAGGCGGCGAAGCAGCTACCTCAATATGTCTGAGGTGCAGTGCCGAAGGAGGCTCCATCTCTCAAGGGAGACAGTCAACTATATCTGTCAGATGATTGGCCCTGAGATCTCCGCTAACTGTGTGGGTGGACACCCCATGCCAGTGGCTCTAAAGGTCACAGCTGCCCTCAACTTCTATGCCTTTGGCTCTTTCCAGGATGATCTTTGGGTGGGTGATCTTTGCAGTGTCTCCCAATCAGCTGTCCACACTTGTGTCAAGCAGGTGACAGACGCTCTGTTCAGGCATGCGTTGACCTTCATCCATTACCGCTGGGACCAGGCCAGCCAGACACAGTAAGCCAGAGGCTTCGCAGCCATTGCTGGCTTCCCCCATGTGCAGGGTGCTATAGACTGTACACATGTGGCCATCAAGGCGCCAGCAGGTGAGCCCAGTGCCTTCATCAACAGGAAGGGCTTCCACTCCATGAACGTGCAGATAGTGTGTGATCACAGGATGCTGATTCTACAAGTCTGTGCAAGGTACCCAGGCAGCTCCCACGACGTCTACATCCTCAGATGCTCCCAGGTGCCGGGGCTCTTAAGTGCTGTGGCTTGGCTGGATGGATGGCTGCTGGGTGACAAGGGCTGTCCCCTCAGAGGGTGGCTCATGACATCTCTCCGCCATCCAAGAACAGAAGCTGAGCAGCGGTACAATAGGAGCCCCGGCTCCACAAGAACTGTGGTGGAGAGAACCATCGGTCTTCTCAAGATGCGCTTCTGATGCCTGGACCATTCGGGGGTGCATTCCAGTACCCTCCAGATCGTGTGTTGCTGGTAGCGGTTGCATGCTGAGCTCTCCACAATCGTGCGCTGGAAAGGGGGGACGCTGTGGACGATGAAGATGTCGACGCAGTGGCTGCGGCTGCACATGATGAGTCCAGCAGTGAGTCCAAGGATGAGCATGAACAGGGAAATGTTGAGGGGGTAAATGCTGATCCGGGCACACTCCAGGGAGGTAGGGACACCTGGGAGGCTTTAATCCAAAGAACCTACAGCTAGTACATCACAGATGGACGTTCAACACACACCAGGGCTGCAGGCTCCGTACTCGATACCTGAGTGCAAAATCTGCCTGGTTAGGAACATTAACTAAGGGTCTTGTCAATAAAGCTCAATGTAACACAGCCCATTCATAACATCATGGATAACCATCCACCTGCAGAGGAAAGGAGGCACCTTCAGCCATTGTCACATGTCTAAATTTAATGATATAACAAAATGATCTTAAGGAACCAAAATGGAAAAGATGTTAAGCAGCACACCAAATAATCATGATCTTGTTGCAGGGCAACACAAAACTACCAGTGAGAAACCCAGGGTGGGCATAAGGTGCCTTAAATTTACACTTCCGGGTACTACGTCTAGGTGCTCCCCCCTCGCTGGCACTGGCATCTGAGACAGCCTGCTCACTCTGCTGCCCTATTGGCCTCAAAAACCTTGGCGGCCATCCTCTGGCCCATGGAGCCTGAGCTGGTCCTGCCTCGGAGGGAGCGGTCAGTTCCACAGCTGGCATCTCCCCAGTCGCCGCAGCCTCATCAGATGCAATGGTCACTGGCAGAGGGGCAGAGGAGCTGCTGCCCTCATCTGGAGTGCCCTGAGAGGAGCCTGCAGAGGCAACAGGCAGCTGCTGCACCGACGTGAGGTTGCTTTGGACCTCCCTGCTCACCATAGAGGGATGGGCACCGAGCTGAGAAACTTGGTGCCCAGACCATCTCCACACTGGCACTGACCAGCTGCAGTCATTGCTGATGTGAGGGCTTGCTGGTCCGAGAGCATCCCCAGGAAGCCCTGATTGGTCTCCTGGAGGAGCCTCTTGACGAGAATCACCAAACCCTCCATGGAAGATGCATGGAGCTTGGCCATGAAGCTTATTGCATCGGCGATGGACCGCGTGGTCTCCTCCACCACAGAGACCAAGCCAGATCCTCCCACATACCCTGCTGGACTTCCAGCATTTGCTGCCTTGTGGACAACTCCTGAGACACATCATCAGGCACCGACCGAGCATGCGCCTTGTTCCCTGCAGTCCTCCGACTGCGGGTGCCATGGGCATTATCTGTCTCTGCCAGCTCCTCCAACGACTGTGAAGTACCCTCACTGCTGTGCCCCAGGACACTAGCTGAAGTTCTAATTCCCACTGAGGTGCTAGTATCTGCGCTGGTGCCTGCCTCGCAGGGATGGTGTGACGCTGGTGGGTCAGAGACTTCAGGAGCCTCAGGTGTGAGAGGTGGCCCCTTCTCTGCCCCCTCTCAGCCCTGCTCCGCTGATGCTGAAAGGAAGAACAAGGACATTTGATTAGTTAACATGGAGACAATGTCAATGTGCATCCCTGTGCCCCAAATCATTATGCGCTCATCCTTCCATAAGCAATGGTCAAGCCATGTTGCAAATTTCAATCACTGGACATTCAGTACTGCCATGGCTGCTGGGACACTATTGGTGACCTCACTGCTGGGCAAACAAAGCTGCCTGTGGAACCCCAGAGTCACCGACACCGGTGGACCTGGGCGCATGGCCCCTTTGCAGATCGAGAGCCTCATACTCGAACCTGGTAATGATGGCCAACTGTGCCGGCCCTCCACCAGTCCTCACCCGCTCAGTGGCATTATGTGCATTCTTCTCCTGAAAAGGAGAGAAGAGCATTGATTAGTGCAACTTGTACCTGGATTCTCTTCGCGGACAGCCCACCCCAACCAGAGTGGGACATTGCATGGCTCACTACCTCTGCCACCTCCTCCCAGGCACGCTTGGTTGTGTGGGGGAGCCTCCTCCTCCCGTCCCTGGGAACGAGGACCTCCAGCCATGCTGCCACCTCCTCGAGGAGGGCAGCAAGGCAATCGTCTGAGAAATGAAGGGCAGAGTGGCCCCCTGTCCTACCCTCCTGCCTGGCCTGCTCACCAGCAGCGCTCTGGGGAACCCTTCTGCTGGCCATACTTGACAGCCTTTGCAAGTATGCAGGAGGACTTTTAAATCGGCTGCCGGGTCGCCATTGTACCCGGTGGTCATAGCAGTCCCGTCTCTGCCCACCCGCTCCCACTGTCCTCAGGAGCCGCGTTTCATGCTGGGCGGGCCTTAATTGGCCCACCCGTGTAAAATGGGGGCGCGGACCCGAACGTGGGCGGCGATCAGGTCCACGCCTGTTCTTGCAAGGCCCGCCTGACAGGCAGAAAATTCTGCCCCATGATAACAATATTCATACATAACCATACAGACAAATACGAGCTGTTGTTTTGACTGGGGTGGGGGAGGGACTTAATCCTGAAAAGCAGCTTAGGAAACGGAATTCTGAAGTGTAAGCAATAAAGCAAGTGAAAATATAGCACACATTAAACATTAAATCATAGAAACTCTTACAGCACAGGAGGGGGCCATTGAGCCCACCAAGCCTATGCTAGCTCTTTGAAACAGCTATGTAATTAGTGACACTCGTCTCTTTTCCCATTGCCCTGCAATTTCTTTTTAATTTCACGCATTTATCCAATTTTCTTCTGTAAATTGATATTGAATCTACTCCCCCCACCTTTTCAGGTAATGCATTCCCAAGCTAACAACTCATTACATAAAAATAACTCTTTTTACCATCCATCTATTTTTTGCCAATTATGATAAATCTGAGTCCTCTGGTTGCCGATTCGCTCGCTGGTAGAAACAGTTTCTCTTTATTTACCCTATCAAATCCCTTCATAACGTTGAACAGCTCTATTCATTCTGCCCTGAACCTTCTCTGCTCTAAGAAAGACAACCCCAGTTTCTCTAGTCTCCCCATATAACTTACGTTCCCCATTCCTGTTTTTAAAGTAGTAAATTCTCTGCTATCTCTTCTCCCCAGCTTTGATACCATTCCTAAAATGCGGTGCCCAGAATTGGACACAAGTTCCAGCTGAGGCCTAACTAGAAGCCTCTTTGTTAGTGTAACCTGATTACAGGAATCAAATACTGAGCCAAGTAGGAAACTGTAGGGGAAAGGGAGTTTAATTAAGCCGGCATAAACAGGAAGGGTGAAGCAACTGAATCAGCAAGGAAAATAAGTTGTACTGAACGCAGCTCAATGACCATCTGAAATAGGAAGTATGTCACAGATGCATCAAAAGATTTGACCAAATTAATGAAGCAAGAAGTACATTAACTAACCTCTCCCTCTTCAGCAATGTTAACAAATGTCTTATCTTAATAAATTAATCTGTTGGATAAGGAAGAGTGTCTTTAAAGTAATGGGCCAAGATTTTCTTTCTTGTCTGGGTGTTCATTGGGGAGTCATGCCCACCAGACTAACACAGCACTGACCATAGCAAAATTTCCATGGTCAACTATATACCAATTTTTTTGGTGGACTCCTAGTAGGAATCTTGAATGCCTGCTACCGCGGGAGGGGACTGAAAATGCATGTGTGGCTAATAAAGGAGTTTCAGAGGCTTAAAGGGGCAGGCACCTTGGGAAATAGAAAAAAATTCCAGGCTTCAATATGTCTCCTTCTAGGAATTGCCAATGTCATTGCTTATTAATCATTGCCCCATTTTTTTCTGCCATCTGTCTCACTAAATAATACTGGATGCCTTTTTAACAGCTGCTGTAAGTAATGCCCAGCATTGTCAAGTTGGTAACAGCAGCAAATGTGATCTACGTATACAAATTCTGGGGCAGGTATTGAGCTCGGCGGGCGGGCAGGCAAGTGCCCGACCCAGCCCAGCATAAAATAACGCGCGCTGACGTTGGGCAAGTCCCGCGATATTTCATTTGGCAGGCACGCGCCGGAGTCGGTAAAAACGCCAAGAGGCCTTTGCACTGTTTAGGAAACCCCATCCACGGGCGGGATGAGGTTTCCTAAAGCAAATAAAAATGAAGTAAAAATTTTGCACTTGAATTGAAAACATGTTCCTGCTCTTGTGAACAGAGCCACTTGAGGGGGCATGTTTTATGACATTTTTAGTTTCTTCAGTCATTAGTGTTTTTAAACAGTGCTTCATATCCCTGAGGCAGCTCTGTGCTCCGGAGATTGAAGCGCTCTTTTGCGTGCATGCGCGAAGTTTGTGCTAGGCCCGTTCGCCCTCCTCCTCCCACCCCGACAGGCAGCGCTCAGCACTGCCGCTCGCGTTCCACCCTGGGCGAGCCTTAATTGGCCTGCCCGCGTAAAATCGCGGCGCGGTGCCGATCGCGGGCAGGGTGCCGGCTTCCAGACCGCCCCCGCCCAGCACCCCCGCCAGGCACCCCCGCCAAGGGCAAAATTCCACCCCTGCCTACGGTGAGCGGTTCTGGACACCGCACACCTTAGGACGGATATACTGGCCCAGGAGGCAATGCAACATAGGTTTACCAGAATGACACTTGGGGGATCGAATTTTCACTCCCGAGCTGGGAGCACAGAGTCGGAAAATTCCCAACTCCGCAAACCAGACTCAAGAGAAAATGCCCTGAAGGGTTGGATTTTCATTTGCGGTGGTGGGGGAGAGGGAGTGCGGTTTGTGCTAACTGGAGTTGGGCCCATCACCCCTGGAAATAGTTTGGAGGCAGCCACCAGAACTGCTGGGTGCCAAGGCAGACTGTTTAAAAGGCCCATCTCGGTGCTCTGGGACTTCTACTGAGTGCTGAAAAAAGCAATAAAACCAAAAACAGCCCTCACCCCTCAGGCCCCCTCACCTCCCACACACCCCTCATGCCCCATCCATGCAACTCATGCTGCCTCATGCCCCACCTGCCTCCATGCCAACCTATGCCCTCCATCCACCTCCAGTGGAACCTAATACCCTCTTTGACAACCTATACCACTCTACTCACCCACATGGCTCCTCATACCCTCCATTCCAACCTATGCTGCTGTATCCATGCCTCATGGCCCCATGCCAGCCTAGGTCCCTCTATCCTCCTTCTATGGCCCCTCAGGCCCTCCTTGCCAACTTAAGCCAGCCCCATACAAACCCATGACCACCCACTCATCCCTATAATTCTCTATAGCCTCCATGCCAACTTAGTGCCAACAAGTGCCCCAACCCACCATCCTTTGTCTTTACATCCTCCATGTCCACTAACCCAATATGCACCATTGTAAGCCAATGTATTATTTACCTTTTTAATGTACAATCATTTTTAACTATGTAACTGTTTATTTATTTATTTTGTATTAGTGAATGTAGACCGGTTGGGTGTAACCTTGTGTGTGGAGTCTGTTTCATGGCAACAACATGGAACATAGAGGTGAAAGAATAACCCAGACTGAAGATATCTGAAGAACCATACTAAACTGCACTGTGGGCACAAAACATAATGCATGATGGTTAATGTAGTCCAGACAAAGCCTTGTTAGAATTAGCAATTTCTGCAAAATGACTTAAACTGTAGGAGTGCTCGTACCAGGGAAGATAAACAGACTGTGCCTCATTTATTGTTTAAAATAAATGTGCCACCTTTGCCCAGTTTTGGAGATTGATACCAGTGTTGGAGATAACAAAGCAGAGCCAAACTGACTATGGCACCTCAAGTGTGAGCTTCAAAGGGGACCTAACCAGGAAACATCTGGAGAAAGGATGGAGGTGAACAGTGATGGAACTAAAAACCAATTAAATAGACTAAAAGCAAGCTTTACCTCATATGGCAGAGGGCCTTTGCAAAGAGAGATATTAAGAAAGAGCCCACAGAAATACCTTTGCTACAGTGGGTTAGCGTGATTTGGTCAGTTACTCAGAAGTCGCACATGGAGAATTCGCCGGTGGATTGACCACTGAGGAGGACTCCAGCTTGCAGGGAAGCTAAGCAACCTGTATTATCATGAGAATGTACTATTGCTTCGTAATTTAATAAAGGCGTACCATCTTTGGAGAAACCTCATTCAGATTGTTGTGTGTCATTGATATCCAGAGTAGAGGCAAGAGTCTTTAGACCAGGTAGATGGTCTTACACCATGGGCATAACTCAGGAGTTATGCTGAGATAAAATAAACTTCCAAGTATCCATTATACTATCTTAACAAAAATGCTTGCTTTGTTAAAAGCCCATTCAAAACATTTAAATCCATTCAAGTACTTTATCCCTTATAAAACATACATTTTCTTCAAGTCCTGTTACAATTAGGGGAGGACGGGTTGAATGGCTCCCTTCTTTTCCCTCTCCTCATTTGACTTCAACAAGCTTCTTTTGGTTGGAAAGGGATATACTTGCCAATTTGGTAAATCAATTGGCTTTGTCTGCTCTCCAAATTTTCCCATCCCACCCATGAGGATGCCCGCTGCTGACAGGACTGGAACGTCCTGGCCACTCCCACCCCCACACACACACACACACACTATAGATTACAGAGTGGGGAGGGATATGTTTGTCAAATTAAAGTCTATAAAAAGTAAAAGGAATATACAGTCTGTCAACAAACACCTATTGAAATTGCAAGCACTCATTTTTGTCAGCTGCAGGCTGACTTGATTTTATTTCAAAATTTAAAGGGCAGGATATTTAAATTGCTTGACAGTTCCAAAGGCCTTATCCACTTTTTATGCACATTCATGTCTACTCTTTACAATCCCAGAGGGGTACCTGCCATGTCCAAAATGGTACTTGATCTCTCCAAAAAGGATACCTTACCTCACCATCTAACTCCAGCAGGCTTAGGCCTTTACCTATAAGTCATGTTTCAGAAACCTGGGTAACCAGAGTTGCTTTGGTTTGAAGGCAGCTACTCTTTTAAATGTGTTGCCGCTCCATGGATCACGGATGGGTGAAATACCTCCCACTCCCATTCCCCCCATCCCACTGAAAATGGTGGGTGCCGGGTTTGGGGACGGGACTTCCGGGTGCTTTGGTGCCATTTTGGCTAAGGTGCAGAGCCGTCCCAGCATTACAAAAGTTCGGGCCTTGGACTTTGAGAGTTAAATTTCTAGGAGAGATTACACAAACCTGCTTTGTATTCCCTGGAATTTAGATGGTTAAGGGAAGATTTGATTGAGGTTTTCAAGGTACTAAGGGGACCAGATAGGGTGGATTGGGAGAAAATCTTTCTGCTGACTGGGGAGTGTGGGGCTAGGGGCATAATCTAAATATTAGTGCCAGACATAACATAAGAACATAAGAAATAGGAGCAGGAATAGGCCATTCAGCCCCTCAAACTCATTCAACAAGATCATGGCTGACCCACCCCAGGCCTCTCCTCTTTCATGCCAGCTCCTTATAGCCCTCAACTCCCCGATGTTACAAAAATCTATCAACCTCCTCTTTAAATACTTTCAGTGACCTAGCCTCCACCAGTCTCTGAGGTAGAGAATTCCAGACATTCACTACCCTCTGAGAGAAGAAGTTACTTTGCATCTCAGTTTTAAATGAATGTCCCCTTATTCTGTAACTATGTCCCCTAGTTCGAGATTCCCCCACAGGTGGAAACATCTTCTCAACATCTACCCTGTCAAACCCCCTCAAAATCTTGTACATTTCAAATAAGATCACCTTTTCAGGAGTGGAAATACTTCTAGATGCAAAGGGTTGGGACTCTCTTTTGCAAATGGCAACTGGTGCTAGATCAATTGTAAATTTTAAAACTATTATTGATAGATTTCTGTTTCCAAAGGTATGAAATGATATTGGAAAAAGGTGTGCTTATGGAGTTAGGTTGCAGTTCAGCCATGATCTCACTAATGGTGGAACAGGCTCAAGAAGCTAAATGGCCTCCTCCTGATCCTGTGCTCCTATGCATGTGTAATTCTGTCCTTATTGTTTTGTAAGACTCTGCCGATGCATACTTTGGCAAGGACTTCCAGCATTTGGTGGATACACTGGAAAATACATTTTGAGGAAAATTGGTGGCGGTCAAGTTTAAAGTGGAATTTTGTGGAGGCTACAGGGGTCTCGGTTGTCGGCTGGAGACCCAATGAGACCCCCAAGTCCCCTCTTTTAGGGAAGACCTGCTGCATCTTGTTCTACTCAAGTACATGAGAAGCCAGTGACAGGCCATTTCCAGCCCCTCCCCCACTCCCCCCAGGGATTAAGAACCCTACAGTGGATGTCCTGTCCACCAAAAGCTGCTGGCCATTCATAGGTTGGCAGCTCTATTGAATGGTAGTGCCACTGGGGAGGCGGTGGCTGCCGCCAGTTCGGCACCCACACAAGGCTTAAGGTTGTTGCAGGATCCCAGGTCACCTGTAAGGGATGGTGGGACGGGGTTCGTGGAGGAGGTCAGCAAGGGTGGGGGTAGTTCTTAGTGAACACCCCATCACCCTGCCCCTTCCTGATGCTGGGTCCCTTGATCAGGCAGTGACTGCCTTTGAACAAGGTACTCGTCCAAAATCACACAAGCAACCCACACGGGTCTGCTTGTCACGATCATTGTATGGCGAGGTCCCTGCCGGCCGCTTGGTGAATGCCACCAGCAGTGAAATGAACCCCTTCAACGGGCGTTAATTGCCCACTTAAGGAGCTCAGTTGGTGGCGGAGTGGGAAGGCCACCCATTGGTCTTCCAGCCATGGAATTAATCGGGATGGAGGCAGGAGGGTGACGGGGTCCCCACCCGCCACTCTCCTGCCTGATTAAAGCCCCCACCCCCCCCACCCCTGCTACCAAACTCGCCATGGGGGAGAGGACAAGATTTCACCCATAATGTGAAATTGCCCAATTTCCTCCATCTTTACTGGTGCAAAACTGGCCAAAAGGCAAGGAAAATATATGTAGCATATTGTTGGGATCATGTGGGCAATTGTACAGTATCTGCACCTGGAATACTGATGAGCTTTGGCACTCAATGGTGCTAATGATCATAGAAAGCCGAGGTATGCTCAGCATCTGATGCAGAGGGCATGAAATGTAATGTGATCCTGAACAACCTGTGGCACAGAAGAAGCTGTGCAACCGTCAAACAAAAAGCTCAGTAAGGCACTAATTTTATTTAGGATTACAGTGAGATTGAAGAGTCTGAAAATGTGTTCCAGTTACTCGAACATGTTTGTAAAATCAATATTGCACAGAACACCCTTCCCATTTGTTCCTCTTCAAGGGGATATCAACTTTTGGACTTGCTGTGCATAGTTACTGTGTTTGTTTCCACCCTTGAGCACTTCTTTGCTGTTTCATTTCCAACCTGTTACGCTATTTTATTGCTTTGGTGTGTTGCCAGAAATGAACATATTGAGGGAACTTTTAATGCTGGACTCCATCTGTCCTTTCTGCCTGTTTCCCCAGTGAGATTTCACTCTGTGCATTCAACAGGGGGGGAATAAGAGTACCCCTCTGCCCTCCTCCTTTGCAGAAACTGAAAGAAACATAACAGACAAGTCTGTTGGCACCTGAGGGGCCACTGAGAACCCTGCCTCTTCATCTGTTTTTGTGTACCAGGCAACAGGACCTGGACACATTTGAAACAATCTGCCTTCAGCTTCTAAAACTCCCCAGGGAGGCTGCCAGAGAATTATGTACATCCCTGCATTCAAACCAAGAAACTACTTGCAGGACAGGGTTGGCTCTGTCAGTGTCCAATCAGGTAACCACTACCTTGGACTTTTGATGTCACTGAGCCTTTACAGGCAACAGCTGGAGGTACCTGTCAAATATCCCAAATGCAATGCAGTTACATCATACATCCCACTGACAATCTGTTTGCCTTGGTCAATGAATTCAGCTATTTCCCCATGGAAAACACACATGAAGCAACCCTGCACTTTTTAACCTGCTGGCTAGATATTCCAAAATGCAGAGTATGATGAGATACATGCAGTCCCATTCATGAATAGAGTGTTCCATAAAAGTTTAGGTTGGCTCTGACCACAGGTCCAAAATAGTGCACTTGAATGCTCATTAGCCCAGCAGTTGCCTTCGATTTATTTTACACTAAGATCTGCTGCCACCATTATTTCAAATGGAGAAGATTGAATGTTCGACTGTGGCAAGAGTAGTGATATTCACTGCATGCAGCCGCAGCTGCTTTGCCTGTCCCTTGGCAGGACATTGTAGAATGTTATGCCCGCGAATGAGTAGGCAAGGAGATTACGAATGAAAGGCAAGAGGTAGTTCTAGTCATGAGCTGGGGGCGGAGGTAGACCCCCGTTACTTCTCGGGCCTTGATAAGCAGAATCACCAGGGCCCCATCCTCATAGGCAATGAATGGCCTTGGTTTACGTGACCCTCTTGCTGTCTGCATGTGGTGGCAGCAGTTATGTGTGGCCTTCTCAGTTAAGCAGATGTTGCATTGGTATATGTGATTTGCGGATCAGGCAAATGCAATGCCTTTAAGTGAGTGTGCAAACATGTTGATAAGCTGTGTTGGCAATGTATTGGGGCTGAATTTTCCATCTGGGGTCAGGAAGCCGTGGTTGGGAGAACCTCCAGGTCCTTACCCTGTGCCATACCGGAAGTAGCCTCCCTGTCGTATATCAATGATTTTTCTTGTATATTTTATATATCTCAAAGCAATGCAGAAGTACTAGTTTCTAAATTCAGAACAGGTTTACTGAGAGTGCAATCACAAAATGTCTGCACTATTCCAGTTCAATTTCTAGTAGCTTCTCTATTTACTTTAGCTCTGAGTAAACACGCAGGCTTAACCAAACAAGCACAGTGAGAATACATCTGTTACTAGGCTCACATAATTGAGCACAGAACAATTGAACACTACAAACTTGACATGATTAATGGCCCGTGGGCCTGCTCGCTATCCAATTGAGGATGGTGGGCAGGCTCCCAAGGCAGGAGGGCCAAAGGGAGCAATGACACACCATCTGAAGTGGGAGCTGTCAATACATATATTGGGGTGTAGAGGAGGGCGCGAATGGGGCTGCAAGGAAGCAAGAGCAAGAAAGAGAGAGAGAGAGAGAGAGAGAGAGGGCGTCCTCCGAATACTTTTTTGCAAATATAAAAACAGGAGGAGGCCACAACTGCCAGGCTGGACTCATGGAGGGGAACGCCTGCACAGGGCAGCCTGCAGCCACAGCTGTGACCATTGCAGAATGGCAGCTGCAATGGAGGGAGGGGTTTTTAAAAAGCCCACCGGAGTGTTGTCCCCTGGTCTGCCACGAGGAGGCCATCTCCTCTCACTGTCTATGTTTTGGCAACTGCAGTGGTCCCGCCTGCCAAATGGAAAATTCCAGCCAGCATGAAATGGGGGAGGTGGGGGGGGGGGGACTTTAACAGGCTCCTTAATTAGGAGCCTATCTTTTTCCCAAAACTCTTTTCCATAATTGATGCAAAGCCAGCCCTTTTTTTGTACAATTAACAAGCCACTTAGCCTAATCCTGCATCCAGCATGGGTTCTTTCCCATCCCACTTCCATCTGCCGTCAGGGTTCCTCAGCCATGATTTGATCCAGCTTATCTGTGATCAGCATTCCCGCGGTTGGCTGCAGAATTTTCCCTCCCCGTTCTTCTTCATGGTGGCATAGGTAGAGTCCTGCCTGGCACACCGAGCTATCTGGGGAGGAGGTAAAGGAAAATAATCAAAAGCTGAACATAATTCAGCAACGTCAAATTTCATCTTTAGTGCCCAAGGTGCAGAGGTGTGTGCGCCAAGGAATATTTATCAAAATTCTCGAGAGTGCTATGTGCTCCTGGTACGCAGAACTCTCCATTGGCAAACCCAAGGATGAATACTCAGCTTGGGAATTTTGTAGACAGTTGTACAAACAGGGGCTTACAATTACAAAGTATCTACAACAAAAACAAAGGCTATTCAGACCAACAGTTCTATGCTGATGTTGTTGCTTCACATGTGTTTCCTCCCACCATTCTTCATCTAATACCATCAACATATCCTTCCATACCTTTCTCCTTCATGTGCTTATCTAACCTCTCCTCGTCTGCATCTATGCTCATCAGCGTCTTGTGGTAGAGAGTTCCACTTTCTCATCACTCTCAGTATTTCTCCTGAATTCCTTTATGGATCTATTAGTGAGTAACTTATATTTGCAGCCCCTAGTTCTGGGTCTCGTGTGTAATTTAAAACATCTTGTCCATTGCTACCCCATTAAACCCTTTCATAATCTTTAGGACCTCTATCAGGTCATCCCTCAGTCCTTTCCTTGAATGAACAGAGACGCAGCCTTTTCAATCTTTCCTGATGGGTATAACCTCTCAGTTCTGGTATCATTCTAATAAATCTTGCTTGCGCTTTCTCTAGTGTCTTTATGGGTATGATTTTTAGGTTGGCGTGTGGGTGCGATCGGCGGGTCCAAGAGTGGCCGGGGAAAGGACCACCACCCGCAATCAGACCTCTGACCACAATTTCACGCTGGCTGGCCAATAAACAGTCAGCCAGTGTGAGACGCACACTGAAATGCCCAGCGCTGCCAGGGTGGGGGGGGCAGGAAGAGGGCGGGCACTGACATCAGCGTGGGCACAGGGGAGCGTGAAATGAAAACTCCCTGAAGGCAGAGAGCTGCCTCAGGGAGCTGAAGAGTTTAACAGTAATAAATAAAGATTTTAAAACTGGAAAAAAAACGTCCACGCATCAGAAACAGTCACCTGAACATGTACATGATGAAAATACCAAATTGGACTTCATCTCTCAAGGGAGACAGTCAACTATATCTGTCAGATGATAGGGCCTGAGATCTCCCCTAACTGTGTGGGTGGACACCCCACGCCAGTGTCTTTAAAGGTCACAGTTACCCTCAGCCTCTGTGTCTCTGGCACCTTCCAGAGGTCAGTGGGTGATCTTTGTGGCGTCTCCCAATCAGCTGTCCACACTTGTGTCAAGCAGGTTACAGAGGCTCTGTTCAGCCATGAATTGACCTTCATCCACTTCTGTTGGGACCAGGCAAATCAGGCACAGCGAGCCAGAGGCTTCGCAGCCATTGCTGGCTTCCCCCGTGTCCAAGGTGCTATTGACTGTACACATGTGGCCATCAAAGCACCAGCAGGTGAGCCCGGTGCCTTCATCAACAGGAAGGGCTTCCACTCCATGAACGTGCAGATAGTGTGTGATCACAGGATGCAGATTCTACAAGTCTGTGCAAGGTACCCAGGCAGCTCCCACAACACCTACATCCTCAGGCACTTCCAGGTGCCGGGGCTCTTCAGTGCTCCAGCCCGGCTGGATGGATGGCTGCTGGGTGACAAGGGCTATCCCCTCAGAAGGTGGCTCATGACGCCTCTCCGCCATCCAAGAACAAAGGCTGAGCAGTGGTACAATAGGACCCACGCCTTCACAAGGGCTGTGGTGGAGAGAATCATTGGTCTTCTCAAGATGAGCTTCCGATGCCTAGACCATTCAGGGGACACACTCCAGTAGCCCCCATTCGTGTGTCAGTGATAGTGGTTGCATGCTGCACTCTCCATAATCTGACGCTGGAAAGTGGGGACACTGTGGACGATGACGATGTAGACGGAGTGGCTGCGGTTGCACACGATGAGTCCAGCAGTGGGACCGAGGATGAGCATGTGCAGGGAAATGCTGAGGGGGATAAACGCTATCCTGGGCATACTCCAGGGAGGCAGGGACACCTGGGAGGCTTTAATCTAATGAACCTTCAGCTAGCACACCGCATACAGACCTCCAGGACAAGCCTGGGCTGCAGGCTCCATTTTCGAGACCTAAGTGCAAAATCTGCCTGGATAGGAACATTAACTAAAGTCCACGTTAATAAAGCTGAATATCCCACAAAACACTCATTACATCATTGGAAACCATCCATTGGCAGAACAAAAGAGGCAACCTCAGCCTTGGTGACAGGTCTGAATTTATTATTGCAACCAAAGAAACTTAATGAAACAAAATGAAAAAGGTGTTAAAAATCACACCAACTCAAAAAGACCTCATTGAGGTGACAAGCAAACAACGTTATGCCAAAAAAAGACAATAGTGTTACATATCAGAACAAATCATAAGGGCCTAATCTCAGGCCAACACAAAAGCACCAGTGAAAAACCTGTGGTGTGCCTAAGGGTGCCTTGTGTTTATGTTTTCGGGTGCTACGTACCAGTGCTGTCCCCTCGCTGGCACTGCCATCTGAGACAGCCTGCTCACTCTGCTGTCCTGTTGGGCCTTGATCATGTTGGCAGTCGTCCTCTGGCCCATGGAGCCTGTGCTGGCCCCGCCTGGGAGGGAGCTGCTGGTTCCACAGCTGGCATCTCTCCAATCATTGCAGCCTCATCGGATGCAACGGTCACTGGCAGAGGGGTGGAGGAGCTGCCGCCCTCATCTGGCGCGCCCTGAGAGGAGCCCGCAGAGACGCCAGGCAGCTGCTGCGGCGATGTGAAGTCACTTCGGACCTCCCTGCTCACCGTGGATGGATGGGCACCGAGCTGGGAAACTTGGTGCCCAGACTATCTCCCACACTGTCACTGACCAATTGTGGTCAATGCCAATGTGAGGGCTTGCTGGTCAGAGCGCATCCCCAGGAAGCCCTGATGGGTCTCCTGGAGCAGCCTCTCCATGAGAGTCGCCACTGTCACCATGGAGGGCGCGTGGTGCTAGGACATGAGGCTCATTGCATCTGCAATAGTCCGCGTAGACTCCTCCACCACAGACACCACGCCAAGCATAGCCTCATGTATCTCCCCAAGACACTCCCGCACACCCGGCCACATTTCCTGCACCTGCTGCATCGCGGATGTCTCCAGAGGCACAACATCAGGCACTGACTGAGCATGTGCCTGGTCACCTGCTGTCCTCTGACTGCTGGCACCATGGGCACTCTGTCTCTGCCAGCTCCTCCAGCAACTGTGAAGTGTCCTCATCGCTGTGCCCCCGGACACTAGCCGATGCTCTAATTCCCACTGAGGTGCTAGTATCTGCCTGGCAGAGATGGTGTGACACAGGTGAGACTTCAGGCCCCTCAGGTGTGAGAGGGGACCTCGGCTGCTCCTCCTCCCGGCCCTGCTCTGCTGATGCTGAAAGGAAGAACAAGGAAATTGGGATCAGTTAACGTGGAGACAATGACAATGTGCATCCCCGTCCCCTGGATCATTATGCGCTCATCCTTCTATAACCAATGGTCAAGCCATGTTGCAAACTTCAATCAGTGAACATTAAGCACTGCCATGGCTGTTGGGAGAACAATGGTGACCTCACTGCTGGGCAAACATACCTGCCCGTGGCACCCCAACCTCACCGAAACCGGTGGACCTGGGCGCTTGGCACCTCTCCAAATCTGGGGCCTCCTGTTCGAAACAGCTGACAATCGCTCACTGTGTCAGCCCTCCTCCAGTCCTCACCCACTCGGTGGTATTATGTGCATTCTTCCCCTGAAAAGGAGAGAGGAGCATTGATTAGTGCAACTTGTACCTGGATTCTCTTCACTGCCGTCCCACCCCGACCAGAGTGGGACATTGCAGGGCTCCAGTGTCTTTTCACCCCCCTGCTGCTGAACACTCACACTAAGATGCCAGGTCTTTTCCCTCCACCCTTGGCCAAATGCTGCCTACATCACATTTGGCACCGCATGGTCTAACCTTCCATAGCAAGGAGGCGCAAGCACGTGGAGCGCAGAGGACAGCAGATTGATCAGTGCCACCTTGAAGCTCCCCTCCCAGCATGTCATCACCCTGGCTTTGACATATCCTGGAGTTCCAGCACTGCGCCTAGGTGCAGCTCCTCCAGGTTGCCCCCAAAACAGTAATGTGGGTCTCAGTATACCATATGCTGTGGGTGCAGAACCCCTCTCTTCAACACCCTGTCAGGGTGATCTAGACATGGGTAATATCTGCTGGCCCACCCAGTGAAGGACACATACCATCAATGATTCAATGCAGCCACTACACTCAGACTTGTTGGGGTGGGGGGAGCCAGGGGGGAAGCCTACCTACTGGGTTAAGAGACCAATGCCAACATGGCACCCATCCTTCCCGAGTGCAACAAGTCGTTGAAGAGCTTGTGACACTGGATCCAGGTGCGTCGCACCACATCGTAGGAGCTTACAATCTCCGCCACCTTCTCCCAGGCAGGTTTGGTCATGTGGGGGAGCCTCCTCCTCCTGTCCTGGGGTACCTGGACCTCCAGCCATGCTGCCACCTCCTTGAGGAGGGCAGCAAAGCAATCATCGGAAAAACTAGGGGCACAGTGCCCCCCTGCCCTACCCTCCTGCCTGGCTTGCTCACCAGCCGTGCTCTGGGGACCCCTTCCACTGTCATAATTCGCAGCCTTGGAAAGGCTGCAGCAACTTTTTAAGACAGGCCGCTGGGTCGCCATTGTACCCGGCAGCCATTGCAGTCCCACCGCTGCCCGCCCACTCCCGCTGTCCTCAGGGGGGGCGTGATTCACGCTGGGCGGGCCTTAATTGGCATGCGCCCAACCTGCTCGAGCGTAAAATGACACGCGATGATCTTGGGCGAGTGTCCTGACACCATCGCGCACTTGTCTGATATTTCAGTCGGCGGGCACGTGCGGGAGTTGGCAGCACGCCCACTGACAATTAAAAGGCCTATTAAGGCCATTAACAATCCAATTGATATAAATTTTTTGCTGCCCATCCAACCTAATGGTTATCGGGCAGGCGAAAAGGCCAGGCGGCCTTTGAATTTTTTGCAAAACCTCATCCACGGGCAGGGTGAGGTTTTGATCCATCATTAAAAAAAAAAATAAAGAAAAAAATTTCATCCCAGTTTCCAAAATGTCCCTGCTCATGCGACAGTGTCACATGAGGGGACATGTGCATTAACATTTTAAAAAGCTTTATTTTTTTATTTTCAAAACTATTCATCTCCCTGCGGCAGCTCTGTGACTCAGGGAGCTTTTCCAGCGTTTGTGCTCACCTCCTTGCCCTCACCACACAGGCAGCACTGAGCACTGTAGCACGTGTTTCACGCCGGGTGGGCCTTAATAGGCTCTACAGCATGAAATCACGGTCCAGCCCCAACCACAGGCGGGTCAGCTACCTGACCATCCCCACCCAGCCTGCCCCACAGGGGCAAAATTCTGCCCCTGGGTATGCCCAGCAATGGTGGATGAACTTTAATATGGATAAGCTTATCGTGCATAGGAAGGAAAAATGAACAATGTGGACATTTCATGAATGGTGTTAAAAGAACTGAAGCTGAAATTGAAAGAGTAGACTCAATACACAAGTCCAGACAATGCAGAGCAAAAATCAACAAAACCAATATTAGGTTGATATTGTGCATAGTTAAAACAATAGAATACAATTCAGAGAATGTCATGACCAGACTCTGTGGAAAAGTTGCTCCTAACTTCCCCTCTAATTCTTTTGCCAATTATTTGTATTCTATAACCTCTGGTTACTGACCCACTTGCCACATGTAAGAATACTATGCTTTTATTCTCGTTTAAATGTCACAGAAAAAAATCCATACCATGATTTATGCTTATGATCTAGCCAGACATTTCAGTGCAGTACTGAGGGAATGCTACATTATCTGAGGTGCTGTTTTTCTGTTGAGATGTTAAATCAAGGATTTTTCAGTAGTTCAGGTGGACATAAATCATCCCATGATCTGATCAACAATCCTCTCTTAAGCAACACCACCAAATACATTTTAACCAACCATGTATCTCATTTCGATCTTGCCTGGCCCCATTTACCTACTATAACAATAGTGACTAAATATCTTAATTAGTTCCACAGTGCTTTGGACTGTCCATGGACCTGATAAAGTGTTACTTAAATGGAAATTAGTTTTATTTGTTGCACATTCAATCTTTATTGTCCTTGACAATTTAGGAGAAAAAATAAGGTTACTTAAATGAGCTCCACTGTGATATACCATTCATCAGCTGTACATATGCACATACAAAGAATTAGGAGCAGGAGTAGGCCACTCAGCCCCTCAAGCCTGCCCTGCCATTCAATAAGATCATGGCTGATCTAATTACAACCTCAACCCCACGTTCCTATCTACCCCCGATAACTTTTCACCCACTTGCTTATTAAGAAACTGTCTACCTCTGCCTTAAAAATATTCAAAGGGTAGAATTTTATGCCGGTGGGATCTTATGATCCTGCAGAAGTCAACGGAATTTTGAATAGCTCACTGCATTTTGCTGCCCCACCCCCACTGTGATAGGGCTGTAAAATTCTATCCGAAGACTCTGCTTCCACTGCCTGTTGAGGTAGAGAATTCCAAAGATGCATGACCCTCTGAGAGAGAAAATTTCTCCTCACCTCTGTCTTAAATAAGTGACCCCTTATTTTTAATCAGTGACCACTACTTCTAGGTTCTCCCATAAGAGGCAATATCCTCTCCACATCCACCCTGTCAAGACCCCTCAGGATCTTAAAAGTTTCAATCAAGTCGCCTCTTAGTCTTCTAAACTCCAGTGCATATAAGCCAAGCATATCCAACCATTCCTCATTAGACAACCCACCCTTTCCTGATATTAGTTTAGTAAACCTTTTCTGAACTGTTTCTGATGCATTTACATCCTTCCTTAAATAAGGAGACCAATACTGTACACAGTACTCCAGATCTGATCTCACCAACGCCCTGTATAACTGCAGCATAACCTCCCTACTTTTGTATTCAATTCCCCTCGCAGTAAACAATAACGTTCTATTAGGCTTCCTAATTACTTGCTTTACCTTCATACTCGCCTTTTGTGATTCACTTACTAGGACACCCAGATCCTTCTGCATCTCAGAGCCTTGCAATCTCTCACCATAAAGATAATAAGCTTCTTTTATTCTCCCTGCCAAAATAGGAAATTTCATATTTGCCCACATTATACTTCATTTGTCAGATCTTTGTGCACTCACTTAACCTGTCTTTATTTCTTTGTAGCCTCCTTATGTCCTCTTCACAATCTAATTTCCTACCTATCTTTGTATCAAAAACGAATTTAGCAACCACACCTTCATTCCCTTCATCCAAGTCATTTATATAAATTGTAAGAAGTTGAGGCCCCAGCACTGATCCCTGTGACACACTGCTCATCACATCTTGCTAATCAGAAAATGACCCATTTACACCTTCGCACATGTGACTGCAATAAAACAGGAGACTGAAACCAGTACAGCTGTAAGCCTACTCTTGATAATCAGTAAAGTTATGGGAGTGGTCATCAATAATGCTAGCAAGTGACACTTGCTTAGCAATAACCCGCTCACTGACGCTCAGTTTGGGTTCCACCAGGGCCACTCAGCTCCTGACCTCATTACAGCCTTGGTTCAAACATGGACAAAAGAGCTGAACTCCCGAGGTGAGGTGAGAGTGACTGCCCTTGACATCGAGGCCGCATTTAACCAAGTGTGGCAAGACTGGAGTCAATGATAATCTGGGGGATAACTCTGCGCTGGTTGGAGTCATGCCTATCACATAGGAAAATGGTTGTGGTTGTTGGGTGTCAATCATCTCAGTTCCAGGAAATCACTGCAGGAGTTCCTCAGGGTAGTGTCCTAGGTCCAACCATTTTCAGCTGCTTCTTCAATGACATTCCTTTCATCATAAGGTCAGAGTGGGGATATTCACTGATGGTTGCACAATTTTCAGCACCATTCGCGACTCCTCAGATACTGAAGCAGTCCATGTCCAAATGCAATAAGACCTGGACAATATCCAGGCTTGGGCTGACAAGTGACAATTAACATCTGTGCCACACAAGTGCCAGGTATTGACCATCTCCAGCAAGAGAGAATCTGACCATCACCCCTTGACATTCAATGGTATTATCATCACTGAATCCCCCACTAATAGCATCCTGGGGGTTACAATTAACCAGAAGCTGAACTGGATTAGCCAGATAAATTGTGGCTATAAGAGCAAGTCAGAGGCTAGGAATCCTACAGCAAGTAACTCACCTCCTGAGTCCCCAAAACCTGTCCACCATCTACAATGCACAAGTCAGGAGTGTGATGGGATATTCCCCACTTGCCTGGGTGAGTGCAGCTCCAACAACACTCAAGAACCTTGATACCATCCAGGACAAAGCAGCCAGCTTGATTTATACCCCATTCACAAACATTCACTCCCTCCACCACCGACGCATGGTGGCAGCAGTGTGTACCATCTAAAAGATGCACTGCAGGAACTCACCAAGCCTCCTTAGATAGCATCTTCCAAACCCATGATCTCTGCCACCTGGAAGGACAAGGGCAGCAGGTGCATGGGAGCACTACCGCCTTCAACCTCCCCTCCAAGCCACACACCATCCTGAACTATATCTCTGTTCCTTCACTACCGCTGCAGCAAAATCCTGGAACTCCCCTGCCCTAACAGCACTGTGGGTGTACCTACACCACATGGACTGCAGCAGTTCAAGAAGGCAGCTCACCACCACCTTCTTAAGGGCAATTAGGAATGGGCATTAAATGCTGGACTCGCCAGCAACACCCACATTCCAGAAATCAATATTAAAAAAAAACCTATAGTTTGGTATGACAGATATTTCCAGTATTATAGGAAAGGAAATTTGGGCCTGAATTTTTCCCGCACCAGGTGGGCTCGGCGGGAGTGGGCAGGAGCAGTCGGGAACCTGACCGCCCCCCGTGATTGGTTCCACACCGCCATTTTAGGCAGGCGGGCCAATTAAGGCCCACCCAGTGTAATACGTGAGCAGTAGCGCTGAGCGCTACCTGTGCGGGTGTGCGGGGGGAGGGAGAGTCAGGTCCGGCGCTCTCTCGTGCATGTGTGCGAAAGAGCGCTTCAATCTCCCTGAGGTACGGATCTGCCTCAGGGAGATTAAAGCGCTTTTTAAAAAAATAAATAAAAACAATAAAAATTTAATGAAACATGTCCCCTCAGGTGACTGTGTCACATGAGATGGGGTGTGTTTTTATTTTTCAGAAAAAGCTTTTATATAATCATTATTAGCTTTAGCAAAGTTTTTATATAATCGTTATTAGCGTTAGCAAAGTTTTTATATAATCGTTATTAGCGTTAGCAAACGTCATCCTGCTCGTGGATGAGGTTTCCTAAAAAACATAAAGGTCACTTGGCCTTTTTGCCTGCCTGACAGGCAGCGTAATGTTTATGTTAATTCCCTGTTTAATGACCTTAATAGGCCTGTCAATGATCGGTGGGCAAGTTGACTCCAGCGCGCGCCTGTCGAATGAAGTATCCCGAGACAGCGTGATGATGTCAGGAGGCACCCCCGACCCCACCGTGTGTCATCTTACGTTCCGGCGTGTCGGCCCCACCCCCGCACACCGAATGGAAAATTCTGCCCTTGAAGCTCAAATCATTAAAGGTGGAAAAAGTGGTTCTTTGTGCCTCGTGTAGATGTAGAAAAGATGTTCAAAACCAGGGATCATAAATATATGACATTCATTATTAAATCTGACAGGTAATTCAGGAGGAACTTCTTTACTGAGAGAGTGATTAGAATGTGGAACTTGGCTACCATGAGGAGCTATTGAAGGAAACACACAGATGCATTAAAGGGAAGCCAGATCAGCAGGTGTGGGACAAAAGAAGGATATGCTGATTTGGTATAAGATGAGGTAGGGTAAGAGGAGATTCGTGTGAAGCATAAACACTGGCATAGGACAGTAGGATTGAATTTGTAACTCATTTTGTAATCATGAGAATTGTAATTCTGTGTAATTCTTGAAAAATAAACATGCTGTTAACTTTAGCCAGGATTTTCCAGCCCCAGTCATGGCAGGGCCTGCCACAGGAGATTCAGCGGTCCTAGCTGTCCAGCCAAAAGTCCATTGCCTTTTGGCAGGACCAGAGGATCCCGGCAATAGCCGGGGCCATAAAATCCCACCCTCTGTCTCATGTTGGCAACAGACCCTCCAGATACATGCCCTGAACTTCCTTAAGCCCCTCCTCCTCCTTACCTATCGTAACTTTTGTAATTTTCTCAAAACCCTGCCTTCCAACCAAGCCTGTGGGCCATTTCTTCCACCATCGCTCATTACATGCTCTTTTATTCTTTTCAATTATTTTCCCCCACCCCTAACGTGCCAGGGGAGGCAGTGGCATAGTGATATTGCCATTGGATTGATAACCCAGAGACCCAGGGTAATGCTCTGGGTTCAACTCCTACCAGGGCAGATGGTAGAATTTGAATTCAGAAAAAAAATCAGGAGTTAAAAGTCTAATGATGACCACAAAACCATTGCCAATTGTTGTAAAAACCCATCTGGTTCACTAATGTCCTTTAGGGAAGGAAATCTGCCATCCTTACCTGGCCTACATGTGACAACAATGTGGCTGACTCTTAAATGCCCTCTAAACAAGGGCAATTAGGGATGGGCAATAAATGCTGGCCGCTAGCCAGTGATGCCACATCCCTAGAACAAGTTAAAAAAAAACCCTGAGATGCTTTCTGCTTGAAGCCCCAGGCTTTTTCCAGATTGTCAGGAATCCTGGTGGAGCTATGCACATGGCTGTTAACCATATCTCTGAAGTGACCACTCATCTGCCAGTGAAGTTATATACAGGACATAAGGATTACCCCACTTATAAATACAAGTTATAGTTTCTGTAGACATGAGGTATCTCTTAGAAGGATGCTTCTTCATGTTGCTGACCATATTACTCACTTTTCTGGCCTTTTTCTATATTCTAATAGTTTCCTATTTCACTCCACTTCTGAACAGAATTTTCGCAACTGTTATATGGTAGCAGTTTGTGCTAAAGCTGTGTGCCTCTGACAGTTGGAAGTGACATTGGAACTATTATTGACTTATTCAAGTCAGATGTAGGTGCCAGAACAAATTCTAATTAGAAAACAGTTAATGAGAAAATCTTGGTAAAGCGCAGAAGCCCCACAAAGCTTGTTGATTCGTAGCTTAATATCTCAAATATTAATCATTAAAATTTTAATTGTTTTTGAAATCACCCAACTAACTGGGCCTATTATGACTTCATCCAGAATAACAGCTGCTATAAATTCAACAGGGAAGCAATTATGGGTTTTTTAAAACTGAATTTTATCTTAAATTGAACCTTTATCTGAAACCACTTATATTCCTGTGTCATGATAGGACTTCCGACTCTGACATGACATAATCCTGCAAGTGTGATCTTGTGATGTGTGATCATGTGACTCTTGCTCAAAGTTTTCAAATATTTGAATCCACCTTCCCCAAGTTTATGACCCCTGTAGTTGAGCGTTTTTGTTTATGGTCAAAGCACAAAAAATTTTTTTTACATACTGGCAGGGACTGACTGGCTATTGGAGATTGGAAAATTCCCTGGGTGTCCCCATGAATGGTTCCATATTTCACCTGGAAGGTTTCTGAACTCTCCCCTGCTCCTCAGATGTTGTGCTCTCGAATTTCCACTCCACCTGCTAGAAATCAAAGGTGTCAAGTGTGGTGAAGGCTTCAGTCGAAGCCATCAAAAGAGAATTGGACAATTACCTGAAGAGAAACAATTTGCAGGATTACGGCCAAAAAGCGAGGGTGGGGACTGAGTGAGTTGCTCTTGCAGAGAGCCAGCACAGACATGAATGGCCAAATGGCCTCCTTCTGCACTCCAACCATTCTACGAGTCTAATTCTTTATCATCGCAAACAAAAGCTGAAAATGCTGGAAACACTTCAGCATCCTTAGGCATCACCTGACCACTCAACTCAACAGCCCACTTGTTAATTTAATGAGCTATAACCTTTAACCTTTGAGAGCTGACAATCCTGCTACACAGTTTCAGGCTCTGGGAGCTGGCAGTGGGAATCTAAATACCACTTCACCTTCCACTTCAATAAAAAAATGACAGGGGTGCGGGGGGGGTGAAGGTTTATTTGTGGGGTGGGCATGGGGGAGGAGGTCCGGGAGGGGTTTCCAATCAATTGAGTCCAAAAATGGCCTGTTAATTCCGCACAGGTAGGCTAGAGGAGATCCGATGAAAGTGGGAAGCAAATGGCAAAAAGGACTGATTGGAAGGACAAAGTCACAACTCAGAAAGAAAAGCTTGCATTTACATACCGCTTTCCACGACCATCAGATGTTGCAAAGTGCTTTACAGTCAATGAAGCACTCGTTGAAGTGTACTCACTGTTGTAACGTAGGAAACATGGCAGACAATTGGCACACAGCAAGCTCCGAAAAATAGCAACGTGATAGCGAGCAGATAATCTGTTTTTTGTGATGTTGATTAAAGGATAAATATTGGCCAAAACACTGGGGATAATTCCCCCGCTTTTCTTCGAAATGGTGCCATGGGATCTTTTACATCTACCCAGACAGGTAGATGAACCTCTCATCCGAAAGGCAGCATCTCCCCCAACACTGCACTGGAGCGTCGGTCTTGATTTTTGTGCTCAAGCCCTGGCACGCAGAACCTTGTGATTCAGAGGAAAGAGTGCTACTAACTGAGCCATTGCTGACACACTTACCTAATATGGTGACTGCTACAGTCAAGATACAGGCAGCTGTTACATAGGATCATGTAGACTATAGAGTACAGAAACAGGCCATTCAGCGCAACCAGTCCATGCCGATGTTTATGCTCCACTCGAACTTCCTCCCATCTTTGCCCACCTATGTCTACCATCAATTTCCTTCTCCCTCAAATGCTTGTCCAGTTTCCCCTTAACTGCATACATACTATTCACTTCAAAGCTGTGGTGGAATGTTCCACATCCTCTCCGCTCTTTGATAAAGAGGTTCCTCCTGAATTCCCCATTGGATTTCTTATATTGATGGCCTCTAGTTTTGCCCTTACCCCACAGCAGGAAACATTCTCTCTGCATCCACTCCGCCAAAACTTTTCATAATTTTAAAGGCCACGCCTCAGCTTCCTTTGTCAAGAGATAAGAGACCCAGCCTGTCAACCCTTTCCCAATAAGTACACCCACACATTTCGAGCATCATCCTTGTTAAGACTCCTGTGGCAACACGAGCATCATTGCAAGCCTGCTTTGCGCCTGTGTGTGGTTCCCTGACTGGATTTATGAGCCATGGCACGTGTGGACAACCCTTGCAAACTTGGTAGCTTCCCTTTGATTTGCCATGGTGGATCAAATGCAGCTGGCACAGGGAGCTGCTGAGGGAAGGAACAGCAAAAACTGGGAACCAAGAGCACTGGTCCGAGCTGGTCCTGCATACCTTAAAATGGAAGGCCAGTTCAGGCCAGTATTCTTATTTCCCAGTTTTTACTGCTTTTTCCTCGACAGAATGAAGGTGTAATGACTACTGCCAGGATATTGGGCAATAACCTGTGGTCGATGCCCACCAGCTGCCCATTGAGGGAACTGAATCATTTCTGGTTCACAAAAATGCCGGGTTGGCATAAGGCACACACAAAGCACCATGGGTGCTATCAGTGGGGGAGGACTCTCTGTCGTCAATTAAAACTTTACAAAAGTATGGAAAAGCACTCAAAATCCTTGAATTGCAGCAACAGCCAGAAGAAATAATCCAGCAACCGACCTGAAAGTAGTTGGTGATCCCTTTAAATAGCACAGAACGAAGACATTTTGACGGCAAATAGTATAATGGGGATTTACTGCATGCTCCACTGCCTGTGGTCACACTCCAGCTGCACATTGAGGGACCTGAATCCATTGCAGCTCAGAAAAAAATGGGCAAGTTGACATGAGACACACACAAAGCAGTGCAGCAGTCACCTTGCACCATGGGGGAGGCTGCAAACCTTGCAAGCCCTTGTGCTCACTCCATCTGTTTCTTTTCGGCAAGTGGGGAGGCTCTCCATGCTAGTTAACATCGTATTCAGTTGTATAGGTCAAGAGAGGGCGCTTGCTGGAGCGTGGAGCCGCAAGGTGGCCATGGTTGGCATCAAATCACCATTACTTGTTGGTTGCCATGATGATCTGCATGCTGCCCACAGTCATTAGGTGCACGCCCACTTGCTCCTTTGCAAAGGTATTATCCCACACGCTTCCTGCTGGAAGCGCTCATACGCACTGTGGATGCCATTTAGGAGGCTTCAGAGATCTCATGGGGCAGAATTTTCTGGTTGGCATGTGGAGGCAGGCCCCGTACGTCCGTGTGTGAAATGTCGCACTGTGACAATGCGCGCCATCGTGATATTTCATTGGGCAGGTGCGCTATGATGTCCAATGCGCACCCGCCATTAATTAACGGGCCACTTGAGGCCCTTTGCTCACCAATCGGCGCCAATTTTCTGGCGCCCGTGCGATATTTGGGTCAGCGCACGGGCACAGCGGGCAGGCGGGTTGGAGAGTTTTGTATAAACCTCATCCACGGGCAGGATAAAGAGGGATCACTGGGGTCACGAGTGTGCACTGTCAAGTATTTATTTTTCAAAGTTATTGAAACTTGCCTGTGTGATCTGCAATAATCCAAAACACATCCCAGCTGCTTTTTCTGGACTCTTAACCTTCAGGTCAGCACTCTGCAGTGAGGAATCTTTTCTGGGCCTGCAGGTTTCAAGAAGCCTTCTCTTAGCCTGGAAATGGGAGCTGAACAGTCCACTGGAGGCAGCTCCTCTGAGGGGGAAGGGAGGGCTATAAGGGGGAGGGGGCCAGGAATGCACATTTAGCCTCCAGGGGACCCACCTTTGGTACAACAGGCACAGGCACAAGGGGCACAAGGCCAAGAGCTGGTCCAAGGCGGAAGGGGCCGCAGAAAATGCCACTGCTGCCAGGGTATACACCTCAATATGTCTGAGGTGCAGTGCCGAAGGAGGCTCCATCTCTCAAGGGAGACAGTCAACTATATCTGTCAGATGATTGGCCCTGATATCTCCACTAACTGTGTGGGTGGACACCCCATGCCAGTGGCTCTAAAGGTCACAGCTGCCCTCACCTTCTATGCCTCTGGCTCCTTCCAGGGGTCGGTGGGTGATCTTTGTGGTGTCTCCCAATCAGCTGTCCGCACTTGTGTCAAGCAGGTTACAGACGCTCTGTTCAGACGGGCATTGAACTTCATCCACTTCCACTGTGACCAGGCAAGCCAGACACAGTGAGCCAGAGGCTTTGCGGCCAATGCTGGCTTCTCCCATGTGCAGGGTGCAATAGACTGTACACATGTGGCCATCAAGGCGCCAGCAGGTGAGCCCGGTGCCTTCGTCAACAGGAAGGGCTTCCACTCCATGAACGTGCAGATAGTGTGTGATCACAGGATGCAGATTCTACAAGTCTGTGCAAGGTCCCCAGGCAGCTCCCACAACACCTAAACCCTCAGACACTCCCAGGTGCCAGGGCTCTTCAGTGCTCCAGCCCGGCTGGATGGATGGTTGCTGGGTGACAAGGGCTATCCCCTCAGAAGGTGGCTCGTGACGCCTCCCCACCATCCAAGAACAGAAGCTGAGCAGCGGTACAATAGGAGCCACGTCTCCACAAGGGCTGTGGTGGAGAGAACCATCGGTCTTCTCAAGATGTGCTCCCAATGCCTGTACCGGTCATGGGGCGCGCTCCAGTACCCCCCAAGTCATGTGTCGGTGAAACTGGTTGCATGCTGCACTCTCCACAATCTTGCATTGGAAAGGGGGGACACAGTGGACAATAAAGATATGGCGCAGTTGCCCAGGCTGCACACGATAAGTCCAGCAGTGAGTCCGAGGATGAGCACGCACAGGGAGATGCTGAGGGGGTAGACACTGACTCGGGCATACTCCAGGGAGGCAGAGACACTCGGGAGGCTTTAATCCAACGAACTTCAGCTAGCACAGCACAGGAGGACCTGCAGGACAAGCCTGGGCTGTAGGCTCTGTGCTCGACACCTAAGTGCAAAATCTGACAGGTTAGGAACAGTAACTAAGGCTGTAATAAAGACTGTAATAAAGCTGAATGTCCAACAAAGCACTCTACATTTTTGGAAACGATTCACCTGCAGAAGAAAAGAGGCACCCTCAGCCATGGCGACATATCTGAATTTAACGTGACAAGCAAAGCAACTTATTACAAAAAAAGAAAATTGTGTTACAAATCGGAACAAATCATGAGGGCCTCATCTTGGGCCAACCAAAAAGCACCAGTGGTAAACCCGTGATGCACCTAAGGTGCCTTATGTTTACTATTTCGGGTGCTACATCTTGGTGCTGCCCCATCACTGGGAGTGGTATCTGAGACAGCCTGCTGACTCTGCTGTCCTGTTGGCCTTGATGACCTTGGTGGTCGTCCTCTGGCCCGTGGAGCCTGTGCTGGCCCCACCTGGGAGAGAGCTGCCAGTTCCACAGTTGGCATCTCACCAGTCATCACAGCCTCACCGGATGCTACGGTCACTGGCAGAGGGGCAGAGGAGCTGCTGCCCTCATTCAGAGCACCCTGAGAGGAACCCGCAGAGATGACAGGCAGCTGCTGCGCCGATGTGAGGTCACTTTGGACCTTCCTGCTCACTGTAGATGGATGGGCACCGAGCTGGGAAACTTGGTGCCCGGACGATCTCCCATATTGGCAATGGCCAGCTGAGGTCAATGCCAATGTGAGGGCTTGCTGGTCAGAGTGCATCCTCAGGAAGCCCTGGAGTAGCCTCTCCACGAGAGTCGCCATTCTCTCCATGGAGGACACATGGCGCTCGGACATGAGGCACATTGCTACGGCAAGCATCCACGTAGACTCCTCCACCATGGAGACTAAGATACTCCCCCAGATACTCCCGCACACCCGGCCACATTTCCAGCCCCTGCTGCATTGGGGGCGACTCCAGAGGCACATCATCAGGCTCCGACTGAGCATGTGCCTGGTCCCCTGCAGTCCTCCAACTGCTGTCGCCATGGGCATTTTCTGTTCCTGCCAGCTTCTCCAGTGGCTGTGAAGTTCCCTCACCACTGTGCCCCTGGACACTAGCCAATGTTCTAATTCTCACCGAGATGCTAGTATCTGCGCTGGTGCCTGTCTGGCAGAGATGATGTGACGCAGGTGAGATTTCAGGCCCCTCAGATGTGAGAGGGGGGCCTCTGTTGCTCCTCCTCCCGGCCCTGCTCCACTGATGCTGAAAGGAAGAACAAGGACATTGGATCAGTTAACGTGGAGACAATGTCAATGTGCATCCGCGTCCCCCAGATCATTATGCGCTCACCCTTCCATAACCAATGGTCAAGCCATGTTGCAAACTTCAATCACTGAACATTCAGCACTGCTTTGGCTGCTGGGAGAACAATGGTGACCTCACTGCTGGGCAAACATACCTGCCCGTGGCACCCCAACCTCACTGACACCAGTGGGCCTGGGCACTTGGCATCTCTCCAAATCCAGGGCCTCCTGCTCGAATCGGCTAAGAATGGTGAACTGCGCCTGGCCGCCACCAGTCCTCTCACGCTCTGCCACGTTATGAACATTCTTCTCCTGAAAATGAGAGAAGAGCGTTGATTAGAGCAAATTGCACATGGACTGTCTTCGTGCACGGCCCACCCAAACCAGAGTGGGACATATCAGGGCTCCAGTGCCTCCTCACCCCGCTGCTGCCAAACCCTCACACAAAGATGCTGGGCCTGCTCCCGACCCACACACCCCACTTTGGGCACATGCTGCCTACATCACATTAGGCACCACACAGTATATCCTTCCATATCAAGGAGGCGCAAGCACGTGGAGCGCAGAGCACAGCAGATGGTTCATTGCCACACCACCTTGAAGCTCCCCTCCCAGCATGTCACCACCCTGACTTGGACATGTCCTGCAGTTCCAGCACTGCGCCTAGATGCAGCTCTTGCAGGTTGCCCCCAGACCAGTCATGTGGGACTCAGTGTAACACATGCTCCGGGGGCAAATCACAACCCTTCATCACCCTCTCAGGCTGACCTCAGCATGGGCAATACCTGCTGGCCCACCCAGCAAAGGACACATGCCATCAATGATTCAACACAGTCATTACACTCAGACTTTTTTGGGGGCGTGGTTGGGGCAGACAGCAGGGGGGAAAGCCGACCTGCTGGGTTAAATGCCCAATGCCAACATGGTACTCACTCAATAGGCTGATGAAGTGCTTGCGACACTGGATCCAGGTGCGTCACACCAGGTGGCAGGCGCTCACCACCTCCTCCCAGGCACGTTTCATCATGTGGGGGGGGGCCTTCTCCTCCCATCCCGGGGAACCAGCACCTCCCACCATGCTGCCACCTCCTCGAGGAGGGCAGCAAGACAGTCATCGGAAAAACAAGGGGCACATTGCCCCCCGCCCCGGCCTACCCTCTGGCCTGGCCTACCCCAATGGCCTACTCCCCCCCAGACTTGCAGTAACTTCACTGCCCCTCTGCACAGCCCTTTGCCCAGCCATTGTGAGCAGCCTTTCCGAGGCTGCCAGGGCCTTCCCCTATACATTGGACCTGGCAGCCTGAGCGCACCCACAGCTACCCGCCCACTCCCACTGTGCATGGGAGTCATGAAGGATGCTGGGCAGGCCTTAATTGGCCCCCCCCCCCCCCGCGTAAAATGGCAGCACGGATCCAATCGTGAGCATCGATCAGGTCTGCGCCCACCCATGCCCGTCCCCACTCTGCCCCTCCCTCCGCCAACCAGAAAATTCAGCCCATAGTGTCCAAAAAACAGGTGCTACTGACCCCAATTTTGCCTCATACTCTTCTGCAGATAACAGACATTAAAACATGATTTCTGCAGCAGTGGAAAGCAGATAAACTGGGTCGGGCAGACTTTGTTTTACAATCACTTCATTTAGCATTGAGAAAGCACCACAAAAGCTGTAAATATCAAAGGAATCCAGATCTACTGTGCCGCATCATGATATAGTTATCCATGTCTTTGAACTTCTGAAAGGAGCAAACTTTAATCTATAGCAGGATCCTACAAATAACGCCACCATCAGGGTACTTTTTCAAAACCTCATGTATATTAAAGCTGAAGATAAGATTTACCAGGTTGACAGTGAAACAACTTTGGTCACAGATCAAACTAATTTAGGACTAATTAAAAACATAAATCATGGTAATCAAAGTTATGTTCTTTTAGAAAGGGTGTTTCAGAGACAGACAGATCCTTTCAATGAGATTGAAGAGAAAATTTGCTTTTTGGTCTGTTTTTTGGAAGCAGCAAGTGTACAGTGAAATGGATTGAGGTTATTGGTGCGGTTTTTAAAGATTTAATCAACACTATAGCCCACAAGAGCAATGATATTCATATAATGCACATTATATTCACAGGTATTACACAGGTATTCATATAATGCACATTGCACATCTCTGGTGCTGGAAGCTCTTTACCAGGTTTGATGGACTGACTTTAATAGAGGTTTGACAATGAATGGAACCTGATTCTACACTGAATAACATTCGTTGAGTTAGAATGGCTAAAGGATCTTGCTCTTCAGAACTATTCCTCATGGAGCAATTTTGCAGCTTATGCATCTTTTTAAGGTTATAAATAAAGCTAAAAGCTGTGTGATTTGACTTTCATACTCAGCACTTTTACATTGTTCCCTATATTTAGTTGCTGCAGATTATCGTGAATGACTGTGAACGAATTCTCAGCAATTACCATTTTTAAGCTTGGAGACCCCCAGTTGTTAAGTGGACTTGAATCTGGTAACGTTTGTTGAGGTATGGGTCCACTAGTAGAAATCATCGAAAGCTCACTAAAGTGGATAACCTTCCTGCATTTGTGAGTTGATATTGTGAGTTGATGTAACAGCACCTTCAGATAAATCAGTAACATGTAAGCGTGGATACACCTAACATTGACCTGGCCTTGGCTGTTACTCCCTGCCTCATACCTCCAAGCCCCACCATCAGCTCCAACTGAATCACCCCAAATTATATTGTCTCTCCCGCTCCATAGCTAAAATCATTTACTACTTAAGATCATTATGATTTTCAGAAATGCCTCCACACTCCTATTCTGGACAATGAACTGTCTCCCAAGAACTCTCACTAATTTGTCACCTATTCTCACCTCTGGCTTATTCGAATTCTAAGACTTCTGTCTCTGAAAATGAGACCAGCGGCATAATGGCCAATGCCTTCTCTGATACAACTACAACCTATTCCAAATGACCAAGTTCCAGCTTCCCTATCTGTCTGTTGTCTAATAAGGCTCTAACCCTTCCAATGCTCTAGGCTTTCTCTCCCTCAAATCACTCACCTCATCTATGGACCTCAACACCTGCTTCCCCCATTTCCTCCCATTCCAGCTCTTCACCATTTCTTCACTCCCATGTTGGCTGACAGCATCAACCTGTCTGTCTTGTCAGCAACACACCCCCATCTCTTTCCAAGTCATCGTGATCACTTTGTTCCTCAAGAACACCATGCTACCCCTTAACTCCAATTAGCAGCCGATATCAAACCTTCCCTTTCTCCCCACAGCTCTGGAAAGTGTTGTTGCTTCAGAACTCCCTCTCACTGTACATCATTTGAGTCACTTCATTATGCTTTCTGTCAATACTGCATTGGTCAAAGTCACAAAATGGCATTTTGCATGACCAACACTCATGGGTCACCGCGCTTCCTCATTCTCTTGACTGCTCTGCTGCCTTTATTACCTTCAGGCAAGTGCAGTTAAATGATTTCTACCTTCATCCTCTCCCAATGTCTCTCCCTGGGTCTAGCATTAGCTGTTTCTTCTTTGCTATCTACATGTTATCCACTAGCAACGATAAACATAAGCATGGGTTCAGCT
The DNA here is from genome assembly GCF_017639515.1 of Carcharodon carcharias. Taxonomy (NCBI): domain Eukaryota; kingdom Metazoa; phylum Chordata; class Chondrichthyes; order Lamniformes; family Lamnidae; genus Carcharodon; species Carcharodon carcharias. Next base: position 18,873,917 of record NC_054472.1, on the reverse strand, counting down.
TCCACATGTATGCAAAGACATCCACCCTCTATCGTACTACACTCCCCAGTGACCCAAAAGTTGTTGCCACACTCTCAAATTGCTTGTCTAATGTCAAGACTTGGATGAGCAAATACATCTTTGAGGCAAATGTCATCAAAACCAAGGTCATTCTTTTCAGCTTCCATCCAGACCACATGTGTTAACTTCATCGAACTTCTTATCTGTCCTCTCAACCTGAGTCAAGCAGTACAGGAACCTTAGTATTCTGTTCAGTCCTGCTCCCCCTTTCAGATCTGTTCCATTCCGCCTCAGTACTCTGTGTTAATCTGAGGTGTAATTCACCTCTTTAAGAGACTGTGAGCAGATTGACCATGTGACCCAATAGCTGTGTAGCGTGGGCTACCAGGTTACTGTTAGTCTAAACTGGGTCTGGCTGGAGAAACACACATCATTTTAATGCTCTGGTGTTTGCTTAAATAAGTAGTATGTGCTTCATTTCATATTGGTCTCTGGCAGCATATTGTAATCGACTCGCCTGCCGACAGATAAATGTGCAACTGGTTCACGAGCAAAACAATCCTTAGCCAAAACATAACAACTGGCGACGAGGCAAAACACGACCAGGCTACAACACCAAGGAAAGCCGCGAAAACTCAACTGTACTGAATCAGCTGTGCCTGCAGGCTGATTGTAAATACATTACAACTGTAAACCTCACTGTAGTCATCAAAGCCATCACTCTCCAGTATGCCACAATGTGAGCGTATCGAACCATTTGATCATACCACTGGTCACATTATATTGCATTTTTCTTTTTGGCTTACAACATATCAGGGGAGGAGAAGAGGCAAAAATAAAAACAAAAAAACTGCGGATGCTGGGAATCCAAAACAAAAACAGAATTACCTGGAAAAACTCAGCAGGTCTGGCAGCATCGGCGGAGAAGAAAAGAGTTGACGTTTCGAGTCCCCATGACCCTTCGACAGAAGTTCTGTCGAAGGGTCATGGGGACTCGAAACGTCAACTCTTTTCTTCTCCGCCGATGCTGCCAGACCTGCTGAGTTTTTCCAGGTAATTCTGTTTTTGTTGAGGAGAAGAGGCAGATGGTCCTCTTGTCGACATTTGGCAGTAAAATGTACAGCCTAATTTGTAGTCTATCAGCACCAAATGCACCAGATTCCAAGACCTTCGATAAGTTGGTGAATCTAGTGAAAGGCCATTTCCAACCGAATCCCTCGGTAACAAGGCAGCGTTTTAAATTCAATTTGAAGTGTCACACCCCTGGAGAGACAGTCGCTTGCTATGTCGCAGCTTTAAAGCAATTGACAGAGCACTGTGAGTTCGGGATATCGATTAGTGGCATGACAAGAGACCGATTAGTGTGTGGCATTAACGAAGATGCCTTTCAGAAAAGGTTGCTGTCTGATACAAATTTGGATTTCAGCAAAGCCCTGGAGTTGGCGCTCGCAATGGAAAGTGCAGTCAGGGGCTCAAAAGAACTCGAGGGAGCACAAAATGGCACTGTTCTTCACATCAAGAGGGAGGCACTGGCTGGAAATGGAATGGAAGCGCAGGGCTCCGCGGAAAGGCAGGAAACAGCCACCATCACCAGACCAGCAAAAAGCAATGGCTTAATGGATAAAAACTACATTAATAATAGCAGAATTAGATCCAGACAGCCTACAAACAAACGGCAGTTTAAAAGAACTGAGTGTTTCTACTACCGTTGCAATGGACACATGTAAAGAAAAATTGAGGTCAAAGTTCATGTAAAAAGGCAGAAGTCGTGAAATTTATATAATGGAGGAACCAGAAGAAACAGAGTCAGATATTTACTCCCTACACAATTTAAAAATGGGTAAAACAGAGCCAATCTACATAACAGTAGAAGTCAACAGAAAACCCCTTCGAATGGAGGTGGATACAGGTGCATCCACAACAGTCATTGGAGAACATACATTTAAATATCTCAACACAGGAGGCCACTCATTAAAGCTGGAAAACTCAGATGCCAGACTGAAGATATATACGAGCAAAAACATAAGAGTGAAAGGTTCCAGTACAATATGGAGGCCAGTCTACTAAGCTACCCATGATAGTGGTAGCAGGGGTGGGTCCAACTCTACTTGGTTGGAACTGGCTTGAGGAAATAAAATTAGAGTGGACTGAAATTTTCCAACTCAGAATGAAAGATCTACAGGAATTATTAGAGAAACATGCCCCTGTATTCAGGGTAGAGCTCGGGAAGATTCAGGGGCTGCAAGCTAAAATCCAAGTGGATCCTGGAGCAACTCCCAGATATTTAAAAGTGAGGCCAGTCCCCTATGCATTACGAGAAAAGGTGGATATTGAATTAGACAGGCTGGAAAGGTTGGGAGTCTTATAACCTGCACAATTTTCCGAATGGGCAGCACCCATAATTCCAGTACTAAAGCCTGACCAGAGTGTGTGAATATGCAGGGACTACAAATTGACCGTTAACAAAGTAACCAGACTTGATAGGCATCCTATACCAAAAACTGATGAATTGTACTCCAAGCTGGCAGGGGGAACCGCATAAACAAAACTCAACATGGGCCACGCTTACCAGCAAGTCTGGCCTTGAAAAAACTAGAGGAGGACTCTATAGCATCGAAGTTATCGTGCTTCCTGCTCAGCTACAGGACTATGCCATATACAACCACCGGTATTGCCCCACAGAGTTATTAATGAAGAGACATCTCAAGACAGTTAAGCCTCATAAAGCCAAATTTAGGTGGGGGGGTGCGGGGTGCAGAGAGAAGTCAGGAGATCCAGAAAAATGGACACGATTACCACAGTCATGAAAGAAACTTCGCTGTAGAAGAAGCAGTTTTTGCAAAGAACTTTGGAGATGAGCCCAAATGGCTCTCAGGTGAAGTCAGTGCAGTGACAGGATCCCTGTCCTACTATATATAGGTGGAAGGTCAGACAATGAGGCAACATGTAAATCACATCAGGAAAAGAGAAACAGATCCACAAGAAAAGGTGCACCAAACATTCCCGTTGGAGTCTACACCACAGGTAGAAGGCATTCCTCTTGTTTTGGAAGTACCTGTAGGACCCATTGAGCCTGACAGATTCGAAGAGGCAAATTTGCAGATTCCTACTGGGAGCCCAGTGGACAGATAACTCCTGGGGGGGAGACCTCAAATAAACCATCCGAAGACATAGAAATACAATGGTCAACACGTTTGAAAAAGCCTCCAGAGAGACTGAATTTGTAAATAGCTCACTTTTGTAAATAGTTCATATATTGTAAAATGTACTTTCAAGTAAAAAGGGGAGGGATGTGGTAATCTGAGGTGTAATACACCTTTAAGAGACTGCGAGCAGATTGACCACGTGACTGTAAGACCCAATATCTGTGTAGCGCGGGCTACCAGGTTAATGTTAGTCTAGAGTAGGGTCTGGCTGGAGAAGCACACATCATGTTAGTGCTGTGGTGTTTGTGTAAATAAATAGTATGTTTTTAATTTCATATTGGTCTCTGCGTCTACAGTATATTGTAAATAACTCGCCGGCCGACAATAAGCGTGCAACCAGTTTGCAAGCAAAGCAACCCATAGTCAAAACATAACATCTACAAGCTTCAACTCAAAACACTGAGGTCCACATCGTAACATACACTAGTTCTACACCGCTGTTGTCTGCAATTCCATTGACTTTAAATATTTTGTGGTAATCATAACCTGCTCCCCATAACCTACACCCCATAACCTGCGCCCCCCATAACCTGTTCCCCTCAACCTGCCCCCCATAACCTGCTCCCCATTAGTTTTATCCTATCTGAACCTTTCCCTCCGCTCAGACTCCAGCCTCCACCTCTGCCACCGCTTGACTTCTGCTTCTCCTCTGTCTCTCCTCCCCTGACTGTTTATTCGCTCATTTTCTAACATCTACAACATGACTGATATCTTGTCAATTTTCATTCCACAATTCTTTATCCCTCCACTCCATCTCTTGGCCTAGCCTTCATACTGCTATGTGACACTTTGCAATTCCTATGTTTTTCTGTTCCTCCCACTCCCCATTTAATTGGCTGCTCACTACTTACACATTTTGTCTCTCTCCTGTCACACCATATTAATCTCTTTTCTGCTGCTTTTGGCTTACTTCTGACCATTTATGATGCACTCATCTCTCCAGACATCTATTTCATTTTCTCTTTTTCTGCTATTTAACAGATTGCTGACAGACCTCAAGGGAAGAGGCGCAACAGGAAGACGTGAACACAGCATGTGAAGGAACAAATCAGGGGACTTGGGGACAGATATACAGAGATGAATTGCAGAACAAAAGCATAGATAAGGATCAGCAAGACAGCCCAGCATACAAGCATCAGTTAACAAAACTATACCAACAGTTCACATGTCACGGAAGTCAGGAATAAGGCATGCATAGAGAGAGAAGATAAAACTTCTAAGAAAAAGCATCAGTCAAAAAAGTAGAAAAACATCAAAAATAAGAAATATTTCTCAACAAGCAAATATCAACCACAACGTCACCATAAAGACATAGGGCGGAATCACCCCAGATTTGCACTAAGTGCAGTAGCAGGTGGGTAAAACGGTGTTTTACCTGCTGACCACAATGGCAACTTTTCACACCATATCATCCCAAACCTGCCGCATTAATTATGCATTCCCGGGAAACACGCCATTTCCATGGCGGATGGGCTCTCATACAACTTCCACGCCATCACCTCGCCCCTTCCTTCATCACGCCGGGCATCATATTTAAAGTATAACCGCATACACACCTCTCAGAGTTTCCAACCCATGACTGCTGCAAGGAAGACATGGTCCCGAAAGGCAAGGAAACTGCAGCCCCCAAGGTTCAATGGCATATCCCTCGAGCGCCTATTGGATGCAGTGGAAGCCCACCGTGATGTCCTCTACCCCAGCTCTGGCTGCAGGATGGGCAACAAGCTCACTAATCCTGCTTGAGAGGTGGAGGTAGCGGTGGTCAGTGCCAACACCCTGCAAAAGAGGACAGACACCCAGTGTCACAAGAGGATGAATGATCTCTTCCATTCCGCCAGGGTAAGTCAATCTTCTCATCACTCTTAACTCGCACACTCACAAGCCCATCACACAGCCATAGGGGCCTCACTCACTGCCAGCTCAAGGGACATCACCATTCACTCTCTCACACACACCTTCATTATCCTCATCCTGTCCATGGGACCACTCACCACTCACACATGCCAGGCATCCTTATCACCTGCCTTATCTCCACCTTTTACCCTATTTCGATCCCTTCCCCCCACCCCACCGCCACTAGGGCTATCTGTCACTTGCTTATCCTGCTTTCTACCCTTAATGTCACCAATAGCACATTCCTTAGCTAATATCACCACTGTCAACACCTCTTTGTCCTTTTGTCTATGACATCTTTGGCAATCTCTTCCTTGCCTCCACCTATCACTGGCCCTCTATCCAGCTTTACCTGTCCCAACCCTCGCAACCAGCTTATATTTCACCTCATTTCTATTTTCCCTTAATTCTGATGAAGAGTCACAAGGACTCGAAACGTTAACTGTGTTCCTCCCCACAGATGCTGTCAGACCTGCTGAGTTTTTCCAGCTATTTTTGTTTTTGATCCTTATCATCTGGCCTGGCAGGCGTCCTGCTTACACTCTCTCCATCACTACTAACGCAGGACAAGCTGGCACACAACAGGAAGAGGTCGCAGACTGGTGGAGGAATGCCTGAGATCAAGGTCCTCAAGGACTTTGTAAACAGCCATCCAGCTGGCCGGCGAGGATCTGGACCATTCCTGTGCTGACAGTGAAGTCGGTGCTGCTCTACCAGACAACCTGTGAGTGATGTGACCTGTTTCACAGGCCACTGCCTGTGAATTATCTCTCCTTGCTTTCGCAGGCACATCTGGGAAACTGCCAAGAGAGTCCATGACCCAGGGCCTCCAATCAAGCCCTGAGGGAAGCTCAGAAGACGAATCAGCCAAAACCCTCCCTAAAGACCCATTACAGCGCTCACCCACACTCCCATCCAACACAGAGACACACACCTCAGTGGGACCTAGCTTTAGAGTAGTCTCAGGATTACAATCTGGTGAGCACATCGCACTTTCTGATCCACAGCAGGCACGGTAGGGACTTCCCAGGTGTCCAGCGCTCAGAGGACTGCTGAAGGCCATAAATTTGCTGAGTCCGAGTCAGATGATGAGCCTCTAGACTCGGCCATGTCACAGTTGCTGGAGCTGCAAAGGTAAGTTTGGGAACATCAGGAAGGGATGTCCACTGCACTCACCAGATTGCAAGGCACGATGGAGGAGTATGTCCACCTTCAGGCTGAGGTGATAGCATCAGCATGCCAATGCACTGAGGTAAACACTGGCAGGATGGCAGCTGCCATGGAGACCTTGGTCCAGGACGTTGCTCCTGCACTGGTTCACAGGCTCAACTCCAACGCTGATACCATAGTTGGCCTCCAAAAGTGTGTACATGAGAGGGGTCTGGGGCAGTTCAATCTCACTCCAACTTACCCATCTCCTCAAGCAGTCAGCCAGGGACCATCGGGCACCCATAGGGAAGAGGATCAGCAGGTGTAGCCCCCGGCCATCCATCCAGGTGACTCCGGGAGTGTCTGGCCCACCCGAATCTCCTCTTCCCGTGGCATCAGAAGTTCCAACTCCACAGGCTGAAGAGGGTGCCACTACCACACATCAGGAACCCAAAAGCAAGCCCGAGCCCTCCAGGTCTCGGCTCTCCAGATGATGGCTGTCAAGGTCATCACAGACAGGACATAGCAGTCAGCAGGCTGTCTCCATCTCCGCTGTGGATGTCCAGGGAGCACCAAGATGTAGCAGCAGGGTCAGGAAAGTTAAGAAGATGCAGTTGCACAGCCTGGGCACACGTGTTAATCACTTGTACATAATGTTCACTATTGTAAGTAAACTCCCAAGAATGTCTCCCTGCCTATGACTCCTTGTTCTGATGAGCAGTGTTTGTGTCACTCAGATGTGAAACCTTTCTGCACAAGATAAAGGCAGGTGTCTCAGTCCAGGGACTCTTCCCTGTGCTTTGTGCAGCCTTCAGAACAGGGTGATGGTCCAGCCTCACACTCACTAGACATATTAATGATGCCTGCGCCTCAATGGTGGTTGTCACCCTACCTGAAAAATCTGACATTGATTCAGCGTTTATAAAAGTTTGTAAGCAATCACTGCTGATCTGACTTCAGATTTTGTAACTTCGAATAAGTATTGACACACTCGAAAACATGATCCTGCCCTACAGGATTCATTAAAAGCACTCAGAAACACTCGAAAGCCATCGCAGCTTGTCAAGGCTGTGGAAGGGATTTTCTCCATTCAGAGGCAATTGTTAGTAATTGGAAGCACTTTGTAATTCAAGGGAATATAGGCCTTCACCAACCCTGGGGATAAACAAGGGACACTTTGCCAGCATTGAGGGAGGTGGCTTGCTGAAGATATAGCCAACAGTGTAAGTAACAAAGTAAATCTGACACCATTGAGAAGTAACAGTGCAGTGGAAGTAAATTTAAAAGTATATAATGAAATAAAAATCTAGCAACTCGCCAAAGCTCCGCTAACCACGTGACCTCTACCACCTAGAAGGACAAGGAGGCAGCAGATGTGGCACTGCCAAATGCAAGCTCTTCTCCAAGCCACACACCATCCTAACTCACCATTCCTCCACTGTCGCTGAGTCAAACTCCCTTCCTAACAGCCCCTGTCTACTTGGCCGCTGTTCTTGAGTACCTGATCACCAAGATCCAGGAGCTGGAGGGCAATGTGGCCCAGGACAACAAGGCAACCTGCATCAGCCTCCACCACCTCACCATCAGTGTTGACAAGGGGCTCAGCAAGCAGCCTGGAGGAGTCACCATAGCCCAGGGCAGGGTCCATCCCCAACATCCAGGCTGTGCCTGCCCAAGAAAACCGTACAGCACAGCAAGCTTTGTGCCTGAAAGTGAAAGATCAGAAAGAGTTAATGAGATAATGTAAATTAAAAAATTAAAGAAAACAATATATTGCTCAATGCATGGCAACAACCTTGTGATACTCCCAGTCCAACCAACCCAGTTCATCCCAGATCCCACTTCCTCTGCCGTAAGCCAGCAACACCCAATACCCAACTCTGATTGCCCGGACCCTTCCCATTCCCCTCGGGCCTGCCGAAAATGTACCTACCCGGGACTGTCTGTTAGCCAACAGCCCCCCCTCCTCATCTCCCTACAGCTTCCTCACTCCTACTCCCTACCCCTCCTACCCTCCCCCTCTCTCTACCCCTCCCTTTCCCACGTCCCCCACACCTCTCTCCATCCCCCTCACCCCTCCCGCTCCACACCCTCTCCCTACCCCTCCCTCTCTCTCATCTCTCTACCCCTCCCTTCACCCCTCCACCCCCTCCAAAACTCCCACCACCCCCTCTTTACCCCTCCCTGCCTGCCCCTCCACACCCCTCCAGCCCCTGCCTCTCCCCCCTCCCTTTCCCACAACATTCCCCACTACCCCCTCTCTCCCCTTGCCCCTCCACCCCGTCTCCCCCTCCCTCTCCCCTCCACCACTCCCACTCTACAAATTCCCCCCTCTCTACCCTTCCTTCCCTCTCTCTCTACCCCTCCCTCGCTCCCTCTTACACTCTTTCTAACCCTCTCTCGCTCCCTCTCCCTCTCTGTCTCTCTCTACCGCTCCCCCTGCTCCCTCTCACTCTCTTTCTACCCCTCTCGCCCTCTCTCTCTCTCTCTGCAGAGGGTATGTGCGCTGCCATAAACCAGACTCGAGTCAAGTGTTCACAGATGCAACTTGAGGATCCATGGTGTCTCCTCATTGCATGTCATCATCATCATCCTCCTAGCAGCTATGAGGGCCTCCCAAGCGTGCCTGCCTCATTTGGCCAGTGTGAGGGCCCCATGCTGTCACTGTCGCCGACAAGGACCTCCTCACCCTCATCCACGTTGGCATCCTCCTCATCAGAGGAGACCTCTAGCTCCTGCATCTCCCCCTCTGCCAGCTCTTCTCCTCATTGCAGCAGCAGGTTGTAAAGGGCGCAAAAGGCAACTAGGATGTGTGCTACCCTCTGTGGACTATATTGCAGGGCTCCACCATTCCAGTCCAGGGACCAGAACCTCATTTTCATTATTCCAATAGTTTGTTCCACTGAGTTACGAGTTGCAACATGAGCCTTGTTATAACGTCGCTCTGCTGCAGTCTGAGGCCGCCGCATGGGTGCCATCAGCCACATCCTCTGTGGGTAGCCCTTGTCCCTGAGGAGCCAACTCTGCAGCGTCTGTGAACCCTGGAAGACATCAGGGATCTGTGACCAACTGAGAATGTTGGAGTCATGCACACTCCCTGGGAACCATGCACAGACCTGCAGGATGCGTTTGTGGTGGTCACACACCAGCTGCACATTCAGCGAATGGAACACTTTGCAGTTGACATGGGTGACCCCTTGTTGCACCGGAGATCTGAGCATCACATGAGTGCAGTCGATGGCAACCTGAACCAATGGGAAACCCGGGATCTGGGCAAATCCAATTGCTCTCCTGATCCCAGGTGGAATGCACGAAGTTGTGTGCCCTTGTGAAGATGGCATCCATGACCTCAAGGATTCATTTGTGGGTGGAGGCTTGTGATATACCACAAAGGTCACCTGTGGAGCCCTGAAAGGAGTCACTGGTGTTAAAATTGAGCACCGCGGTCACTTTCACGGCCACTGGCAGTGTATGCTCTCCATGTCCTCCAAATCCTGCAGCAGCTGGCAGATGTGACTGATCAGTTCCCCAGACATGCGCAGTCTTCAGTGACACTGGTTCTCGATCATCTGCAGGAATGAAAGGCAGCGTCTATAGACCCTGGGTCTAGCTGGGCGCTGACCAGTGACGGCTCACTGTGGCTCTTCGGCTGCGTCTGTGGGAGCCCCAGCTGCCTCTTCTTCCTGAGGGTGCTGCTCTTCCTTCTGTGGAGCCAGGTGCCTCCATCGCTCTCTCTTCACCATCGTCTCCGATGTAGCTTGGGAATACTAAGAACCTCTTCTGGTTAAGTGTGAACACCCCTTAACGCATCCCATGGAGTGCTGGCAGCCATTTGGATGGCCTTAGTTTAGTGCTCTGCATGGCTGCCCAAAACCCCAACTATCTCCACCCCATTCCACCTGACCAATTGGCAGCAGCTTTGCCCATTGGACTGCATGCTGTGCTCTCAGCTCAAGCACAGGCGTTCTCCTAACCTGCACAGCAAGGCTGCACTGTTAGCTTGAACCATGGAGGACACTGGTCCAAACTGGGATGATGACATTACAAGGGGCTGTGAGAGCCTCCACCAATGACTGCTCCACAGCTAGGTTTAGCAAGGAGATTGTACAACGTGCCTAGCTGTCCAACTGATCTGCGGTCCGCTGAATTTCTCATTAGTTTGCAATCTGTGCCCGAAGGGTGAAAAACTCTGGAGCACTTGGTGGCACTTTCATACCTCTGCATGGCTTGAGTGGGCAGATAAGCAAAAGGCCCAACTCCACGCATGTCACTATGGCTGCATCTGAACTGTCTCAGCTGCAGAGGAATAGTCACTTCATACAAGGTTCCCCTAATGAATGGCCATTTCCTCCCCCCAGAACACCCCCGCACGTGCTTGTGCACCACCTTCAACAGCAGGGCAGCCTTTACCCCCACCCCCAAGTCACCTCAACCGCAGGGTGGCAATTGCCCCCAGGCCTGCAACGCACCTCAACCTTGAAGCCCAACAGGCGACCCAGGCAAGCACTACACAACTGTGCACTCACCTCTGAGTTCCCCTCAAGGTGCAACCCGCCAAGTGCACGCCTTATATATGCTGTTGTGAAACATGTCAACATGATTGTATGCCAGCATGGGCAGACGATCCAGCAGGGGAGATGATTCTAGTGGCATGGCCTTATAATGATATGCTGCTGTATTACAATGAGGCTCTCAACGTCTGATCGTGGGAAACACAGCCCACCAGCAACAGGCTGGTTTAACATCATGAAATAAAAAGGGAGGTGGTGGTGTAGTGGTATTGTTGTTGGACAAGTAATTCAGAAACCTAGGGTAATGGTATGAAGTCCTGGATTCAAATCCTACTATGGCAGATGGTGGAATTTGAATTCAATAGAAGTCTTGGAATTAAAAATCTAATGATGACCATGAAACAATTGTTATAAAAACCCATCTGGTTCATTAATACCCATCAGGGAAAGAAATCTGTTGTCCTTCCAGGCCTGGCCTAAATGTGACTCCAGACCCACAGCAATGTGTTTGACTCTTAATTCCTTCTGGACAAGGGCAATAAATGCTGGCCTAGCCAGTGATGCCCATGAATGAATTTTTAAAAATGTTTTCTGGCCTTCTCATCATACTGTCCACTCACGCTGCCGAGCATGACCAACACCAGTGGGCACAGGCAATTCTGCCCATGGTTGTGGGGACCCAGTGGAGGACTTTCAACTGCAGATTGCCATTCCTCTCCTGATAATCCAATGGGGACTCTGTCCATCCATAAGTCCACTTGAATTGACTTTCAAGCAGATGTTTAAGTAGGTGCCCGGCACCCCCACACTGTTTAAAATAGCAATGCACAGTCCTGCGCCTGCTGCAGGGTCTAGACTACAACTTTGAAGTCAAATGAGTGAGGCATGTACACCAGACTTTCTTCAGGCACAGTTTCACCTCTAGTGGTGCAACTCTAACAGAATCAGTGACAGGGGTCACCAGCGGGAGGGATTCTGACATAAGGGCAAGTGTAGTTAAATGATTTGAGGGGCAAGGATAGCCCTGCAGCTGCTGACACGTTTGCAATGTGAAGGGAAGCAGCTGATCCAGGATGTATCATGCCAGATTTAAGATTGCAATAGTTGATCTGAGACTTTGCTTCATTTACCGTTACGAAGGTGCAACTTCAGGACATCATAAAAACAATTGGGGAAAGCAAGGAATTAAAACATGGATACACAGCCAATCAAACAAGTCTCCCACATTATAACAGTGACTAACACTCTGAAAACACTTGGTTGGATGTAAAGTACTTTGGGAAGCCTTGGGCTTTTCAAAGTTTGTATAAATGAAGTCTTTCGTAAATTCATGCCATGCTGTATGGTGAGATAGTTTCTTTGTGGCAGGTATTTGGGTTGGGTAAAACCCATGATGTGGCTGATCATACATGACCCATGTTTTACGGTCAGTACGTCCTTTATTTCCTGCTAGGCATTCCTTTACTCCTCATGATTTACAGTTAGGTTTGCCTTGCACTAATGTAGAGGCAGAGCGTAATTGAAAATTGCCACAGCTTAAAATGCCTTGTACAAATTAGAAATAGATATTATTACAGCAATAAAATGTCTAAATAATGTTGGCCAATTTAATCTTGTTTTGTAGTGGAAATAGTTTTGTTGGCTGTCAGCGAGCGGCTGATATATGCAGGATCATTTGTTGATAACTCATTCTGACGATCAACCTGTAATCAACTTAAGTCTATTTACAACCCTTGGGCAGCTTCCAGGGTAGCTGATTGTTTAGCATTTCATCGGTGAGGTGACCTAATTCGCATTTATTATCTGCCTGCTCCTGATTTAATGCATTTAACGGTTGCTTTTAAAAAAAAACTGCTTCGTACTGTGTGCGACTGCCTATGGTGTGCTGTGTACATTCACCATCATAAAAAGTAATGAAATCAGGTGTGAGATCAGCACAACTAGTAAAATGTGTATCTTTTTAAAAATATTTTGCATCAATATTTTAACCATTTAACAGAAAGGTTCACTCCTTCCCTTTGCCCTTGACCACTCTCACTAATGCTGTACTTTTTCTTAAATTTCATGCGGCGTTTTATTTGACTTTTCTTTGTAAGCCCCGTGCTATTAATTCATTCCTTCCTCTCTTTCATCTGTCTTCATCTGTCCTGGAGTGGTTAAATTCCCCTCCCACCAGCGCTGTTTCTCGGTCGCTCTTATTTCAACAGCCTGGCAATTTAAGGTGGACTCCTCAACGGCCATCTCAAATGCAGCTTCATCAAGGCTGAATAAGGCAGTCTCAAATGCCTCATTTATACTCCATTCCAGTATTCAACCCAGCAAGGCTGACATTGAATGCAGATTCCCTCCATTTACATTGCCCTCACTCGACAGGGAGTCCACACCAGCTATTGCCCCCCCCGCCGTGGAGCGCAGGTGTGGCAGGCGCAACAGAATTTAAAAACCTCATAATGCCTGTCGGACCCAACATGAAGCCAAGGGATGAGCACGTGTTTGTTAGACAGCAGCGTTCAGGAGCATGCAGTCCTGTGTACGTGTTTGAGAGTTGCAACAGAGCAGAAAATTAAATCAGCGGTTTAAGCAGCTCCTGAAACTAGAATCACCTGATAATGAATTCTACCTCCACTGTCCGGGAATTGATATCAAGCCAATTAATGGACTCGCTTTGTAGTCTCTTTCTTCTAACCAGCCTGTATATCTTTAACTTGCATATCTCTCCAATACAGGCTCGTTTTATTATAGAAGTATTGCTATGGGGTATTCATTATACAGATTTTCAATACCAAAAGGTGTTCTCCACCTTTAAAAGCTGAGTTAGAAACAACATCATTGTAAGTAATTTATATTAGGTTCAGCCTTTGGCACTCAAAGCCTTGTTCCACACTATACATGTTTATTACACTTATAAAATCAACTACATTACAAGAGGTAAAGTTTCTAAAATACAAAGTTACATTCATTAAACAGTTAAACAAGTAAGATGTTGAGATACAACCTGACTAACATCATAAGGTTCTGAATTGATCAGACTCAGATTGTCTTGCCTTCACTTTCAGCACATTCAGTTCCACTCTGAGAAAGTTCAAATAATCTTCCTAATATTAATTTAGAAAATTCCCTTACTCCTTAAAGTCCTTGTGGCTGAACTGTCTCTGATCAGTCATGTTCTCTGTCTCTGGCCTAACCTCAGCCTCGATCCTCCAAACCTCCTTTCAGACCATCCTAAGATGGATAATGTATCTCCTACTTGGAATGCTGCAAAGACAGGCTTGACTAGGCAAAGGTTTCAATCTTTAGCTGTCTAATTACCAATGATACAAAATATATAGAAAGCCTTATTCTAAAATGAAAACCTGCAGAAATGCTTATCTTACAACTGTGCCTTTCTCATGTATATGGCACCGAATATACTTTGCTAAAAACAAAAGGGGTGGTATTGCTTCAAGAGGAAATTAGTAAGTTTTAATGGCTTTAGATGAGCAAGGGGCACAGTTTGTCTAGTCCAGGTTACCAAAGTTCAATTCACCGGCAGCTGAGGTGACCTTCTGTCAATGGCAGCGGCGCTGGTAGTTTAAAAAGTCACTGCCTTGTGAGAAATTTCTTTGTTGAAGATCCTGTTTGGCAAGAATTCTTGAGTTGGTTCATCCAAGAACCAGCTTGGAAGTCATACAGGACAGGAGGTTGGACATCCCTGCAAGGACGAGTTATATTCCATAAGCTATGCCTTTCTTCCTTTAAGGCACTAAAACAATACAAGGTCCTTTACAGGACTGTTATCAAACATAATTTGACACCGGTCCACGTAGGCAACATTAGGGTAGATGACTGAAAGCTTATTGAAGAGGGAGGTTTCAGGGGCCATCTTAAAGGAGGGTAGAGGGGTAGAGGGAGACAGAGCGGTTTAGGGAGGGAGCTCTCCAGAGCTTAGGACCTTGGCAACTTTGTCCTCAGTTCCAAATGGAAGAGCGATTAAAATCAGGGATGCTTAAGAGGCCAGAATTAGAGGTGTGCAGGTATCTCAGAGGATTGTGGGTCTTGAGATGATAGAGATAGGAAGTGGTGAGGCCATGGAGGGATTTTATCATGTCCTTACCATTTCTCACACCCAGAGGATGGGATAGAGGAAGAAAAGCTTTCCTGAGAAATACAGAAATCAATGTTTACTTACCTTTTCAGCACTGGCATTTGCTTCACATAGGGCAGGATTTTTCGGACGGCAGGGTTTCCCATCCCACCACTAAAGAGTTGGGGGGGAGCGCCTCCTGCTGGCTGTCCCCCAGCCATGTAAGGAATGGTTGGCTGGAGGCGAGACTTCCGCTCCTCACTTAGGAGGAAGTCCCGTTTCAGAGAGCTGCCATCCGATTGCTTGGCAGTCTCAGTAGCACCAGTAGGAGTGTTGGCTACTGCTGGGACTACAAGCAATCCCCAGACACTGTGCCAGGACCAGGTAAGTGTGGCGTCTCGCAACAGGGATGGGAAGCCCGGGGGCATGGGGGGGTGGTGTAGTGATGGGACGGGGGGAAGGTCAGGGGGATGGGGGCTCATGATGGCAAGGCCAGGTGAGGACGGAGCACCAGGCTGTTGCGGGGGAGTGCACGTTGCTGGGAGCAGACCTTGGAAGGGGTCAGCCAATCTGGAAAGGGGCCCAGTGATTGAGTTCCTCCCCCATTTCCCAACGAGGCCCGAGCTGGTTGTCTCCCGGAAATTACCCTCCCCCCCCACCCACCATCCCTGAACTTCGCCACCAGCCAGAAAATTGTGGCCAGATGGGAAGCGGCCCTTTAATATTTAATACTCAACATCACTAAAACAGATTATCTGGTTGTCATTACTGTTTGTGGGAGCTTGCTGTGCACAAATGGGCTGCTGTGTTTTCCTACATTCCAACAGTGACTACACTTCAAAAAGAACCTTACTATTTGTAAATAGCTTTAGGGCTTGTTGAGGTTGTAGTGAGTGCAAGTCCTACTTTTCTATAAACAAATATAAGGAGGATGCATTTTTAAAAATAATACAGGGCTGATTCCGAATGGCAAAGACCTCTTTTTTCATGTGATGTGCATTTAAATGTGTCTTAGGAAAGATGTTTGTCGTCTTGCATCTGCAAGTGCTCACTGAAGATTTTGTCGATAACTATGTTTTTTTATCCGTTCATGGAATATGGGTATCGCCAGTGCAGCCAGTATTTATTGCCCATCCTTAATTGCCCCTGAGATGGCGGTGGTGAGCCGCCTTCTCGAATACAGCTGAACTTCAGAGGGCGGTTAAGAGTCAACCTGTGCATCTGGAGTCACATGTTGTGGAAGGCAGATTTCCTTCCCTAAAGGGCATTACTGAAGCAGATGGATTTTTACAACAACCTGGTAGCTTCATGGTCACCATAACTGATGTTAGCTTTTTAATCCGGATTTATTTAATTGATAGAATTTAAATTTCCCAGTTGCCGTTGTGGGATTTGAACTCATATCTTTGGATCCTTAATCCAGGCTCCTGGATTACCAGTCCAATAATATAATCATTACGCTACCATACCCTACTCTTTGTAGGTTTATACATATTATTTTTGGTTGAAATCATTGTACAAGACATCTTGATGCTAAGTGAATGTGCTAACTAATGATCATAAGCATGCAGTCTTCCAGACAAATTTCATGAATACATTGTTCACTAAAGTCCTACTGTCAGATCTTAACACTGGTGATATATATACAGAGAAAGGTTGGATTTCTTTTATGGAATTGAGCATCGCTGGCAAGGCCAGCATTTGTTACCCATTCCTAACCATCCCTAAACCAAGTGGCTTGCCACACTATTTCAAAGGCCAGTTAAGAGTCAACCACATTGCTGTGGGTCTGGAGTCACATGTAGGCCAGACCAGGTAGGTAAAGGACATTAGTGAACTGATGGGTGTTATGACAATTTACAATGGTTTCACAGTCATCATTACTGAGGCTAGCTTTTCCAAATCCAAATTATTAATTGAATTTGAATTCTACCAGCTGCTGTGGTGGGATTTGAACCCATGACCGGAAAATTGGTCTGGGCCTCTGAATTACTAGCCCAGTTACATTACCACTCTGCCACTATCTCCCAACTCTTACTGTACCTAATTGCACTAAATAGCAAAAATGTTGGAGAGTCCATGTGGGTCCTAAATATGCCATTGGAGGTTAATAATTGCTGTTTGTCTCAATTTTAGTTGGCCGAGCAGGCAGTTGCTCATTCCAGTCAGTGCTTGAGGGATAATTTAGAAACCAGTTCTCCAGGGAACACAGTAGCAGTGAAATTGTCAGCTCTACTCAACTTGTACTTTGCAAAGACGTCCATGCATTCATGTCATCCAGTCTATTACATCCTAATAAATAGACTAGGAGGAGGATTTTCCCCTGTCAGGTAGGCGCGGTGGGCGGGCCCGGGTGCAGCCGCACATCGGTCTACCCGCCCGCAATAACGCTGGCTAGCCAATTAACAGCCTGTCAGCGTGAATTTCGCGCTGAAATGCTCAACGCTGTCTGGGCGGAGGTGGGGAGGAGGGCGAGAGTGAAAGTCAGCACATGCGCACTCAGTGAAAGCTCCCTGTAGGCACAGAGCTGCCTCAGGGAGCTGAAGGTTTTCCACATTAAAAATAATGTTTTAAAAAATAAGTAAAACATGTCCCCTCATGTGACTCTGTCACATTAGCAGAGACATGTTGCAAATGAGTTCTGAAAGCTTTTATTTTATATTTAATTAACACCGGACACCTCATCCTGCCCGTGGATGAGGTTACCTCAAAAATTGAAAGGCCACTTGGTCTATTTACCTGCCCGCCAACCGTAACAGGATGGACAGACTGGGGAAAATTCTAGTTAATCAATGAATGGGCTCAACAGCCCTCTTAATTGTCGGCAGGCACGCTGCCGACTCCCACACGCGTCCACCGACCAAAATATCGTACGCGTGCACAATAATGTCAGGGCGCTCGCCCGACATCATCACATGCTCTTCCTTGCCCATGTGTGTCAAGCGTGCGCCCGCACATCGAGGTGAAAATTCAGCCCTAGGCAACTGTGTGGAACATAGGAACAGGAGAAGGCCATTCAGCCCATCGAGCCTGCTCCAGCATTCAATACAATCATGGCTGATCGAACACTTCAATGCCTTTTACCCACACTATCCCCACAACCCTTTACGTTATTGTTAATCAGAAATCTATCAATCTCTACCTTAAACAAAATCAATGACTGAGCTTCCACAGCCTCTGGAGTAGAGAATTCCAAAGGTTTACAACCCTCTGAGTGAAGAGATTTCACCTCATCTCAGTGCTAAGTGGCTTCCCCCTTTATGTGAAATTGTGCCCCATGATTCTGGACTCCCCAACCAGGGGAAACAACTTACCTGCATCTACCCTGTCTATTCCCTTAAGTATTTTGTAGATTTCAATGAGATCATCTCTCATTCTTCGAAACTCTAGAGAATACAGGCCGTTTCCCCAATCACTCTTCATAAGACAGTCCCACCATTCCTGGAACAAGTCTGGTGAACCTTTGTTGCACTCCCTCTATGGCAATAATATCCTTTCTGAGGGAGTAAGGGGACCAAATCTGCGCACAGTATTCCAGTTGCTGTCTATACAATTGAGGCAAGACTTCAGTACTTCTGTACTCAAATCCTCTTGCAATAAAGGCTAACATTCCATTCGCCTTCCTAATTGCTTGGTACACCTGCATGTTAGCTTTCAGTGACTTTTGGACAAGGGCATCTAGGTCCCTTTGCACATCTACACTTTCTAATCTCTTGCCATTTAGGAAATAATCTGCACATCTGTTCTTTCTACCAAAGTGAATAACCTCACATTTTTCCACATTATATTCCATCTGCCATGTTCTTGCCCACTCACTGTCTGTCCAAATCCTCCTGCAGCCACTTGACATCTTCCTCACAATACACATTCCTGCCTTGTTTTGTGTCATGCGCAAACTTGGAAATATTACATTTGGTACCCACATTCAAATCATTGATGTATATTGTGAACTGCTGGGGCCCAAGTACTAATCCTTGCGGTACCCCACGAGTCACAGCCTGCCAACACGAGAATGACCTGTTTATTCCTATTCTCCGTTTTCTGCCTGTTAGCCAATCCTTAATCCATGCCAGTATATTGCCTCCTATTCCATGTGCTTTTATTTTGCTAATCATGCTCCTGTGGGGTACTTTATCAAAAGCCTTCTGAAAATCTGAGTATAGTACCTCCATTGACTCTCCTTTATCAATTTTATTAGTAACATCCTCAAAAAACTCCACCAAGTTCATCAAACATGATTTCCCATTCACAAATCCATGCTGACTATACTCAATCAGGTCATGATTATCCAAGTATCCATTTATCACATTCTTTATAATAGATTCTAACATTTTCCCTACTACTGATGTAAGGCTAACAGGCCTGTAGCTCCCTGTTTTCTCTCTCCCTCCCTTCTTAAATAGTGGGTGACATTTACTACCTTCCAATCTTCAGGAACCATTCCAGAATCTATAGAATTTTGGAAAATGATCACTAATACATCCACTATCTCTATAGCATCCTCTTTCAACACTCTGGGATGCAGAATATCAGGTCCTGGGGACTTATCAACTTTCAGTCCCACTAATTTCTCCAATACAACCTTCTTACTTATATTAATTTCCTTCAACTCCTCACTCTCCCTAGTCCCTTGGATCTCGAAATCTGGGAGATTTTATGTATCTTCCTCAGTGAAAACAGCCACAGAGTAATCATTTAACTTCTCTGCCACCTCGTTATTCCCCACTGTGAATTCTCCTGGCCTTGCCTGTAATGGACCCACCTTTGTCTTAGCCAAATGCTTCCTTTTTACGTATCTATAGAAGCTTTTACAGTTCATTTTTATGTTTTTTTCTAGATTGCATTCACATTCTGTTCTCCTTATTTTTTTAACAGTTTCTTGATCTTCCATTGCTGTTTCCTAACAATCCTCAGCTTTACTACTACTTCTGGCAACTTTATAAGCCTTTTCTTTTAATCTTATACAATCCTTAACTTTCTTTGCCAGCCACGGTTGACTAACTTTTTTTGGGCTTTTGCAACTTGAAGGGATGTATAGATGCTGTAAGCTATGTAATGGTTCTTAGAGGACTATCCATTGCCTATGTACAGTAATGCCTTTAAAAATATTTTCCCAATCCACCTCAGCCAAGTTGTCCCTCATGCCTTCATCATTTCCTTTATTCAACTTTAACACTCTTGCTTCAGGGTGAACCACTTCATCTTCAAACAGTAAAATTCTATCATATTGTGGTCACTCATCCCTAAGGGTTCTTTTACAATGTTATTAATTAGTCCTTTTTCAATACTAGATCTAAAATAACCTGTCCTCTAGTCAGCTCCTCAGCATACTGTTCCAGAAAACCATCCCTAACACACTCCAGAATCTCATCTTCCACAGCATTAGTGCTCAGTTGGTTCACCCAGTCTATATGCAGATTGAAGACACTTGTGATTACTGTATTGTCCATGCTACATGCTTCTCTCATCTCCTGGTTAATACCATGCCCCACACTACCACTACTTCGGTGGCCTATAAACAACTTCAACCAATGTCTGCTGCCCTTTGCTGTTTCTTAGCTCCACCCAAACAGGTTCCACAGACTGTTCTTCCAATCTGAGATTTTCCCTTACTAATGCACTGATCCCATCGCTTATTATCAGCGCAACTTCACTTCCTTTCCCTTATTGTCTGTCCTTCCTAAATGTCGAATATCCTTGAATATTCAGTTCCCAGTCACCATGCAGCCATGTTTCCATAATGGCAATTATATCATACCCATCTATCTCTATTTTGTGCATTTAGATCATCTACCTTATTGTGAACGCTGTGCACATTCAGGTAGAGTGCCCTTAACTTTGTCTTTTTGACATCAATTTGCATTCGAAACACACTCAATGCTCTGCTTTGTTCCTCCTTCCTTCCTGACTCACTACTACTTCCTGTTACCAACTTTGCTTTCTTCCAATTTGGGCCACCCCTCAGGTTCCCATCCTCCTGACAAGCTAGTTTAAACCCACCCCAACAGCACTAGCAAATCTCTTTGCGAGTGTATCAGTCCCAGTCCTGTTAAGCCATCCAGCTTGTACATATCCCACCTGCCCCAGAACTGATCCCAATGCCTCAGAAATCTGGTGCCCTCCCTCCTACACCAGTTCTCCAGCCATGGATTTATTTGATCAATCCTCCTGTTCCTATGCTCACTAGTATGTGGCACTGGGAGTAACACTGAGATTACTGCTCTTGAGGTCCTGCTTTTTAATTTCCTTCCTAACTCCCTGAAATCTGCTCTCAGACCCTCATCCCTCCTGCTACCTATGTACCATGGCTTCTGGCTGATCCCCCTCCCCCTGAAGAATGCCCTGCAGCCACAGTTGTAAGAGATCCCCTTCATTCCAGAGCAGTAGGGGAAAAAAACCTTTGCTGAATTTTCATACAAATAGTTGTTGTTCTCAGTATCCTGGATCAAGGTCCTCCAGTCTCAGTAATGTTTTCCATAGAGGTAAAATCTTTCTCCTGCTCCAGTCGGTATTGCTTGGTCCTTATTTGTTTAGTAACAATATCATATATTCGCATTGTATGCAAGTAACAGTCATATGTAGTTTTCTCTTTTTGTGTAAAATGAACATTAATGCATCAGCAGCCCATTTTACACCTCCCTTGGTTGACTTCAATTGAGATAAAATGGAAAATGGGCTGTTGACTGTCAGCCATAATACATGGTCTCGCAAAGTCAATCATTGACCTTTCAAATTTTATGTTTTTTCTTCTAGACTTAATAGTCAGCTTTCTTTTTACCATGATAGGCCCTGTTTCTCTGTTCTGATTTGTTTCCCTCAGACACATCTATTTTCTAGAAATTTGTAACACCCCTAAAAACACCTCTGATGTGAGGATCCTGAATAACCCAGCCCATGTGATCACACTGATGGTTCTTGAGCAGACATCACAGATGATAAGGGCCGAATTTTCACGGAGGAGGTGGGAAACTGGAGGCGGCTTCACGTCTGGGTCGCGAACACGACCCCAACGCAAACCGGGAACAGATCGGCATTTTCGCCATGACAGAAGCCTAATTGGTGAGGAGTCGGGAGTAGCAGCCAAAGTGGCTGGAGGGACGGGAAAGGAGGTGGGACACCAGGGAAGGGGGCCTTGGCAGCCATTGCTGTAGCTGCCATCTGTGAATGATTTTAAAGAAGGAAGAAATCTGCTTCTTCAAATTGGTCAAGGCTGGTGGAAAGCTGGAAACCAGGATAGGGAAATGCTGTCATTAAAATTTAATTGCTGCGCAATAGTCTCGCCAAAACTTCCACCTTTTAAATCACATAAATCTTTTTCAATGCTGCCAACTCAGTTGACAACAGGCTGAAGATATTCAGCTTTACACCCACACCCCTGGAAGTCTCCAGACGCTACAAGACAGGCTCTCAACCAGCTTCCTAATTAGGTAAATACACCCAGTTAACGATGAGGGCGACTTCACTTTGCTGCCCTTTGCCCTCTCATGAAAGTCGGGAACTCAGGCAGCCAACTGGTACTCAGATCATCCGCGCCATCTTTTCCATCACCCATCTCTGTGCCCATCCAATTCAGGGCACAGAAATTCCTCCCTAAGGTTCAAATTTAAAAAAATAAATAAATTATAACTTGAGCTGAAGTAAATAACCAGAACGCTGGGAGGTCTTTAAGCCTGTGCCTTGAACTCCACTCCAATTGTCTACCTTGGCATTCCCACCAGTCAGGCTCTATGCCAAAGTTCTAACAAGTAAAGCCTACCCCCCAGACTCCAATGAGCTGGCCTGTTTGTTTTTGAGTAACTTCTATATGACCACCGTTAATTAGACTAACTACACAGGGTGTAAAAAGATAAATCTTTTCCCTAACAATTTCCAGGCTGTTAGGGGCAACTCCATAGCTTTATAAGTCCCTTTGTCAGTGTCCCAGGCTGAGATTCATGAATTGGACTTAAATCATGTCATTAGCAGGTCACCCGCACCATTATTTTTCAGTCTAACTGAATGTGACGTGTTTGTTGATGAGCACAATGGAGTGCTGAGCAACAAGAATGGCTTTGACCAGGATCACAAATGTGTTAGCGTATCATGTGACACACAACTTCAGGACTTCCTGGAGCTTTTACATATTAACAATGGTGCATACCATTAATGTGTCATCATCATAGTGACTAAAACACTTGCTGGCAGCAAAATCAGGGCCAATGGTGTCCTTGTATACACAGTTTTGGCAGGTTGAGATGGATGTACGGACGGGTGTGGGCTGCTCTCGAGGTCCTGCTCACCAGTGATGTGTGGCGCACCATGTTACAACCAGCTAGCCATCTTGGAGGCCCCAGCAGGGTGTAACTACCTGAGCTGGTAGAGGGTACGCATGAGTCATGTGACAGTGCTTCCACAGTGCGTGATCTCATCTGAGGAGTCTTTCTCCTCCTCCTGCACCTGCCCCTGAGTGGCGCTTGCAGGATTTGTGGGAGATATAGGGTTAGATTTTATGCTCCCCTGCTGATGGGTTTGAAGGCAGGGGTGCTTGTAAAATGCAGCACATGATCTGCCCACTGCCTACCCACACATCCCTGATCTGTCTCAAATTTTCTGTGGGGCAGTGAAGGCATCAGGCAGCCCATCTGCCCATGGGCCTACTGAGGCCCTGAAGTCACAAATTAACGGCCACCTAAGGGCCACATTCGGCACTGTCACTATTTTACCCATGCAAGAGGAAGCCCATGCCAGTCAGGAAGCCCAGCAGCTTTAGCTACATGGGGTGGTGTCCAGCCAGGGTGGACTTCCTTTGGGAGCCCTCTGTGAACCACGACCCCCAAGAGCGCACCACCTCTTTATCCCTCCACCCCCCCGCCCCTAACCTCTCAAACCCGGTGCCACCAATCTCCTCCCTGGCACCTGGCCCCGGCAATACCCAAGACTTAACTTGGTGTGAGGTAGCAATGGGATGAGGATGAAGGTCAGTATTGACTGTTCAGTTGGGGATGTGAAAGGTACCTCGAGAGAGAGAGGGACCCACAAGATGTTGTCCTGAGGAGTGTTGTGGAGGAGAGGACTGGGGAGTGACTGAGGGTGGTTGGCACTTGAATGTGGCACGCCACTCACTTTTCCTGTCCTGATGAGGTCATTGAACACGTTATGGCACAGAATCCAGGAGTGAAGGACCACACACTCTCGGGGGGGATTATAAAGCGGTGTCAGGTTGGAAAGCCAGCAAGAGACCCGTGTTGCTTCCTCCAAGAAGATCATGAATGGGCCATTTAAGGGCCTCAGTTGGCGATTGGATGGGAAGTCTGGCCATGGGCCTTCTCGTCCGGTCTTAATTTACACGGAGGTGCGAAGGCAATGGGGTGCTCGCAAGCCAACCACCCACCTGATTAAATACCCTCCCTGCCTCCAAACGCACCACGAGAGAGGGCATAAACCACCCGCCCACCCCCCCAACATTTCCCACCTTCCTCAGTGAATTCCAGCCACGCCTGCTTGGCCTCAGGGACAGGTTTCTTCCTTCCACATGCTGGGGGCTTTTATAGCCCGGAGTATGTTTTTCAGGTTGTCTCAGAGACCGGGCTGGGATGCGGTGGTAGCCTTCCCTCTTTGAGACTCCATCATTCCAGTTGTTGTCTCTTGGTAGCCACTTGTAGAAAGTTTCCATTCTGCCCCTTCCCGGAATTCCGTTAAACACTAAGGTTTCAACGATCAGGCGCGGGTCATGATCACGTGCGTCCACTCTGTTTGTTCGGGAAACTGGGAAGCCATGGTTCAGTTAAAAAGCCACGGGAAGCTCCCTCCACAAACTTCTGGGTTCCCGACACACTGCCGGCCTCTCCGCCTGCAAGTGGGTCCAAATGTTATAACTTTCAGCCCCGGGTGTCTGTAGCTGTCAGAAAGTAATCAAACAGAATGCAAACTTCACAGGAATAGGCAAAATGAAGAAGTTAATTGCCAAGGTGAACAAAAGAAAAGGTCTACATTTGTAAAAGTTATCAGTCAAATCTCTGTGTTGGATTGGGTCTGTTCCCTTCTGCTCGTGGAATCAGACAAAAAATTAATATAAAAATGTAAATGTTGCATGGCTCTCTTCAATTCAAAAACAAGGTTTGATGCAATGTTTTACGGCTTTTGAAGATTGAAGTGCAAATTATCAAGTAGGGATTGCTGTTAATTCTTCCAGGCACATGAATGAAAGCTTGTCTTGCTCTTTAAGGCAAAAATAGGTGCTTTCAAAGGCATAAGTGCCTGGGATTCACCCCTAAGAGCACTTGTAAGAAATGAGAGGCAAAATAATCTAAGGTAAGACCCAAAAATAGAATAACCTGTTTGAAGGAAATGGGAATGCTTCACAGTACAGCCAGCTCATTCGTTTGAAAGCGGATCTGCAGAGAGAGAAACAGGGTTTCAGGTCGATCACCTTCCACCAGAATGGAAGAAGCTAGAAGTGTAAGAATTTTTGTACAAGTACAGAGAGCAGAAAGGTGGGGGCTGGATGGGAGGGAAGTAAAGATTAAGTGACAAAAGGACTGATAGTGCAATGCAAGTGGAATAATAATGGGACAAGTTGAAAAATAAAAGGGTGTGGTAGAATCATCAGCAATAGCTGCTGCTCAAAAAAAGGCTTTCTTCAAATTTGTTACAGCACATTGCTTGTAGTGTGGACATGATTCCCTACACACCTGAACCAACAAACATCTTCATATTTGACAGCAGCCCCAGCATTCCAACCTACCCCTATTTCTTCCACAATTTTTCTCTACATTTTTTTTTATTCACTTACGGGCTGTGGGCTTCACTGGCTGGGCAGCATTTATTGCCCATCCCTAAATGCCCTTGAGAAGGTGGCGGTGAGCTGCCTTCTTGAACCGCTGCAGTCCACACGGTGTAGGTACATCCACTGTGCTGTTAAGGAGGGAGTTCCAGGATTTTGAACCAGCGTCAGTGAAGGAACGGCAATATGTTCCCAAGTCAGGATGGTGAGTGGCTTGGAGGGAAACTTCCAGGTGGTGGTGTTTCCATCTTTCTACTTGAAATTGGCTGAATAATACCAAAGATATTGGATTAAGTGCTAAAAGCAAAATACTGTGGGTGCTACAAATCTGAAATAAAAACAGAAAATGCTGGAAGAACTCAGCAGGTCTGGCAGCATCGGTGGAGAGAGAAACAGAGTTAACATTTCGAGTCCATGTGACTTCTTCAGAGCTAAACAGAAGTAGAAAGGTGATGGATTTTAAACTGTTTAACGGGGTGGGGGGTGGATGAGGTGAAGCAGAATAGAAGGTCAGGGGTAGTTGGGGGCTCAGGAGAGATTGACAAAGATGTAATTGACACAAGACAAAGGCAGTGTTAATGGTAGTGTTAAAGAATAAAGAAGGTGCTGACCGTGGCATAAAGATAAAAAGATAAAGAATTAAGTGCTTCCTATGTCCTTGTTTTCTATTCTGCTCAAGTTAATTCTCCGTAAACTAATCACATGTAGCAGCTTTAATGATCACTGTTGTGGTGATGTTTTTTTCCCTTCTTTAGGCTGATTGGAATTCGCAACCTGGTTTCAAGTGATCATAGAATCATTGAGGTCTACAGAGAAGAAAAAGGCCCTTCTGCCCATTAAATCTGCTCTGGTCAAACAAGTATCTAACTATCCTAATCCCATTTTCCAGCACTAGGCCCATAACCTTGTTTGCCATGGCATCACAAGTGCACATCCAAATACTTCTTAAATGTCATGAGGGTTTCTACATCTACCATCCTCTCAGGCAGTGAGTTCCAGATTCCCACCACCCTCTGGGTGAAAAAATGCTTCTTCACATCCCCTCTAAACCTCCTGCCCCTTACCTTAAATCTATACTCCCTGGTTATTGATCCCTCCACCAAGAGGAAAGGTTGCTTCCTGTCCAACCTGTCTATGCCCCTCATAATTTTATACACCTCAATCATGTCCCCACTCAATTTCTTCTGCTCCAGGGAAAATAACCCCAGTCTATCTAATCTCTCCTCATAACTAAAACTCTCCAGCCCAGGCAACATCCTGATAAATCTCCTCAGCATTCTCTCTAGTGCAACCACATCCTTCCAATAATGCAGATTCCAGAGCTGCATGCAATGCTCTAGCTGTGGCCTAACCAGTGTTTTATACAGTTCCAGCATAACCTCCCTGTTCTTAAGTTCTATGCCTCAGCTAATAAAGACAAGTATCCCATATGCCTTCTTAACCACTTTATCTACCTGTCCCGCTACCTTAAGGGACTGATGGACATGCACACCAAAGTCCCTCTGATCCCTGGTCCTTCCCAGGGTCCTACCATTCATCGTGTATTCCCATGCCTTGTTGTCCTGCCCAAATGCATCACCTCACACTTATCCAGATTAAATTCCATTTGCCACTAATCAGCCCATCCGACCAGCCCATCTATATCCTCCTGTAATCTAAGGCTATCCTCCTCACTACTTACCACCCCACCAATTTTCGTGTCATCTGTGAACTTATTGATCAATCCTCCTACATTCAAGTCTAAATCGTTTACATATACCACCAACAGCAAGACACCCAACACTGATCCCTGTAGAACCCCACTGGACACAGGCATCCAGTCACAAAAATACCCCTCAACCATTACCCTCTGCTTCCTTCCACTCAGCCAATTCTGGATCCATTTTGCCAAATTGCCTTGGATCCTATGGGCTCTTACCTTCATTATCAGTCTCCCACGTGGGGTCTTATCAGAAGTCTTGCTGAAGTCCAAGTAGACTATGTCAAATGCATTGCCCTCATCTATACACCTGGTGACCTCTTCGAAAAATTCAATCACATTGGTCAGAAATGACTTCCCCTTAATGATCAATATTTATTCAACACCCTGCTCCATTTTTACAATTCCTTTTGTAATGATTCTTGGCAGAAGCTTGCATTAAGACTTTTAAATCTTACCATTCAAATTAAATCAAAGGCAAATTTTAATTGTTGAAAGTTTTTCAAGAATTTCTTTGCTCAGTAATGTTACAGGTGTCAAGAGAATGAACAAAATGCTTGCCTAGTTATTACTGTCAGCACCGAGTATAAAGCTGGTTACCATAGTGGAAATAGGATTGCTTGATTCTTCTTAAGGTGCCTCAGCCATTTTACATTTATTATATTGTTAGCAGAATTTGTGAGTTGCACACTAACATGCTTAATTCATGCTGTACTCCAGCCATATCCAATAGTGAACACCACATATTGAACTTGCATAGATGGAACAGTCATTGTTGGAGGGGCTAGAGAAAACGACTGTTTTCATTAAAAGGTGAGGTGCGGCA
The DNA here is from genome assembly GCF_017639515.1 of Carcharodon carcharias. Lineage (NCBI taxonomy): Eukaryota > Metazoa > Chordata > Chondrichthyes > Lamniformes > Lamnidae > Carcharodon > Carcharodon carcharias. The sequence goes on along the minus strand of NC_054472.1, from coordinate 18,845,808 downwards.
ATTTCTGTTTCCAAATTGTATGTTTTCTGCGAACTTTGGGAACTGTCTACGGCTCTGCAACAACACTGGAATTGGCAGACAAAGACCAGCAATGAGCGGGAAAGGGCTGGCTGTGATATCGGTAACAGACAAGCACAACATCAAGCACCAGCCAGTTTGCTGCCTGCAGATATATCATGAAGGTCACAACTGCATTGTTGACAGAGTCAACAACTTCAATGCTTTTGCTTTTCAGCGCAAGGCAGCAACATGCTTGGGTCCAGCGGGTTATTGATGGTGCCCATTTTAACAATCAGACCCCCGTGCACACTGCCATTCCTTATGAATCCCGAGGCCTCAAAACAATATTTCAAGAGAAGAAAAGTAGGAGAATTCTCCACAGTGTTGTGGCCAATATTCATTCCTCAGACAAAATCATTAAAACAGATTATCTGGTCATTATCACATTACTGTTTGTGAGGCCTTGCTGTGTGCAAATTGGTTACCATTACACCCGTGCCTACACTTCAAAAGTGCTTCAACTGGTTGTAGAGTGCTTTGAGAGCAAGTTTTCTTTACCCTTATGATCTGTCAAGGATATTTTTGCATCCCAGTAAGAACACAGCAGGAGTAGCTTCCTAAGCATGCACTGGCTCCAAGGAACTTTCCCCACAGCCAATTGCACTCTGGCATGCAACTGATGAAATGGAATCAAAGTTAGGACCTTGCTTGTTTCACCACTGTGCCAAGTGTTTTGAAGTAATCTGCTATGCCCATTTTATTTGAAGGTGAGTAAAAATTGGAAAGGAGGCTCCAAGCATGGCTAACCTATGCAAACAACTACAGGCAGAAGCACAGCACATGTACAATACACATCCTGCTGCATTCATCTCCCATCCTTTGGAATTCTGAACCAATAGAGGGATATCTTTACCCATCATGGTTTCTAGAATCATTCTTATCTGCTGCATATCCCAGCAATTCAAGAAAAGCAGCCCCAGTAAGCCAGAGGAGAGCAGATTAAGAGGGTAGAACTGCAAGAAAAGCAGCAAAGAAAATTGGTGTTGCCAGTCATCTCCTGACTCTCCAAAGGTATGCCTATCATCTACAAGGCACAAGTCAGGAGTATGATGGAATACTCTCCACCTGCCTGGATGAGTGCAGCTCCAACAACACTCAAGAAGCTTGACACCATCCAGGACAAAGCAACCCACTCCATTGGCACCCCTATCCATCACCTTAAACATTCACTCCCTCCACCATCAATGCACAGTGGCAGCAGTGTGTACCATCTACAAGATGCACTGCAGTAAATCATCAAATTTCCTTCGACAGCACCTTCCAAGCCCACAACCTCTACCACCTAGAAGGACAAGGGCGGCAGATACATGGGAACAGCACCACGTGCAAGATCCCCCCCAGGTTACACACCATCCTGACTTGGAAATATATTGCAGTTTCTTCACTGTCTCTGGGTCAAAGTCCTGGAACTCTCTCTTTAACAACACCACATGGACTGCAGCGGCTCAAGAAGGCAACTCACCACCACCTTCTCAAGGGCAATTAGAGGTGGGCAATAAATGCTGGCCTAGCCAGCAAGGCACACATCTCATGGTTAAACATGTAATTTTTAAAAATGCCTTTGGAGGAGTGGGATACCTATGAAGGGGAAAACCACATCTGCCAAGTAAAGGTGCCCAAATGACCTAGTCCTAACATTTTCATGCTCAGCGTATGGTACATGAATCTTGCTGTAAAGAGAGACGTGTTGCTGAAGTTTCTCATCTTGCACTCATCAGGACAAATGCAAGAATGCCAAATTTCAAAACCATCACAACCATGTATACTACAGGAGAAAAGGCTGCTGATTGGTTGGCAAAGCAAAATGTCTATTGTTAGATCTAAGTCTGTGATTGGGCAGCACTTGCTGAACAGTCCTGACCGCGCTAATAGCTACACTGACAACAAATTTCAGATAATCAGTAGAACTTGTAACATGGCTCATTTACACTTGCTTGAAGTGACACACATTCATACACAGGGACCCATTCTGTGCAAATGAAAAGAATATGTTCAAGCCTTGTGCATTTTTTGAATTACCCAGGTACTCAGGGAGTCTAATGTTCACCATTGCTTTCTCCATGGCAATGCCTCGGCCAATCAGAGTTGACTTGCCAACCAATCAGCAGCCTTTTCTCATTCAGTATAAATTGTGATCATTTGAAATTTGGCATTCTTGTGTTTTTCGTGATGAGTGCAAGATGAAAAGTTTTGGCAACATGTCTCTCTCTTAAGCAAGATTCAAATTCTGTTCTTTCATACATCCCTGTTGCCATGTGATGCTTAGCTTCTGTTAAATTTGTAATCACAGAAAATTTTAGTGAATGCAAATCCCAGAGGCCAACTGTTAGCCTCCTCATTTGTCGAGTTTAAGGTGCTTAGTCTGCCACTTAGTCTGTAGAGGGGACACTCCTTGGTAATGTGCAACATTGTCTGTGTCTCTCCACAAGTGCATATGGGGTTTGTACAAAGGTCCCAGCCGTGGATATTGGCTGCACAGCGGCCATGGCCTGACCTGAACCTGCGTAGCAAGGACCACACTTGCCGTTTGACAGGTGGGGCTTGAACAGGGAACTTGTTAGTTTCTTGCCTCAGTTAGCACTCATAGCAACCAACAATCCACTTCCATTAGCAGGATAGTGAGACACAGTTTAGAAACACTCACCAACATGACTGCGGTCAAATATCCCACAAGGAAAGGATTTTAGTTTCCCATCTACTAATCCTTCCCTTCCCCCTTTTGCCACTCTGAGTTCCGGGGCTGCAGGCTCCAGCAGTGACATCATTGGGCTTCTGCGCATGCTCGGGCCATTGCACAGGTGCATATGGGTATCGGTGGCCATCTTGCGCAGCCATATAGCGTTGGCAGGAGACACAGTGATGTAAGAAAGCTGATTTATTTCCAAGTCAGGATGGCGTATGATTTGGAGAATTAACTTGCAGGTAGTGGTGTTCCCATTACCTGCGAAAGTGCAATGTGCTGCCACTTCTCTTTCAAAAGCCAGTTAAAAAAGAATAATTTCCTTGATTTCGTTTGAAAGGTTGTGTAGTCTAAAGAGCACTTTCATTTTAGTATGATTAACTTTACAACTAATGTAACAATAGAACCATCCCTATCGTCAGCATGACTATTCATAGTTTCTCATCGTTTCATTGTTCAAAATAATACACTTGATGTGATCATACATGATGACTAATCTGTTTTAAAACAAGTTACTTAGAATGCTGATAGCTGTACAGGTTCTGCGAATGCTAGTTGTGTAAATGTCCTTCCTGTAATTAAGATTGGAAGCTGAATAAAACCTAATTATGTGAGACACAATACTGTAAGCCATTGATGAGCAGTGTGATCATTGTCTTGATATCATTACTTCTATTGCTTGAGTTCTGAGGCACAAAATTACATTTTTGAATGAATAGAAAAGTGTATCTCCATGCGCTTTGGGTGACAAAAAAAATTGCAGTGTCCCTGAAATTGTTTCTGATGCTGCATACAAAATGAGGATTTTTTTCAAAGTATATGTTAATGAGATCCATGAGTTCTGTTATCTGGTTCACAATAACCTGACCAGAATTGCAGAATAACCATCATTTATCTTAAAGGTCAAGATCAGGTTGTGTCGCCAGCTGAACTGTTACAGAGAACTTTTAAAAAACTTTGATCTGTAAGTGAAAGGACCATGCACAAGCACTCGAACCCATTGAGAAGGAGAGTAAACTTCATTCTGAAAGGTGGCACTGTCGTTGCAGGCTATTTTTATTCATTTTAACAGATCTTTCAGAGTTACTTGTCCAAATGATATTCCAGGGGATAAGAGTCATGACAAATTACACCAATAGTATGGAACGTGTGATAAGCAGACTTTGTTTAATGTGTTGAATCCTGTTAAACTGCTTCGATACAATGCACTTCTGTAATGTCTCTACTAAAAGGTATTGGTTTCGGGAACGAAAGGTTTATTGAGCAGATTCAAACCGTAATCTCTTTCCCTTCATTGTGAATTCTGTTATAAGCAGCAATTTCCATCTGCTTCAGTCTTACACACCGGCAATGTCTTTTTGCACACATTCTCCAAAAGGCTGAAAATTGATATGGGCCTAAGGTGAAAAAAAGACAAACTGTAGAACAACTATGATTTATACTGTTTGATTGATGTTATTATTCACCTAGAATAAAGGGAAAGATATCCCACCCCAAGGCATCGCCCTCGGCAGAACAGTACTTCACTGATCAATTCTGTTGGTACAAGTTGCTCAAACCCTATGTGTGTGTCTGTGTGTGTCTGTGTCTGTGTGTGTGTGTCTGTGTCTGTGTGTGCATGTGTGTGTGTGTGTGTTTATATCTGTTTTATATGAGTTGAAAGTTACTTATTCTTATGATATTAGTGTATAAGAAAAGTCAACTTTTAGGAACCTGTTAGTGCCAGCATTCTAATGTGGCACATATTCCAAAGGGAAAAGGAAGTGACATTTTAAAAATGCCTCGCTTATATTCAGAAAAGATCACTCCTTGCAAATTTCATGGATGCACCATTCAAATCATGTCTTATTGGTGGAAATCACTGAGAAGATAAGTACCAATGGGATTTATTATTCATAGTTTGGTTAATTAAATCAAAATTAAACAACAAAATGAAATAACAAATGGCACATTGAGATGCCTTTGCACAGATTTGTATTTTAATTGTCTTTCTGTTCTGAAATGAATACTTGCCAAATATTTTATTCAGTTTCCAGCCCTGGCAGGACCTTTGAACCTGAAGAGGTGCTTAAGTTCCTTTTTCATTTGTCTTATGGTGAGATGTTAAGCCGAGGTCACATCTGCCCTCGCAGGTAGATGTGAAGAAACCTTATGGCCAGAAGCTTCCGTTCAGCATGGGGGTGGGGAGGGGGCGGGCCCTGTACGCCAATGCCTAAATTGACGCGCGGTGACATCGGGCGTGCGTCCCGACCTCACCGCGCGTCATTCCAATCTTCAGTTCGGTAGGCACGCACCGGAGTCGGCTGCACGCCCGCTCTGAACTCTTGATAATCTTTTGATTGAAACCAATTAAACCAAATCAACAAAATTGGGTTAAATCAGGCACAGCCCCTAATTCAGTCAGCTGTAAAACCAAGGACAAAATTTAAAGGAACCTTACAAACTTTAAATCAAAATGTGATTAAAGGGGTCAACAAAACACCCCAGTCCCCGCGGTGCCCACCGAGCACGGAAGGCCTCGAGCGTGTCAGCAGACACCGCGTGCTCCCTCTCCAGGGACATCCGGCAGCGAACATAGCCGCGGAAGAGGGACGAACAATCGGGCGGGACTCCCCCGTCGATCGCCCGCTGCCTGGACCTGTTAATGGCCAACTTGGCCAGGCCCAGGAGCAGGTTCACGAGGAGGTCCTCCTCCTTCCCGACCCCCTTCCGCACCGGGTGCCCATAGATCAGGAGCGTGGGGCTGAAGTGCAAACAAAACATCAATAAAAGGTTTTTCAAGTAACTAAAAAGGGAGTGAAGCCTACAACACCCTATGTATACATGGTCCACGGACTCCACAAGACCGCAAAAAGGGCACGTGTCCTGAGAGTCCGTGAACCTATGCATCCTCTTATTATAGGGGACTGCTGCATGCAACACCCTCCAACCCAGGTCCCCGATAGAAAGGGGGAGGACACCTCCGTAGAGGGCCTCCCATCGGGGGCCTCCACCGCCGGACGGCAACAAGGCACGCCAGGGAGTGTCCAGGCGGCGGACAAGGGCAAGAAAATGGAAGGTGTGCAGCAGCAGTCCATACAAAAAGCCCCTCTTTGCCGTGCCAAATGGCACGGAGGGCAGGTCCCCGAGGCGGCTCATATTGCGGGGCACCAGCACCCGAGGGAGGGTTCGGGGCTTGGGGCCAATGTGGAATTCTGTCCGAACAGGGGAATGCTCAGACGGAAGACCACCGCGCACCTGGGCCACCTCAAGACCCAAAATAACGTCGGGTCCGAGCACGACCGTTCTCAGGTCTTGGATGGCATCGGCTGCGACCTGGACACTCACAGACGCGCGACGCGCCAACTCCTGCGGGAGCATCCAGCCCAGTCCTCCGCCTCCCAGCACGTCCCCGATCCTGGTCACCCCTGCGGCCACAGCCCTCCTCTCCGCCAACCACTGAAAAGGACGGGGGGCGGATTCCTGAGCAGCGGCTCTCTGACGATAGCCGCTACTCCTGACGGGGGAGAGCTGCGTCGCGAGGCGACCACTTTCCAGACTTTGATCAGGTCCTGGTAAAAGACGGGTAACGCCTGCAAGGAGCCACCGAGGCCCATCTGTTCTATAAACAGGAGCTGCACGTCATAATTCAGGCTGTGCACCTGACAGAAGAAATACGTCGTCAGGGCACACCATCTAGGAGGAGGCTCGACGTAGAGGTATCGCTGCAGGGTCTGAAGGCGGAAAGTCACCACCTGTGTGCGTAGGCACACTAGCGCCTGACCACCCTCCCTAAGTGGGAGACTCAGAACCTTAGCAGCGACCCAGTGCAATCTTTTGTCCCAGAAGAAGTCGACTAACAATTTCTGGATTCTTGTGACAAAGTCCGGGGGAGGGGTCAAAGTGACCAGCCGATACCACAACATGGCAGCGATCAGCTGGTTTATGACCAGATTTAATGTAACTCTTTCGAGTACAAACTCGTTTCCATCTGTTTCAGATGAAGTTACATTGTTTCATAGTTTGCCATTGTGAGATTTGAACTCTTGATAATCTTTTAAATGAAAACCAAATCAACAAAATTGGGATAAATCAGTCACAGCCCCTAATTCAGTCAGCTGTAAAACCAAGGACAAAGTTTAAAGGAACCTTACAAACTTTAAATCAAAATGTGATTAAAGGGGTCAACAAAACACCCCAGTCCCCGCGGTGCCCACCGAGCACGGAAGGCCTCGAGATTGTCAGCAGACACCGCGTGCTCCCTCTCCAGGGACATCCGGCAGCGAACGTAGCCACGGAAGAGGGACGAACAATCGGGCGGGACTCCCCTGTCGATCGCCCACTGCCTGGACCTGTTAATGGCCAACTTGGCCAGGCCCAGGAGCAGGTTCACGAGGAGGTCCTCCTCCTTCCCGACCCCCTTCCGCACCGGGTGCCCATAGATCAGGAGCGTGGGGCTGAAGTGAAAACAAAACATCAATAAAAGGTTTTTCAAGTAACTAAAAAGGGAGTGCAGCCTACAACACCCTATGTATACATGGTCCACGGACTCCACAAGACCGCAAAAAGGGCACGTGTCCTGAGAGTCCATGAACCTCTTATTATAGGGGACTGCTGCATGCAACACCCTCCAACCCAGGTCCCCGATAGAAAGGGGGAGGACACCTCCATAGAGGGCCTCCAATCGGGGGCCTCCGCCGCTGGACGGCAACAAGGCACGCCAGGGCGTGTCCGGGCGGCGGACAAGGGCGAGAAAATGGAACGTGTGCAGCAGCAGTCCATACAAAAAGCCCCTCTTTGCCGTGCCAAAAGGCATGGATAGCCTACTGCACCTGGTATTCCCAGGCGGTCTCCCATCCAAGTACTAACCAGGCCTGAGTCTGCTTAGCTTCCGAGATTAGACGAGATCGGGTGTTTTCAGACTAGTATGGCCGTAGGCAAAAGGACGGAGGGGCGGATTCCTGAGTTGAACTCTTGATCTTGGGGTTACAAACCCAGTACCATAACCACTTGGCTATTTAGGCCAAGCTAAGGTGTAACTCTCTCGAGTACAAACACATTTCCATCTGTTCCGCTTCAGATGAAGTTACATTGTTTCATAGTTTACCATTGTGAGATTTGAACTCTTGATCTTGGGGTTACAAACCCAGTACCATAACCACTTGGCTATTTAGGCCAAGCGGGGAGAAGATGTAACTTTTTCAAGTAGATGTAACTCTTTTGAGTACAAACACATTTCCATCTGTTCCTATTCAAATGAAGTTATATTGTTTCATAGTTTGCCATTGTGAGATTTGAACTCTTGATACTCTTTTTGAGTAAACCTGTTTCCATCTGTTTCAGATGAAGTTACATTGTTTCATAGTTTGCCATTGTGAGATTTGAACTCTTGATCATGGGGTTACAAACCCAGTACCATAACCACTTGGCTATTTAGGCCAAGCTAAAAATCCACTTCCATCTGTTTCAGATGAAGTTACATTGTTTCATAGTTTTGCCATTGTGAGATTTGAGCTCTTGATCTTAGGGTTACAAACCCAGTACCATAACCACTTGGCTATTTAGGCCAAGCTGCGCCTGCTCTGAACTGTCAAAGGCCTGATAAGGCCTTTAATTACCTCATTGAAGTGATTGACAGGGCTGCCCATCCAACCTTAAGGTTGTCGGGCAGGCAAAGAGTCCAGGCGGCCTTCACATTTATTATGAAACCTCATCCACGGGCGGGATGAGGTTTCATGAAGGGTTTATAAATTAAATAAAAATTTTTATTAAAATTCATAACCATGTCTCAACCCATGTGATAACTGTCACACGAGGCGACATGTCTGACTAATTTTATTTTTTTATTTGAAACATTGCTTGTCTTTCACACGCATGCGGGCCCCGACTCTCCCTCCTCCCCCTGCCGACACAGGTACCGCTGGGTGCTTCCGGGTGCATGTCACACCAGGCGGGCCTTAATTGGCCTGCCCATGCATTTTGACGGCGCGCAGCCGATCGGGGGTGGCGATTGGCTCCGCACCCACTCCCGACTGGCCTGCCCGACGGGGAGAAAATTCTCCCCTATGTCTCTATTTCCAAGAAGAGCAAGGACGATGTACCCAGTGCCCTAGCCCAATATTTATGCCCCATTCAACATCCCCAAAAAAACACCTGATTCTCTGCTCATTACCATATTGCTATTTGTGGGAGCTTGCTGTCTGCTTGTTGCATTTCTTACTTTATAATTGTGACTGCACTTCAAAAGTACTTCATTAGCTGTAAAGTGCTTTGGGATGTCCTGTCGTTGTAAAAAGTGCTATATAAATGCAAGTCTTTTTTTTAAATATTTTCTTCCTTTTTTGTTCCTAGACACCACATTTCTGACTTCTGCTGTTGTATTCTTGCTGTCAGATAGGACAATCAGATGGTCATAGACACCGACTACTTGGGCTGAATGCCCTTTTATTCTTGTTTGCTTTCTTCTGCTGCTACAGATAGCCAGCCACGAGGCCTCTGGAGCTGTTTTCGATACTAAACACACAAAGATTCCTTGGCAAAAGTTCCAAGACTAGACCCAAAGCCATGTATAAGCTTGTGAATTCTGAAAATTCAAATACAATTTTCCTTTAGGTCATTTTTTAGGCTTATCAAAGTAAAAGTATGAAGTGTTATCGAAAAGAACATACTTTCTATATTTTGGCATCCATTTAATCCTTACCCAACATCCAGAACAATGCACTTTAAAGAAGGAGTCACTGGATAATAGTCAGCATCAGGAAGCTGGCTTGAACGTGAAAGTAATTTTTAAGGTTTGTGCAATAGTTCAAAATGGGTGATAACGAATTAGCTGCCCAAGCTGCCCTTTCATCCGATTTTAATTTCCATTGTTTCATTATGGCTTACTTTGCATTATTGTACAATGTGCACATTAACACCAGTAATCAATAGAATATTGGATAAGGACAGTGTCTTTTGATCCTTGGTATCTGGGTTCAAATCCAGCAGAAGGAAATGGAATTAAACTCTCCCCTCTTTGCTGCACACAGGAGTCCAAGGAAAGCCGTATTGATCCAGAGGTGTCTGACCTTGGAAAAGCTGCTTACCAGTGGGATATATCTGCTCCCATACTATCTAAAAACTTAGACTGGCAACCAGCACAAAAGACTTTCAGTTTGAGTATTTACAGTTGACTATCCTTGACTGTTGCTGGAACTCTGCCTGCCTGAGAACCTTTCAAAGTGGCAACAATGCTCTTTTGGCTGGGCGTGCAAGGTGAAACAATCAGGCTTGACCCAGAGGATCAGTGTAATGCGCTGTTCTGTTAAGTAGCAGCCACTGGATAAAATAAAACAACATAGCAGATTTATTTGTGACAAAATTTATTTGTGTTCTAAGCATCTGATATATACTTTGAATACTTTCCACTTTAAAGCTATTGAATGATGGTAGCAGATGAGCTTGAGAGCTGTGAAACATTTTGTTTTTGTAATGGCTGACTTGCTTTTATATTGTCTCACGCTGATCTAACCTTGAATCTAATTCCAGTGAAGTATGTTTTTGGCTTGTAGTTTGAAGTGACACTCAACACAATTTTACTAGGGGTGCACATCAGCTATGTTCAAGTGATTGGAATAAATCAGGTTTAACTTAAATACGTTTCACAATTAACTTGGCCAAAATGGAAAAAGTGCATCTTCAGCTTTTCTGCCATTGTTCCATTTACTTTATAACACAAGCTTTTATTTACACTTAATCATAAAGTGACAGCAAGAGCAGTATGACTATTTGCTCTTGACAGTCCATTATGTCTTGTCTGCTGATGACGATCCAGGTTCCTGACAACAGTTGTTCTCCTACAAAAAATTTGCCAATTCTTGTCAAAATACTGTCCTTCATGTAAAAGATTAGCATCATTAATTATAAGCAGCGAGCAGATAAAAAGTAAACTAGTTCTTTAAAATGACACTGTAATGTGGACTGAAGCAACTGAGATTAGTTGCATAACTCTAGAGTCATTGACAATATTATTAGGCAAATGCTTAATGTGTACCTATGGCATGCCTCGGTTTTCTGTTTTAATGGGATAACCATGCAGGTCAAAGTGACCAACAAACAGCCTTGACAAATATCTGCCCCAGAACATGTGAAGTTGGACACCTTCATCCCCATGTGACAAACAATGATTTAACCCACCAATTTATTGAGTTCTCTAAGGTGTGCCTTCCTCCTGAGATAGGGGCGGAAGTCTCGACTTGAAGCAATTAACGTTGCCCCTGATGCTGGACAACAATTGAAATCGTGGGAGGCTCCCCCTTTATAACCCAGTGGGGTGGGGGTGGGAGTGGTGTGGAGAAGGGGTTAGGCAGGGAACGTGGCACTCCATAAAATCCAGCTCATAAAATCATAGAATGGTTACAGCACAGAAGAAGGCTATTCAGCCCTTCAAGTCTATGCCAGCTGTCTACAAGAACAACTCAGCTAGTCCCACTCCCCTTCCCTTTTCCCATAGCTCTGCATTTTTTTTCCTTCAGGTGCTTATCCAATTCCCTCTTGAAAGCAATGATCGAATCTTCCTCCACCACACTTTCATTCAGAGCATTTCGGAGCATAACCACTCGCTGAGTGAAAACATAAGGGATATTAGGACAGAGGAGGAGCATCTTAAAGGAGGAAAGAGAGGTGGAGCGGTTTAGGGAGGAAAGTCCAGAGTTTAAGGCTGAGGCAGCCGAAGGCATGGCCTCCAACGGTGGAGGGATTAAAATTGGGGCTGTGCAAAAGGCCAGATTGGATGAGCGCAGATATAGTAGAGGAATATAGAGCAACGGGGGGTTACAGAGATCAGGCGGGGTGAGGCCATGGAGGGGTTTGTAAACAAGGATGAGAATTTTAAAATCAAAGTGTAGCTTAATCATGAGCACAGGGTGATGCAGTAGAGTCTTGGGTGAGCTTAAGTTTATGGAGGGTGGAAGATAGGAAACCAACCAGGAGAACATTGGAATAGTCAAAACTAGACTAATGGTGGCATAGCTGTGGCTTTCAGCAGCAGATGAGCTGAGGCAGGGGCAGTGTCATGCGATGCTACAGAGGTGGAAATTAGTCAGATGTGGTCAGAAGCTTATCTCAGGATCACATAGATCACAACAAGGTCGCATAAGGTCTGATTCAGCCTCAGACAGTTACCACGGAGAGAGGTGAAGTTGGTGGTGAGAGAACAGAGTTTCTGATGGTGGGTTTATGTAGGAGTGCCAAGAAACCTAATTGTACAGAACTGCTTCTTCCTAATTGTCGTTTTGAAAAATTCCAATGGAAGGAGATAATATTGACACTGCTCTGGTATGTATGTTGCTATGGTATGTTGCCACATTTCTTTGAAGTCTTGAGAAACAAAGATAATAAGTTTTATGACAACTCAACATGGAAAAAAACAAAGACAGATTTTTCAAGGCTCAGAGAATCAGACATCAAAAGGATTCCTAATTTTCTAATGATTAAGACACTGGAAAATTGGGAATGAATAGAGTGCAGAAACCTCCAGATCCATTTCTCCAAGCCTAGCTCCTGAAGTTCCAGGTCCAAGTATGCTGCCTTGCCAAAGTGACCCTAGGGGAACCTCTCCACATCTCCAACTCTCCTTACCAACTTCTTTGTGCAAGCTTTCATCCTAATATCTCCTTGTGTTGCTCAGTGCCAATTAATGTTTGATGATGCTCCTGTGAAGTGCCTTGGGACAATTTACTATGCTAGAGGTGCTATAAAAATGCAAGTTGTTGTTGTTGTGGTCCAGCTTCTATAGAAAGTTCAGTGAGGTAAAGTTTGATTCTGTGCAGCAGTGTAAAATGGGAGACTGTGAATGGGAAACTTGCTTTTATGTCTTTTTTATTCCCATTGACTTTACCAGCTGCTGTCACACTATTGCACAAGGTCAGGATTTATCCTAATTGGTCCAAAGATGTTAAAAGCCTTGCATCATCTCTGGGTTTGGGATAATCTGCTTAAAATGCTTGAACTAGACACTTACAGGTTGTGACATCATCTTGTAACCTCAATTGTGTTTCTGACTTAAGCAGCCATTATGAGGAGTAAAGCTTTTCAGGCTTTTAAACCTCATGTCCTGTTGAATTTGGGTTTCAAGTTCTGGGTCAGTGTCAGCTATTAATTACTCCGTATGTATAGATGGTAATAAGCTTTAAGAAGAGGATTTGAGTTTAGCACTTTAAGCGGTGATATCGCACGACAAAAGTGGATGTTATTAAACATGGGGGAAGAGTCAGGTCTCAACAACCTGCTGTTATACCAGGTGTCCTCCCCCAGCAAAGTGCCAGAATTTATGGCATCAATGACAGCTCCATGAGGCAGCTGGGCAGATGCACCCCATCCAGTGACCCATTAGAGCTAGAAAATCTGCTGTGTAGCTACAGTTTTGGGGGATGGGGGGGTGGGGGAGGAATGGGTGGGATTACCCACTTGCACCTTCCCAGCCTCACCTCCAGCACAAACCAACCAAAAACCAGGAAAACTTCCATCAGGGCCCCTCATAGTTAATCTTATAATTGAAACAAAAGCAGAACATTCAGGGCTCTGAGTCACTTTCCTGGTTTGTACACCCTTCCCCCTCCCCAACCCCCGCACCCCTATATCACGCCATCCTCCACCCACCCCCTCAGCCATCCCCATATATAGGGGATCCATATGGAGGCTGCTATACCTCATATCACTCAACTTCCAAGGCTATGTTGGTCCTGAATGAACTGGGGGTGTGGGAACTCCCAGCATGGGGAGACCCTGAAATAGAAGCGAAATACTGCCAATGCTGGAGGTCTAAAATAAAACAGAAAGTGCTAGAAAAGCTCACCAGGTTTGGCAGCGTCTGTGGAGAGAGAAACAGAGTTAATGTTTCGAGTCCAATATAACCCTTCTACCGAAAGTCTATGAGATCATTAACTAATCCCGTCTCATTGCATGTTACCAGGTCTAAAATAGTCTGTTCCCTGGTTGGTTCCAGAACATATTCTTATAGGAAACTGACCCAAATGCAGTCCATGGAGTCATCTCCAGTTGCCAATTTGAACTTTCCAATCTAAGTGAAGATTAAAATCACCCACTATTATTATTTTACCTTTCTTACAAGCCCCCTACTAAGCTCTGCCCTACAGTGTAGCTGCTGTTAGGAAGCCTAAAAACCACTCTCACCAGTAACTTCCTTCCTTCGCTGTTTCTTATCTCTATCCAAACTAATTCTATATTTTGATCTTCTGAACCAAAGCCATTTCTCATTATAGTACCGTATTGATCTTATCCTTTATTAACGGAGCCACACCCTATATAAAGACGAATTGTTGTTGTTGAACCTTCTGTTAATCCCACAGTAATATTGGTATCTAGAGTATATTTTATATTAGTTCATGGGATTTCAGCATCACTGGCAAGGCCAGCATTTCACTTCCAACCCTCATTCTCCTTGGGAAGGTTGGTGGTGAGGGGCCTTCTTGAACCGCTGGGTTCTGTCATCATTAAGGGCATTAGTTGTTTAATTGTCTACCTTCATTCACACCAGGATGTAGCAGGATTGCAGAGCTTTGATCCGATCCATGATGCAGTTGGCACTACCTATAGAATGCTGCATCCTCTGGTTAGCATGAATAGAGTGCTGTTTTGTAGTTCCACCAAGTTAGAGCAAAAATGTTTAGGTGTGCCTGGTGGTGCTCCTGGTATGCATTCCACATTGAAGCAGGGTTGGTCCCCTGGTTTGATGGTAATGGCAGAATGAGGGATATGTCAGGCATGGGGTTACAGATAATGGTGGAACACAATTCTGCTGCTCATGGATGCCCAGTTTTGAGCTAATAGATCTGTTCTGAATCTATCCCATTTAGCACAGTCGTAGTGCCACACAGCATGATAGACAGTGTCCTCAGTGTGAAGATGAAACTTTATCTCCACAGGGAGCATACAGTGGTCACTCCTGTCAATACTGTCACAGGTAGGATGAGCTCTTTTTCCCTCTTGTGTACACTCTCTTACCACCTGTTGCAGGACCAGTCTAGCAGATCTGTCCTTCAGAACTCAGCCAGCTCAAACAGTAGTGGTGTTATTTGATGGACATTGAAGTCCCTAACAGAGAGCACATTCTGTGCCCTTACACTCTCAGTGCTTCTTCCAAGTGGTGTTCAACATGGAGGGTACTGCTTCATCTGATAAGGGAGGACAGTCAGTGGGTGGTAATCAGCAGGAGGTTCCCTTGCCCATGTTGGTCCTGATATCGTGACACTTCGTAGAATCCAGGTACAATGTTGAGGACTCCCAGGGCAACTCCCTCGTGACTGCATACCAGTGTTGCCACCTCTGGTTGGTCCAACCTGCTGGTAGGACAGGATGTGCCCAGGGATGGTGATGGAGGACTCTGGCTGCAAGATATGATTCAGTGAGTAAGACTATGTCAGGCTGTTTCTTGACTAATCTGTGGGACAGCTCTCCCTGTTTTGGCACTTGCACCCAGGTGGCAGTGAGAAGTATTTTGCAAGGTCATCAAGGCTGGGTGTGTCTTGTTGTTTCTGGTACCCAGGTCAATGCTGGGTGGTGCAAACAGGTTTATTTTTTTTTCCAATTTTCTGTAGTGGTTTGGTACAACTGAATTTCTTGCTAGGCTATTTGAAAGCACAGTTAAGAGTCAACCACATTGCTGTGGGTGTGGATTCACATATAGACCAGACCAGGTAAGGACAGCAGATTTCCTTCACTGAAAGGAATTTGTTAGCCAATGGGTTTTTATGACAACCCAGTAGTATTGTGATCACCAATACTGATAACTTCAGTTTTATTTAATTCACTGAATTAAAATTCCTCTACTGCTACTGTGGGATTTGAAATCAAGTCTCCCATGCGTCTGGGAATGCCATTGCCAGGCAGCCAGGGTGGTCATAAAGATAAATGGCACTTGAAAGAGGCCA
The DNA here is from genome assembly GCF_017639515.1 of Carcharodon carcharias. Classification (NCBI taxonomy): domain Eukaryota; kingdom Metazoa; phylum Chordata; class Chondrichthyes; order Lamniformes; family Lamnidae; genus Carcharodon; species Carcharodon carcharias. The sequence continues at coordinate 18,830,160 of NC_054472.1, read as the reverse complement.
GTAATGGAGTATTGTCCTCACAGTTTTCCAACCCCCAGAACATGGCTACAGATAGGATATGAGAAGAATGATGAGCCTCGATCCCCACACTCTCCAATGCCATCTATTGTTATCTCTGTGCACACTTCCAGCGTCACAGTTCTTTCAAATGTGCTGAAACAGTTAAAGTCCTGTAATCAGTTAAGCTCCTTTGGTGTTGAAACTACAGTGGCACCATGCTTGGCCTAAATAGCCAAGTGGTTATGGTACTGGGTTTGTAAGATCAAGAGTTCAAATCTCACACTGGTAAACTATGAAACAATGTAACTTCATCTGAAACAGATGGAAACAGGTTTGTACTCAAAAGAGTTACAGTGGCACCACAGCAGTTATTGTCAACATCATTAGGAGCTGGTTAAATAAATGATTACTTGCAAGGTACATTCATTGATGACAGAAAAAAATGACACCTGGAACTCGCATTACCAATTTTACCACACTAAATGTTTTTCTTTGTTCTGCTAATTGCAGATTTTTTTTTTTGTTGCATTTATCTGGTTCCCGGTGTCTCTCAGGGCTTGTGAACGAATTGGGAAAGTGAACAGGAAACCTGTCACAAGGCAGCAGTGATTTCAAAAACTTATTGGATCTCCACTTTCCTCTGCAATTCACCCTCAGGAGCTGTTTCACCCTCCCCTCCCCTCCCCTCCCCTAAAAAAGGGACAAATAAACATTTCAAATTTGAAAGGGGCGTCTGAAAGATCTAACCGGTTCTAATTGACACCCGCAGAATCGTCACAAGCTCAACGAGATGGGCGTGCAGTCATGGGCATTATCGAATAAAGCTCTTCCCTGGATTTCCGGGGAAGTGTAAACCCGTCTGATTAATTAATTTAGTAGGCAGTTAGACATTTTTCACTCTTGATAACTTTAATAATCCGGCGTGGTCCCGATGGAACGCTTAGCTTCATGGTCGGCAGTCAATAAATAATGCTAGCTATGATTTCGCCTCTCAATGATATTTGCAATATTAGCCTTTCCAGAGTACAATTAATTATATTTTACAGTAGTGTAATTATTATCTTCAAAGCAAGCTGTAAAAAACAAGCATTGATTTAACAAGCAGCTTTTGTTGTTAGTTATTTACTTGTATTTTGTTCTCATCCCTTCCAGCCCCTTCAGTGTTAATTGAGACATGGTCTGTAATGAGAAGAATTCCAAAGCTAAAAGCAAAAAAAAAAACTGCGGATGCTGGAAATTTGGAAGCTACCATGTTAGAAGAGTGATGAAGAGAAGTGTATTGTACTCCAGATTCTGCCGAGAGAATTCTCCACAACATCTGCAGCCAATTTACGTGACTAAGAGCCCTTAATCACAAGCGAAGCAGCACTGTGCAAAGAATGGTCACTATGGCTGTTGCCAAGACAACTTATCCCCGGACTTAGCGCTCAAACAGAAGGACCTGCTACTCGTGTATTTAACTAATGAAAGCTGGGTCCAGTTCCGCCAATACTCTTGATTTTCTTAAAAATCATTAATTGCTTTGGGAATGATCGTTCATTGAGGGCAACTGTTTGAAAGCGACCTCCAGCTCTTTTGTAAAACCTTTCGTGTTATTACAGTAGAGCGGACGCAGCTGATTTAGGCATGAGAATGTGTGAATACATGTTTATTGACGAGCCCTTTAAGCCTCCAGTTTCCCAGTACACGTCATACCTTCAGTGTATTAAAGTCCCCGCAGTCAAAACAAAAAATCACAAGTTGCATCAGGTCAAAAAATTGAGTTGCAACTTTGTCCCGTATTCCCGAACGATACCTCCTTTTAGAGCCGCCAAGAATCCTAGATAATCCGAGTGTATCCCAGAACTGCCGACTGAACTCCCGGCAAATGTATATTGTACTTGTGGTTTGGACGTGCACGGGCTGAAGCAGCTCACCACCGTCTTCTCGAAGGCAACTCAGGGATGGGTAATAAATACTGGCCCAGCCAGCGAAGCCCACATCCCATGAACGAATAAAAAGAAATAGAAGGACAGGGGGAGACGGTGGGCAAGTAACCCTACATCATATCAACAATTTCCAGTTTCCTGGCCCTAACTGCCTCCTCTTCACCATGGACATCCAATCCCTCTACACCTCCACCCCCCACCAAGGTGGTCAGAGGGCTTCTTCCTTGAACAGAGGTCCAAACAATCCCCATCCACCATTACTCTCCTCCGTCCGGCTGAACTTGTTCTCTCACTGAACAATTTCTCCTTAAACTTAACAAAAACAGAAATACCTGGAAAAACTCAGCAGGTCTGGCAACATCAGCGGAGAAGAGCAAAGTTGACGTTTCGAGTCCTCATGACCCTTCAACAGAACTTTTGCTCTTCGGACCTGCTGAGTTTTTCCAGGTATTTCTGTTTTTGTTTTGGATTTCCAGCATTCGCAGTTTTTTTGATTTTTTTCTCCTTAAACTTGTCTCACTTCCTCCAAATAAAAGTTGTGGTTATGGTTACCAGCATGGGCCCCAGTTATGCCTGTCTCTTTATGGGGTATGTGGAACAAACCTTGTTCCAGTCCTACTCAGGCCCCCTCCCACAAGTCTTTCTCTGGTACATCGATGACTACTTCGGTGCTGCTTCATGCTCTCGCCTAGACCTGGAAAAATGTATCAATTTTGTTTCCAATTTCCACCCCTCCATCATTTTCATATGGTCCATCTCTGACATTTCCCTTCCCTTCCCTTCCTTGACCTCTCTGTCTCTATTTCTGGTGATAGACTGACCACCAATATTCATTACAAGCCCACCGACTCCCACAGCTACCTCGACTACAGCTCCTCACACCCTGACTCCTGTAAGGACTCCATCCCATTCTCTCAGTTCCTTCACCTCCATTGCATCAATTCTGATGATGCCACTTTCCAAAACAGTGCTTCTCACATGTCTTCCTTCTTCCTTAAACGAGGTTTGTCCCCCACGGTGGTCGACAGGGCCCTCAACCGTGTCCGGCCCATCTCCCGCGCATCCGCCCTCATGCCTTCTCCTCCCTCCCAGAACTATGATAGGGTCCCCCTTGTCCTCACTTTTCACCCCACCAGCCTCTGCCATTTCCACCAACTCCAGCATGATGCCACCACTAAATACATTTTCCCTTCACCACCCACACCACCGCCCCCCCCCCCCTGTCAGCATTCCATAGGGACCATTCCCTCTGGGGCACCCTGGTCCACTCCTCCATCACCCCCAACACCTCAACCACCTCCTACGGCAACTTCCCATGCAATCGCAAAAGGTGCAACACCTGCCCCTTTACTTCCCCCCTCCTCACCGTTCAAGGGCCCAAATACTCCTTGCAAGTAAAGCAGCATTTCACTTGCACTTCCCTCAATTTAGTCCACTGCATTCGCTGCTCCCAATGTGGTTTCCTCTACATTGGAGAGACCAAACGCAGACTGGGTGACTGCTTTGCGGAACACCTTCGGTCTGTCCGCAAGCATGACCCAGACCTCCCTGTCACTCGCCATTTCAACACACCACCCTGCTCTCATGCCCACATGTCCATCCTTGACCTGCTGCAATGTTCCAAACCGCAAACTGGAGGAACAGCACCTCATCTTCCGACTGGGCACTTTACAGCCTTCCGGACTTAACATTGAGTTCAACAACTTCAGACCATGAACTCTCTCCTCCATCCCCACCCCCCATTTTCATCCCCCTTTTTTTCCATATTTATTTTTATTTTGTTTATTTTTATTAATTTTTCTTTTTTTCTTCCACTTATTTTCATTATTATTATTAAAAGTTATTTCCATTTTCATTCATTGTTTTATGCCCAGCTTTTAGCCTGCTTTCGATCTTTCTTCCCACCAACGTCCCCTCCCCGCACCCCACCCCCACTCAGGCCATCGGTCACTTTCCAGAGTGCTTACCCTAGTCTGGCCATTATCACATTTTGCTTTCTTAATGTCACCATTAGCACCTCATTTAGCCAGTACCACCACCATTAACAACTCTTCGACCTTTTGTTTATGACATCTTTTGCCATCTCTCCTTTGCCTCCAACTATCACTGGCCTTCTATCCAGCTTCACCAGTACCACCCCCCATTAAACAGTATATATTTCACCACATCTTTATCTCCCTTTAGATCTGAAGAAGAGTCATATGGACTCGAAACATTATCTCTGTCTCTCCCTCTCTCTCTCCACAGATGCTAGCAGGCCTTCTGAGTTTTTCCACCATTTTTTGTTTCCGTTTCAGATTTGCAGCATCCGCAATATTTTGCCTTTATATAAGTATTCCAGAGACTCAGGGGACATGGGTTCAAATCCCACCAGGGCAGCTGGTGGAATTTAAATTCAATTGATTAAAAAAACCTGGAATTGAGAGCTAGCCTCAGTAATGGTGAACCGTGAAACTTTCATTGATTATTGTAAAAACGCCGTTTTCACTCATCTCCTTTAGGGAAGGAAATCTGCTGTCCTTACCCGGTCTGGCCTATATGAGACTCCAGACCTATAGTGATGTGGTTGACTCTTAACTGCCCTCTGAAATGGCCTAGGAAGTCACTCAGCTCAGGGGCAATTAGGAATGGGCAATAAATGCTAGCCTTGTTATTGATGCCCACATCCCATGAAAGAATAAAATAGATATCCAGGGTGTGACCCTGTAAAGCTAAATGCTAGTATTTCTCTGACAGGTGCAGTATTTTAAAATGTAACTTACAGCTTTGAAATTTAAAACTTTTCATCTTTGATTTTAGCTAACGCACCCCCCTGCCCCAGCACTAGTTTATCCCCCATAATTCCCCCCCCCCCCCCCCCCCCCAAAGTATCTGCTCCCTCACTGCAGACTCAATTCTGGCTCTGCATTGTTCTATCATCTTCGGGTGCCTCCCAAAATGTCCCTTGTTTTTGACATGAACATTAGCCCTGTTCCCAATCCGGCCACCCCGTCAATAACACATCAGCCCCTGCTGTCCCACCAACCACAACTCTTGGTGTGGTGACCCCTTCACCAGCTCATTCTTATCAATTCAAGCACAAAGAACTTATAAGATGATATTCAAATAAATAAAATTTACATAGCTGCTGATGTTTTCAAAAAATTGTGCCTGCCACTTCAGGACCACCCCCCCTTAACCCGGCTCTACCTTCCCTTCGCAGCATCTTACCCTTCTCTGACTCTGCCTCACCCCTGCACTGCCTACTCTCTGGCTCAAACTGCCCCGAGATTCAAAGCTTCTGCATCATATTCCTCTGTCACGCCTCCCCCTCCTCCTCCTCCCTCCCCAGCCACTGCCCAATTATTCCCGTACTCTGTAATCCAGGGATACTAACCCTTCTAAATTGCTGGTGAGTCTTCAGGAACCGCCTTTGGTGAAAAGGGAGAAAATTAAATCCATGCACCTACATCCCTCTTGACAGCGCTGAGCTGTCAACTCCCATTCCGATTGGTCAATTTCCACACCGAGCTGTCAAGTCCCTCTGCACCTCACGATTCCCGGCTGAGCTGTCAATTCCCACACAAATATGTCAATTCCCACCCCAATCTTTCAATTGTCCTCACAATCTGTCAATTCCCACTACAAACTGTCAAGCTTGGCCTAAATAGCCAAGTGGTTATGGTACTGGGTTTGTAACCCCAAGATCAAGAGTTCAAATCTCATAATGGCAAACTATGAAACAAAGTAACTTCATCTCAAAAAGATGGAAATGGGTTTGTACTCAAAAGAATTACAAACTGTCAATTTCTATCCCAATCTGTTAATTCCTGCTTAATCTGTTAATTTCACCCTGATTGATCAATTCACACTCCAAACTCCCCACACTCCAACCAGCCATAATTTAAAACAGAGATTAACAAGGAAGAAACTCAACAGAATTGGCTTCTTTCCCAAATGATAGCACCCTGTGGTAATGTAGCCACTTTCCCATTCTCTGACCACAGTAATTTCAGGTTCAGTTGGTGTTCAACCTGGAAGGTTTCCCAGCCCACTTGATGATCTTTGGTGAATGATTTCCTATTTGATTAGTTAGCAACCTCCCTTTGCCAAGGGAACATAGAATGTTTGTCCTATTTGTTTTGAATGCTCCCCTGCACTTTCCAACGTTTGGCACAGAATCGCAGTAGTCACTAGGTGATGTGACATTGAAGGGTCAAGAATGTAGTCTTGGCTGCCCTCTCCAAGTGTCCCTATGCTGTAGGATTAGGAAAGCATACATTAACCAATGATTTGACTCCACAAGCCCTGGGACTTTGCATCTGACCTTTGGTTGTTGACACTGGAAATGAGAAGTCTCTTTATGCTAAGTATATTTTTCTAACGCTCACAATAACATTTTTTAAAATTTAAAACAATATCTTTTAACAACCCACTACATCGAAGGATGCTAAAAGTGCAAAGGACATAAGATCATGCAGAGTTTTGTCAAGTAAAATTTGAAGTAATAACAATATTATTAAACTGTTGCAGTCAGCTGTTTTATAAATCCAATAAATTTATGAAAATTAATGACTTGTGTCCCAGTACCATTAAAATGTCACATTTTCCTTACTTAATAACTGACTTGTGGTAGGACAGATATAATTACAAGTTGTTGTTATATGCAATGGCTGCACTGTTCTGTTAGTAACTAGACAGTTTTTTTGTGTGCTTCTTAATAGTGTTAAGTCACTTCCTCCAAACCAAGAGTCCGATAAGAATTTTTTTGTAGAAGTAAACTAAATTGAGCGGTGGTACATTTTTCTTTTCCTGGTACCAATAGCACAACATTTTCATTTAGGAATCAAAAGAGATAAATTCACTTCAATGTTTCATTAAAACGCTTGTCCGCATCTGTGTCAATTCTTTTATTGTATTCAAGAGTGATGTCAGGATTTAATTATAGTAAAAAACTTCTTTTTATTCACTTGTGGGATGTTGGCTTCACTGGTTGGGCCAACATTTATTGCCCAATGCCATTTGCCCTTGAGAAGGTGGTGGTGAGCTGCCTTCTTGAACCACTGCAATCCATGTGGTGTAGGTACACCTGCAGTGCTGTTAGGGAGGGAGTTCCTGGATTTTGACCCAGCGACAGTGAAGGAACAGTGATATATTTCCAAGTCAAGGTGGTGAGTGACTTGGAGAAGAACTTCTAAGTAGTGGTGTTCCCATGCATCTGCTGCCCTTGTCCTTCTAGATGGTAGTGGTCATCTGTTTGGAAAGTGCTGTCTAAGGAGCCTTGGTGAGTTCTTTCAGTGCATCTTGGAGTGGGTACACACTACTGCCACTGGTCGTTGGTGATGGAGGGACAAATGGGCTGCTTTGTCCTGGATGGTGTCAAGCTTCTTGAGTGTTGTTGGAGCTGTACTCAGCCAGGTAAGTGGAGAGTATTCCATGACACTACTGACTTGTGCCTTGTAGATGATGGACAGGTTTTGGGGAGTCAGGAGTGAGTTACTCAGGATTCATAGCCTCTGACCTGCTCTTGTAGCCACAATATTTATTTGGCTAGTCCAATTCAGTTTCTAGTCAATGGTAACCCCCAGGATGTTGTTTTATTATCCCAGAGATGTGTCTGGCAAAGGCACCCAATGAGTGGTTTAAGATGGTAAACCAGTGAAGTTCTGTCAGAAAGTTCACAATTTAAACCTTCTTGATTATGTTAATTGAATGTGACATTCAACCTTTTTGCTCAGCACCAATAAAAAAACAACAGAAATCCATGGGGCCTGTGACCTCAGTGATCGTACCAGCTTCAGAACTCACCCCGTTAAAGTTCTTGGGGTTAGGGGTGCCCTCCCGGAGGGCAACTTTGGTGCACCACGCCAACCCACCCCCAGCGCCCAAAGACTCTAAAAACACAGGAAGAAACTTGTTGGCTAAAGAGCAGCCAGGTGTCTGCCTATAAAGTCTTCCAGCTGGCAGTACTAATCTTTTCGGCATGGACATAACATGCACTGATATCAAAAATATTGTCCTTAATTTTACTAATTTACAGTACTCTCAGTGACATCAAAGGAATGTGAGATAAACATTATACTTCCCCAGTGTATATCAGTTTGCGTGTTCAGTAATGTTCCCATTGTTTTCTCATGGGGGGAAACTTGGTACTTTACTCGCACGAATCCCATCCCATACCCCATTTCTTCTCATGGCCAATCTCCCAACAGGCCAGACGGTCTGTTGTTTTTATGACACACCCAGGTTAACTTTCACAGAACTTTTGTATACTAAACATTGCCTCTGATGTTAAAATGTAAACAGGATGTGTCCATTCAACCCAAGTGCCATATGACACATTTCTAAGGCCTCGGGCAGGAAAGCAATCCTTCATCACGAAATGATTAAGGGAATTGTTGATGTTGTCGATACACTGGGGAATAGTTCAATGGGTGCTAATTCACACTGGAGCACATTTCTGCTATCTCACCTAGATACCATATTTCAAGAGATAGTCCATATAATCATTCAGTTGGAGCCACAGTTAAGCACAATTTCATCCTTACTTGACATTCATATGCGCACACGTTTGTGCAGTGATTCCTGACAGCTATCAAGATCAAGGCATGCTGGCTTATGTTTTTACTCCTCCATCAGAGAGATATTCAAAATCATAAGGGGTTTGGACAGATAGGGAGAAACAGTTCCCACTCATGAAAGTATTGAGAATGGGAAGACATGGGTTTAAGGTAATTGAAAAAAGAAGCAATGGCATTATCAGGAAAAACTTTTTCATGCAATGAATAGTTAGGATCTGGAATGCACTGCTTGAGAGTGTGGTGGTGGCAGGTTCAATGGAGGCATTCAAAGGGAATTAGATAGTCACCTGAAAAGGAAGACTGTGCAGGATTAGGGGAAGAAGATGGGGGAATTATTCATTTGGAGAGCCAGTGCAGACATGATGAGCTCAATGGCCTCCTTCTGTGCTGTAACAATCCTGTGATTCGATGACCAGTGCAATAATCTATAATACAATGTGATTACAGGTCAATCACATGGATATCTTCATAAAATCAATGGGTAGTCATTAGTAACTAACCTCAACATGACTATTAAACACTTTCAATGTAGAGACAGCACCAGAAAAGATTGAACATGGTCAGCGACTGTTCTCTAGGAAAGAAAAGAATGAAGTGTGGTCCAATAATCTGTAATCAGTAGGGTAGACATAGAGAAGATGTCTCCACTTGTGGAGAGTCCAAAATTAGAGGCTATATATATTAAAGTGTCACTAATAAATCTAATAAAAAAATTCAGGAAAAATGTCTTTGCTCAAAGAATGGCTGCTATATTTAAGGGGGAGATGGTGGCATAGTGATAATGTCAGAGGGCTAATAATCTAGCAGCTAATGCTCTGGGGCCACAAATTCAAATCCCACCAAAGCAGCTAATGGAATTTAAACTCAATTAATAAATCTATAATGTAAAGCTAATCTCAGTGATGGTGACTATGAAACTATCAATTATTGTAAAAGCCCACCTGGTCCACCAATGTCCCTTAGGGAAGGAAATCTGCCATCCTTACCGTTATATTTTTATAATGATATAAAAAGCACCAATTGCTCATAAGGGATTGTGTAAACATGTTGTTGGTTTATTATTGAGAATAGGCACATGGGAAGATTTATACATTTATACCAAGGTATAAAGCTTGAAGACATATCAGAAGCATAGCTGTCTGTGCTATGCTTTGTTTAAATGCAAAAGTGAAACTAAAACTGGATTGCGTGACACACTTCCTTTCTAGTGATATCATGTTGAAATCCCTTAAAGGTATATTACAAAATTCTCTCTTTCATTTTAAAGATACTTTCCTCCTTCCAAAGAAGTACAACTATTTACAATACATGTTCATGTTTAGTTACCATTACATAGATGAATCTATGAGTCTCTAAAGCACGGAGGTAATCTGTTGGGACACCCAGATCTTGTAATGGTAACCTTGTCTGGAGGTGTCTATAATTGTTCACAGTGATCTGTGGGATTGTCATTCTTGGATGTTGTCCCTGGTTGCATTTGGGATCTTGTCCTCAATGCAACAAGACTGCACAGTAGCTGAGGAGCTGGAATCGATCTGATTGTCCTTGGCTACACCTCGCTGGTGCACCTTTTTGTGCAATGACTTCATAAGACCTTGGTTCTGACCACATCCTCGTTACCTCAGCCAGTAGTCACATACCTACTGTGGGATCCTGGATGTGAACTTGTTGTCCCAACAATAAACTTGGCAATTCTGTATCTGCATTTTTATTGTGCACATTGACCATCTTTTCTTGCAATTTTAAAAGTTGCTGTCTAGTTTCTGAGACAGCACAATGGATAAGAGTAGGTAAATTGGTGCACACTGGTCTGCCAAACATGAGCTCTGCTGGTGATTGAAGAGTTGCAGCAAAGGTGCCACTCTCAGATGTAACATTGCAATATATACATCTTGCTTGGTCTGACTACATTTGAGAATTAGGGATTTCACCATGTGAATCATTCATTCAGCTAGACTGTTAGACCAATCCTTCATGATGTGCAGCTTGCATCAATACATGCAGAATATGGTTATGTTCTTGTTCTGTTCCATCCACAACAACAATGTCATCTGCAATACAGATGCACCTTGGCACAGTGCATGTAACATGGTCCATTTGAGCTTGAAAGAGATCCTGGCTAACAGATAGTCTGATAAGAAGTTGTTGAAAACAGTGTCATCTGAATGGGGTATGAAATGTAGTAAGGTCTTGGGATTTCTCCAGGAGATGCACTGACCAGTAGCCATCAAGATTCAAGATCCAAGATTCAAGGTCTTATATCTGCTGATCTTGGATTGAACCCTTCCAACGTGGGTACTTTGAAAGGACAATGTTTCAAAGCTGCATTTAAGTATCGTGGATCCAGCTGTACTTTCAATGATCTATCTTCCTTAATTGAGCTGCACCAGTCTGTGTGCTCTTGTAGTCTTCTAATGATTCTGTCTTTCTCCATTTTGTCTAGTTCCATCTTCGATTTGTCTTGTAAGTGGATGCTGTACTTCTGTAGTGGATCAATGGACAGACTTGCATTCTCCTGCAAGTATAATGATGCAGCTCCTTTGAAAATGCCAATTTTGTCAAAACATTCAGGATATTTTGATGTTAGGTCATGAACTGAGGTGATAGTAATATTCTTGACATTGATCTGCTGTGGGCTTTTCTGCTACATGCGTTGCAGAATTGATGAAATCCTGGCAATTTCCTTGGCACGTGCAGAAGACCACATTTTCCACATAGCTTACTAGGTTTGGGTTTTCTAGTAAATGCGTCAACAATTGGGGTGGTACTTATGACTTGCAAGCTTCGTCAAACTGCAAGAATGGCTTCGTACTTACGTCTACCCTTCAGTAGTTCTTCGATGCTATACATTTTGGGCTTGCCTAGCAGATCTTTCTGGAATGCTTCCATGGGAGTGGATGCAATTACCAACTCAACAATTTTGTCTGTTAAAATAAGATAAAAGAAGAAGAGTCTGAAGAAGAGATACGGACTCGAAATGTTAGCTCCCTTTTTCCCTCCACAGATGCAGTCAGACCTGTTGAGTTTTTCCAGCATTTTCTGAATTATGTCTGTTAGTTATGTGTTTGAAAAAAATCACAGTACATACCCTTTTCTCTGCATCTGCTGACAAAAATTCTTGTCGATGAATATAGAAGTTTAACCTGATTCTGATCAGGCCTTCCTTCTGTTGTAGCCCACACCTTTTGGGGATCCTTTAGCTCTGCTGCTGTCAATCGCGACATGTTCAGCCTGTGTAGACCATCATTCCCAATTGTGAGGCAAATATTTATGGCTTGCTTGTCTAGTTCAGATATGTCTGAATCAAGAAACCATAGCCCTGTATGCTGGTTAAATATTTTGAATGTGAATATTAGGTCGGCTGCATGCCAAACCAAAGTGGGGAATTTTGTGGACATTTTGCCAATATTCCTTTGACATTCCTTCCCCTATAGTACCTGGAATGAATGTCACTGTAGCCACTTTGACCTGCTTTTCTGACGCTCCATCCATTATAATCACAACCTTCTGTGGCCTGATTATTATGAGGACTTTTTGTTTGTTTTTCACTCTGCTGGACTCTCCCTCACTCGCTAGCAATCTGCTCCAAACCTGGTCACTTGCCTTTCCAGACTGAGACCTAACCCAGTTTTGATTCTCTTGAAACTTTGTCCCACTCACTGAAGTGACGGGTTATGTGCTGCAATCTCACCACGAAGGATCCATCTACTTACCAGCTCTTTATTTGAACATTATCCTGGCACTGTGTCTTCAAACCTTTTCTGTGCAGTCACCACACTATGATTTCAACACTCTCCTATGCTGTGACTCCATTGTGGTCTGATCAGGATGTCAAGGGTTGTCTCATGACATGTAGCACGATCTAAGACTGTTCACCATGTTGTAACTCTTTTGAGTACAAACACGTTTCCATCTGTTCCTATTCAGATGAATTTTTTACATTGTTTCATAGTTTGCCATTGTGAGATTTGAACTCTTGATCTTAGGGTTACAAACCCAGTACCATAACCACTTGGCTATTTAGGCCAAGCTTCACCATGTTGTACCTGTACTTAATCTTGCAGTCAGGCTGAGCACCATGTCGTTTAGAAGGAACCACTGTTGCACACAGTGTTGTGTTTTTATAATGATACAAGAAGCACCAATCACTCATATGGGATTGGGCAAAGATGCTGTTGGTTTATTTATTGCGACTAGGCACATGGGAACATTTATACTAGAGGCATAAAGCCTGGAGACACCAGTAGCGGAGCTGACTGTACCGTTCTCTGTTTGAAAAAAAAAATGGAACTATAACTGGATCTCATGACACACTTCCTTTCTAATGATGTCATGTTATATTACAACGCTTACCTGGTCTGCCCTACATGTGACTCCAGACCTACAGCAATATGGTTGACTCTTAATTGCCCTCTGAAATGGCTTAGCAAGCCACTTGATTCAAGGGAAACTAGGGATGGGCAACACATGCTGGCCTTGCTAGCCACACCTATATCCCATAAAAGAATAAAGAAATATTGAACTTTGTACCACATGGAGCAGTTGAGGCGAACAATAGAGATGCATTTAAGGGGAAGCTAGTACACGGAGGTGAAAGTGATAGAAAAAGATGCAGATAGGGCCAGATCAAAAGTGGGAAAAGGCTCATGAGACAAATAAACACCACCATAGACCAGTTCATCCAAATGGTTTGTACTGGTATAGTAAATTCTATGCAATCATGTGTAATGTATTTCTAAATAAGTTTTTATTTAAAAAGGTGAATTTAGGACACAAAATATATTATTTGATACAAAAAAAATCAATTGTAATGATTTTTTGGAGGCAGCATTTTCTTCCTTATATAATCTACCTCATTGACATAGTAATCTTCAAAATAATATTGATTTAAACTTCAAAATAAAGCAAAACAGAAACTCCCTTTCCCTAATGGCAACCAGTGCAGAAACAATGTGCTGCAAATACTCGCATGGGTCCCACTCTTGGCCATTGAGGCAGCTGGAGAGCAAGCACATGTTTTAATCCAAATATAAAATTCTCTCACCTGCCTAGGCACCGCATTGTTCATATAACCCAAAGGTCCATGTAATATTCCCATTGGTACCAGGGAGAACACTATTAAAGAATGCTGACTATAAATATCCATTTGAAGCAGTGAAAAGGCAATAAAAATTACAGCATAATATTTAATATTTTCAGATGAGCCAGCATCTTCATTTTTACTGCTCCTCCAGATTTCAACTAAAATATAAAAGTACAGCAACACAAGGCATATAATGACTCCCAGCCCTCTTGCTAAATACCTGGGCCTGCCTGGTTTAATCTGTTTAGAAGTCATTCACAGCCTCATACACCCATGGCAGGCAGAGGTTATCACTTAATTATTACACAACCAACACTGATCCTGTCACTTTCACCTGCCATTATTACTGTCAAATCCCCAGTGGTAGCACCTTTGAATAATTTCTTGATTAAACAAAGATTATTTCCTTTGCCAAGTAATTGCTAATGGGTTCAGTTGAAGGGCACCCTTACTGTAAAGGTTTATGTTGTTTGGCCTATGCTGCATGGAAAGAACATGGACATAGAATGTCAGCTGGGTAACAGACTTCAGTGGTCTATTTATATTTGGTGTAAGCAGCCCACTAAAGATGACCTGTGCTCGCAAAACTCTGGAGTACAATAGATGTCCCATTCCACCATATATTAATTTTAAATAAGCTGTTTAATCCCTCTCTTCCTATCATCAATAGTGAACACGTCATAAGATGTCAGTTCACAAAAGAAAGTTCCCCTCCAAGCCAATCACCATCCTGACTTGGAGCTACACCGCCACTTCTTTACTGCCCCTGGTCAAAATCCTGCCTCCCTAACAGCACCGTGGGTGTACCTACACCACATGGACTGCAGCGGTTCAAGAAGGCAGCTCACCACTGCCTTCTCATGGGCAATTAAGGATGGGCCCAGCCAGTGACACCCACATCTCATGAATATTTTTAAAAGTGCTGATTTTTTTATATCCGTAGGCTCCAGTTAACAAAGAGCCTTATAGCTGTGATCAGCCTTGTGAATGGAAATAACAATCACAATGTAATTATTAATGATTCCAAATAAGCAACTTTGCATTTATTAGACCACTATTGAGCTCATCTTACTATTATGTCATCCTTCATGTCATCCTATTGGGGGTCAATTTTCAAACGCCCTTTTCTTGGTTGAGAAATGGGCATTCCAGCTGTTCAAAATAAATGGTGTGGGGTAGGGGGAGAGTGGAGAGGGGCCACCTTTGCGGCCCATTAACACCGAGGGTCCACCTGATCCAATTTTCAAGAGAGCCTGCGAATGGGCGAGCAGCACGCACACTTCTTTCAGATGGGCGGCTACTTGAATATGCAACTCAGGGTCCTACACCATCTTTAGGAGGCCATTTTCAATTTTCAGGTACAGGTGGATGAATCATGCAGCGCATGAGCTTGCCAACCTCGTCATTGACCATTGAAACGGTCACTCACAAAAGGGTCCAGTGATTTTTTTTTTAAGGAGAGCCCCTGTGAGGTCAGGAGGAGAAGGGAGGGCTGGAGGTCTCAAGAGGATACTGGATAGGATCAGCCAATCAGCACTTTTCAAGGAAGACACTCTCCAGTCTTGTCTCAGCCACTCATGTACTAGGCCCCACCCAGGTTGAAAATGGGACTGTTCATGGGGATGCCTCCCCCCTGGTCGTCCATCATCAATTTCAACTGAATGTGGCAAAGTTACAGAAATACGCTCTGATCAGTTTAGTTCTGGGAACATCTAGCTCTGCAAATAGTTTACTGATTTTGGTGTTAAGTACCTGAGTAGCCCTGGATGGTCGCTTCCCTGGGTTGGAAGTAATCAAGAGGTTGGGGATATGCCGGGCCGTGAGGTTATAGATTATGGTGCCAAACAATTCTGTTGCTAACGGTGACACACAGGGCAGAATTTTCCGTGCTCGCTGGCATCAGGCGTGCTCGGCGACATGAACAGACAACGTGGCGAGAAGGCCAAATATCGGTTTCGTGACGCCGTGAAACCAGTTTCCGATTATCCGCTGGCCGCGTTTCCCACCGTCAAACCTCAGGCGCCTCATTGTAATACCTCTGCGTATCATTATAAGGCTAGCCCACTGGTCTCAGCGCCCCCACGCTGGATTGTCTGCCCACATCAGTGTGATTGCACACCAACGTGTTTCACAACTGCACATAAGTCTCGTGCACTTGGTGAGCTGCACTTCGCTCGGGACTTCGAGGTTTGTTTGCCTACCTTGCTGTGGGCTGCACTCGAGGTCATCAGTGCCAGGCTTTGCAGGCAGCACCACATGACTTTTAGGGGGGCTCAGGGGAGGGTCTCTACTTACCAGGCAAGTCATAAGGTGGGGGTGGCTTTGTATGGCTGCAGGGCTAGGGCTTGTTTAGGGAAGGGGGAGAAGTGGCTTCAGGGAAAGGAAGAGGCTGCGGGGTGAAGGCTGTACTGGGGAAGCGGGGGTATCTCAGGATGCGTGTTGGGGTACATGTTGATCTGTGCAAGTGGCCTCAAGAAGGTGAGGGCTGAGGAAGCAGTCTCCAGAGGAGATGAAACCAGATGGAGATGTGAGGGTGGGTGTGTGAGAGTGGGTGGTGATGCCCCTTGAGCTGGCAGTGAGGGAGATGCTGGTGTACTAGGCCAGCAGACTAGGCCAATGGCATATCACTGCACTGAAAGTGCAGGAATCGGTGGGGGGTGGGGGGGGGTGGTGGTGGGTGGTGTTTGTGGTATCATATTAACTTCAGATATGATCAATTCATCAATACGTGTATAGGAGAATATGGTGGAAAAGAATTGCAGGTATGTTTCCGCATTCCTTACAGAGAAATCACAGGTTTTTGTGGATTTTGTAGGGCACTCTGTTAGATTTGTTTATGTGGAGGGTAGTTATATTACAGCAGACAATGAGGGTGATATACAGGGGATGGGGCAAAAGCCAAATCTATTTGCCTAAAGTTAAAAAATAAAAAGGGACCTGTTACTCAATTGGAAACTTATTATCGGCTAAAGAGCAAAAATGAAAGAGAGGCAGAGTGATACAGCCATGCTAGAGAAAGCTGCAGAAATAATCATTCACATTGATTAACCAATCATAAACAGCAGTAAAAGAAATGGCAGTGACAAAGGAGGAGAGGAGTTTCTAGACTTGGTCCAGGACTGCTTTCTTGATTAGTACAGGGGATAAGTATCCACAGCATTCTCTCAATCACCAGCTGTCTCTTTTGGTGGAAGAGCATTGGAAATCCTGGAGAAACCAAGTGAACAGCCATCTTTAGTTATTTATGTAGGGTCTGGTAAATAAAGGGTCAGCGTTGGACTGAGCTCAATACCACCCACACATGATGTGAGAAGGCACACGACCCAGAGCCAGAGTCAATCTAGAGGTAGACAGTGATGGGTAAAGGCTTGGAATTGAGTCAGCTCCCTAACCTGTACCCTCTACTGTAAATACATGGTTATGAGTTGTTAATAAAGACTTACTGTTAATACACTCAGGGCCACGAAGCCTACCTCATGGTGTCCGAAGCAGGATTCTTCATGGTGGCAGGATCTGGATCAAAACCCTCATCATCACAAGAATGCTGAGAAACTAAGAAAAAGGACACCTTCAACGGATTCTGCACTGAACCTAACTCCCAACTGAAGCTGAGAAAACTCACCAGAGAAAAAAATAAAGACAAAGCTCCAGAGACAGAAGAGCCTGGAAGCAAACAAGAAAGCTAAAAGTATTACTCAAGCAGAAGACTCCACTGCATCCTCCTTGGAAGTCCAGCTTCAGCAAGCTGAGCTTGCAGCCTGCAATGGTGAGATAATTTTTTTAAAATTCCAGACCAGCTAGACCTGAGAAAACTCTTTCAAGCTATTCACTCAAGAAGTGCCGTTTGAAAACAACCCGTCGCTAAACCCAATCCTATACTCTGAGTCTCAACACATGGGTCCCAAGTCTGGTAAATAAAAAACCACTAATAATTATTATTTTCACCCACTCTGGGTACCTCAGGACCATCCAAGTTTGGAAAGAGCAAGCCCGCAGTTCTTTCCCAAGAATCCCGATTTATAACACGGTACCACTAAATGAATTAAGTCAGCAGCCAGCTAACTTGCGCAGCCATTACGGACCATTCTTCTTCAGGTAGGAGCGCACCACGGCCATTTTGAAAAGCCCGCCAAAAACCAGCAAACACGGGAAGACCCTTTAGATAAAAACAAAAAAACTGTGGATGCTGGAAATCCAAAACAAAAACAGAGTTACCTGGAAAAACTCAACAGGTCTGGCAGCATTGGTGGAGAAGAAAAGAGTTGACGTTTCGAGTCCTCATGACTCTTCAGCAGAACTAGGTGAATCCAAGGAAGGGGTGAAATATAGACTGGTTTAAGGTGTGTGTGGCGGGGTGTGGTTTGGGTGGGGGGAGAGAAGTGGAGGGGGTTGGTGTGGTTGTAGGGACAAACAAGCAGTGATAAAAGCAGATCATCAAAAGATGTCACAGACAACAGAACAAAAGAACACATAGGTGTTGAAGTTGGTGATATCTAATTGAATGTGCTAATTAAAAATGGATGGTAGGGCACTCAAGGTATAGCTCTAGTGGGGGTGGGGGGAGCATAAAAGATTTAAAAATATTTAAAAATAATGGAAATAGGTGGGAAAAGAAAAATCTATATAATTTATTGGAAAAAACAAAAGGAAGGGGGAAGAAACAGAAAGGGGGTGGGGATGGAGGAGGGAGCTCAAGACCTAAAGTTGTTGAATTCAATATTCAATCTGGAAGGCTGTAAAGTGCCTAGTCGGAAGATGAGGTGTTGTTCCTTCTGTTTGCGTTGGGCTTCACTGGAACAATGCAGCAAGCCAAGGACAGACATGTGGGCAAGGGAGCAGGATGGAGTGTTAAAATGGCAAGACCCCAAACGGGAAGACCCTTTATTCGGCAGTAACAGTGACCCCATCTCGGAAACCTGCAATCTCCTAAAGCTGTACTCACACTTGTTATAATCATCAAAAATGGATTGCAATTCCTCAGCCAGCTCCACTGGGAGTCACCCCTGGCCCAGACCCGTTACACAATTGGAGTCTTTGGAGAAGAAGATTTTCAAGATACGGCGTTGATCCTGACTTCGGAAAAAATTCTGCAGGCCTGCAAGCTAGAGGCTGTCTTACCCTAGACAAGGCAAGCCAGCTACTTAGACTGCCTGAGCTACACGAGCAATTCGGGACCATCCTAAGGGGCGAGAACACGTCACGGAGCAGAAACCAGTCCTTAGTCCACCATATCAATTCAGAAAAATGCAGAGGCCACCCAAGCCACAGAAAGTAAACCCTAAAACGGCCAGCAGGGTGACCTTGCTGGCACAGCAGTGCAAAGTGTCTTCACAGGGGAGATCAGTGTCCTGCAAGCACTGCCCGGGTGCTTCAGCTGCCACAGACAGGGACACATTGGTAAACTGTGCAAGTCAAAACCCCAGCCCCACACAGAGAGCCAAAAGGTCATCCACGAGGTCAAGGCAGAAAGCCCACAAGGAGCAGAGCCATTCTTCCCGGGTGAAGTCAAGGAGAGCGACTCTTCACTTTGAAATGCAGACATCCTGGTTAACGGTCACCTAACAAATTTCAAATTGAGCTTAGGGCCAGGGTCACAAACCTCTCAGACAAGGAACCATGCCTGAAAGACCTCCAACTCCAAATGACAGACACCTCACTTAACACAGCAGAAGGACGCCGCCTTCCAGTAAAGGGCACCTTGCAGGCCACTCTGCAGAGCAAGGGCAAAGTGATCCAAGCAACCCTCTCCATAGTCCACAATCAGGACTATTCTATGATAAGCTTGCATCGGGATTAACCTCCTGTCAACCAGCAAGGGCCTGGCTCCAAGTTCAGATGACAGTTTCAGAAGTTCTTCACAGGACTGGGCCATCTTAAAAATGCCTACGGAACATGCTCAGGAGTGACGCCAAGCCAGTGTAGTAATTATGGTTTTGTTAAATGTTGGACTGTATCTTTAAAGAATAGTCCTGTGATGTTTTTAAAATTCATCCATGGGATGTGGGCTTTGCTGGCTGGGTCAGCATTTATTGCCCATCCCTAATTGCCCTTGCGAAGGTGGTGGTGGGCTGCCTTCTTGAACCACATGATCACACGATCTGTGTAAACCAATCTGTTAGCAGCACAGGCTACCTCTACAGTCAGTGTAGAGATAGAGTTGGAGTTGAAAGCACACATGTAGTTGCAGCTGGCTGTATTGTAAATAAGCCTATGTTTCCACTTAAAAATTGTCTGCAGATCAACTCTATTACAAATCAGCAACACGGCTACACCACAACAAACTGGCAGCAGGGATAAATCAGGATATGTCAAGATAAATTGGAATCGGTATTGTACCTCATCCAGCAATTATGATTATCAACGTCCGCTTAAAATACCAGAAGATATACTCACCAAAGTGCCACAATTCAGTAGAATTGATCCCTTTGAGCCAGCCACAGATGATTGTTGTCAGTATATAGAATGCTTCTCGTTCTTCTTTCAAGCAAACAAAATCATAGGAGAAGAGAAGAGGCGAGCAATCCTCTTAAGTACTTGTGGGAGCAAAACCTACAGTTTGATTTGATGTTTGTCGGCATCCAGTGCCCCAGCTTCGCAGAATTACTGGACCTCAGGAAGGGACATTTTCAACCCAAGCCCTCAGTCACGATGAAGACGTTTCGGTTCAACTCGCAAAATAGAGTCCCAGGTGAGACAATTGTTAGCTACATGGCAAATTTGAAGTAACTAACGGAACATTGCGAGTTTGGTGAGACACTGAATGGCATGCTCAGAGATTGTTTAGTGTGTGGTGTGAAAGAAGACACTATTCAGAGCAGATTGCTGGCTGAAGTGAATCTGGATTTTAAGAAGACGTTAGAAATAGCACTGATCATGGAAAGCACTGTAAGGGATTTACAAGCAATACAAGGGGGGCAAAATAGTGTTCAAATCGGGACGGAACAGTCAGCCAAAAGAGGCGCGAAAAAGCGAGACTCCAAGGCACAATGGGAAACCAAAAAATAAGAAGAAATAATTTAGCAGCTGAATTGAAGAACAGTTTTTATCAATGTGGAAACAATCGGTCTTTTAGTGATTGGCAAGTTAAAAAAGTAGAATGTTACTTTTAGCACAGAAGCGGTCACACAATGAGACAGTGCAAGGAGAGATTTAAACAGGTTTGCAAACAACAGAAGAAGCCCAATGAAATCTATAGTTTGGAAGATCCTGAAACAACATATTGTGACATTTATTCATTGTTAAACATGAAAGTGGGGAAGACAGAGCCAATATTTGTTACAGTACAAGTGAATGGTGAACCAGTAAAAATGGAAGTAGACACGGAAGCTTCCACTGCTGTAATTGGAGAATACACTTTCAGATGTTTAAATAATAGTGAACATCAATTAAATTTGGAACAAACATCTGCCAAGTTGAAAACATACACAGACGAAGAAATCCAAGTAAAACATATCAGCAGAGTAACTGTCTATTATAGAAACCAATCGGCACAGCTACCAGTGATGGTATAGAGAGGCAGAGGACCAAGTCTTCTAGGGCGAAACTGGTTAAGGGAAATTAACCTTGATTGGCCAGTGAGATTTCAAAAGTAAGCTGGAAGAGTTCATGTCTTGAAAAAGGAACAAGGCAAAGAGTGGCAGAAAGAGCCTGGAGAGTCCAAGGACTGCAACAGGATGAAAAAGGAGTGTGTAAGGACTCAACAGCCTGAAGAAATGCAGTCTATCTCAAACAAAAACATGGAAAAACAGCAGAAGGGACTCAAGGAGACCCTGCTGAATGACAGAGTTCAAGATGAAATGAGTAACCCTCGTAAGGAAAAGGAAAGCCTGTTGAAAAACCTTCACACACAACAAGATTCCCTCAGGTCAAAGTTTGTGCCTCTGGAACAGCACAAAGAGAAACAGAAAGAATTCACACCTCTCTGAACAAACTGAAGAACCAGAGAAGGCACATCAAAGTTCAAGTTTCCAGCAGGCAGCCAACAAATACAAAAAAGGGACAGAAGAGATGAAGAATCAGTTCACGAAGTCAAAGAGGCTTTGAAAACAAAAATCGGAGAGCTTTCCAAGAGGCGAGCAGATAATGAAGTTTTGGGAGACTCAACTACTGAAGTAAGGACTCAACTAAATTGAGATTTCACCTGAGAGAAGTCTGGCTGACAGTGAAGTCACCAACGACAGACACTACAATAGAGGAACTATATCAGAGCTTCACCACCCACAGATTACCAGAAGTAGTCATATCTGGCAACGGCACTGCGTTCATGAGTGTCGGGTTCCAATGATTTATCAGCTTCAACGCTATAACCCATGTGATGACTGCACTGTACCATCCATCATCAAACAGACTGGCAGAAAGGGCAGTTCAAGCCTTTAAGGTGGGCATGAAGAAGTTATTGGTGATTCGTTGGAGACCAAGCATATGCACTTTCGTTTTCACTACAGGACGCCACCACCCCCCCCCCGCCCCCACAACATGACATCAGGAGCAACATCTGCAGAATTGCTGTTGAGACACCATCTTAGGACAAGGCTGAGTCTAATATTTCCAAATCCAGAGAGAAAGGTGAAGAAGTGTCAAGGAAACCAAAAAACTGCGCATGACTTGCATAGTCCTGAGCAACAATTTACTGTTGGAGAAGCAGTATATGTGGAGAATTTCAGTACAGGGCTGAAGTGGTTACTGGGTAAAGTAAGTTCAGTGACTGGACCATTATCATACCATGTGGAAGTGGAAGGCCAGATCACCTGTAAGCATGTGGACCATTTAAGGAAAAGAGAGTTACCACAACAAGATATTGTTCCACCTGTAACCATTACTGAACCAGTTTTTCATGTTGAAAATGCTCAACCAAGGACTGACATGTCTGATTCCTCTATCAGAGTGGAAGACACTGAACCGCAAGTGCCCACCGCAGTTCCAGACAGTGTGGTCCCTTAAAAAGAATCTGATGTTGTGGAGCTGCGATGGATCAGGAAACTACCTGAAAGACTGAACTTGTAAATTTCATGACCTGTATAAATATTGTAATGTCATGAGCTAAATATACCTGTAAATACAATATGTGGAGCAAAGTTAACGGGGGAGGAATGTAGTAATAATGGTTTTGTTAAACGTTGGACTGTACCTTTAAGGATAGTGATGCGAATTGTGATGTAAGATCACATGATCTGTGTAAACCAATGTGTTAGCAGCACGGCCTACCTCCACAGTCAGTGGAGAGGTAGAGATGGGCCAGGATTTATCCCTCGTCAGGCGGTCTTGACAGGATAGTTGGGAAGCCAATCACCACCTGTGATCGGCTCCGCACTGCGGTTTTACATGGCTGGGCCAATTGAGGCCCACCCCCAGCGTAAGACACGGCTGCGGAATGAGCGAGGAGGGGCGGGCAGGGGCCGGTGCTCAATGTCCACTGGGTCCAATGGTGACCTGGCGGCCGATTCAAATGCAGCCACAGCAGCCACTGGCAGGCTGCCAGCGAAGGACGTTGACCTCATGATGGACAGTGTAGCAGGCGGACATGGCAGGCGGGAGGGCAGGTCGGCCCCACGTTTCACTGCTGAGTGTCTTGCTGCCCTCCTGGAGGAGGTGGCAGCACGGAGAGAGATCCTCGTCCTCAGGAACAGGAGAAGGAGCCACCCCACCTCACCAAAAGGGCCTGGGAGGAGGTGGCATCCAGGGTCAGCAGCCACGATGTGGTGAGGTGCACATGGGTGCAGTGCCGGAAGCACTTCAATGATCTCCTGCGATCGGGAAGTGTGAGTACCGTGTTGGCATGAGTCACTTAGCACAGCTGTTAAGAGCTGCCCATCCCCCCCTTGGACCTCAGAGGTCTTGGAGCGTGAGTGGCAAATGTCAATGAGGCAGCATCTGGGTAAGGGGGTGAAGCTCTGGCTGCTTGTACTGAGTGCCTGGCGGCTCCAGGGTCACGAATCGGCTGAGCCCTGCGAGGTGTTCCTCAGGTGGGGTTGGCCAGGCTGCAATGGTGCTGCAGGTACAGGGTGGACTAACCAATGCTCCCCTGTCCTTTCAGGAGAAAACATCCCATAACAATGCCAAGAGTTTGTGGAATGGTGGGGGACACCCCCAACCTAATCATCCTCACTTGATATGAGCAGGAGGCTTTGGAGCTGGAGAGGTGCCATGTGCCTTGATCAACCGGCCGCTGTGAGGTTGAGGTGCCACAGGGAGGTAAGAGTGCAGCGCACTGAGGTCAGAGTGTCTCTAATAGCAACCATTCCACTGTAGTCTCTAAATTGATGTGAACCTCGAACATGGCATCCCCATTGATAATGGTAAGACGAGGGCACCATGAACCGGGTGCCAGGCATGCACAGTAACAGTGTAATGACTTCAACTAATGACACGTCCTTGTTCTTCCTGTCAGGCTCATCAACAGCCCATTGGGGTGAGAAGCCTGAAGGCCCACCACTGACCCCAGAGGACAGCACCCATCACAACGCACCTGCATCACCCCCTCTCTGCCAAGCAGGCACCAGCGCAGATATCAGCGCCTTGGTGGTCATTAAATCGGTGACTAGTATCTCGATGCACATTAGTAACGGCACTTCAGACTCACTTGAGTTGTAGGCAGAGACACAGAGTGCCCAGGGTGCTGGTAGTTGAAGGAATGCTGGGGACCAGGAACATGCTCAGTCAGTGGTTGATGATGGGCCTCTGGAGTTGCCCCTGAGGCAGCAGGTGCTGGATGTTCAGCAGGGTGTGCGGGAGGATCTGGCGGGGGATACATGAGGGAATGCATGCAATGATCTCCGTGATGGAGGAGTCCTTGCAGAGCATTAGCAATGCAAATGCCCTCATGGCCGAGCGCACTACCTCCTCCATGGAAAGAGTGGCAACTCTTAAGGAGAGGCTCCTCCAGGAGCTGAATCAGGGGTTCCTGGGGATCTGCTTGGACCTGCAAGCCCTCACACCGGCAATGACCTCAGGTGGTCACTGTCAGTGTGGGAGGTGGATGAGGCACCCAGTATCCCAGCTCGGTGCCCGTCCATCAATGGTGAGCAGTGAGGTCCAGAGCGTTGGCGCACGAGCTGCCTGTCATCTCTGTGGGCTCCTCTCAGGACACTCTGGATGACGGCAGCAGCTCCTCTGCCCCTCTGCCAGTGCCCGTGGCATCCGATGAGGCTGCAGTGACTGGGGAGATGCCAGCTGTGGAACTGGCCGCTCCCTCCCAGGTGGAACAAGCACAGGCTCCATGGGCCAGAGAACACCTGCCAAGGTCATCAAGATGAACAGGACAGCAGGAGTGAGCAGGCTGTCTCCAATGCTGGTGCCAGCGAAGGGGAAGCATCTAGACATAGCACTCACAAGCACAAACTTAAAGCACCTTAATCACAACATGGCCTAATCACGGGTGATATTTGATTCCCCCACTTTTACTTTAATTGTTCATTGGTGTGATGGATAACACCTTTCAATTTCATTTGTATAATGTATGCCAGGCACCATAGCATTAAATGTGTTTTTGTACAACAAGGCTCTGGGTGCTTCATAGATTACCCTGCACCTGCAAAACAAATGATTATATGAGTGACTTGTTTCTCATTAAACTTTATTGAAATGGCACATAGTGGATGTTGTTCACCAAGCAAACGTTCCTGTCAGGGATTGAGTATGGAACCTGTAACCCTGGCATGTGGTGGTGGTTCTTATTTGGTAGGCTAGCTGAAGGACCGTTGGATCAAAGCATCCCGGGTGTCCCTGCCTCCCTGGAGGTTGCCCAGGTCAGCGTCTATCCCCTCAGCATTCTCCTCACTGTGCTCGTCCTCGGACTCACTACTGGACTCATCGTCTGTTGCCTGAGTAGTTGCATGAAGCTCTTTTTCCTCCACTATGTCACCCCCTTCCAGTGCCAGATTGTAGAGAGTGTAGCCTGCAACCACTATCAGTGACACACAATCTGGGGGGTATTGTAGTGCTCCCCCTGAACGGTCCAGGCATTGGAAGTGCATCTTGAGAAGATCTATGGCTCTCTCTCTACCACTGCCCTTGTGGACCCTTTTGTACCGCTGCTCAGCTTCTGTTCTTGCATGGCAGAGAAGCGTCATGAGCCACCTTTTGAGGGGATAGCCCTTGTCACCCAGCAGCCATCCATCCAGTCAGTCTGGAGCTTTGAAGAGCCTCGGCATCTGGGAGTGTCTCAGGATGTAAGTGTCATGGGAGCTGTCTGGGTGCCTTGCACAGACTTGCAGAATCTGCATCCTGTGATCACACGTTATCTGCACGTTCATGGAGTGGAAGCCCTTCCTGTTGATGAAGGCACCGGGCTCACCTGCTGGTGCCTTGATGGCCACATGTGTACAGTCTCTAGCACCCTGGACACGGTGGAAGCCAGCAATCATTGCAAAGCCTCTGGCTCGCTCTATCTGGCTGGCTCGTCCGTGTGGCAGTGAATGAAAGTCAAAGCATGCCTGAACAGAGTTTCTGTCACCAGCTTGACACAACTGTGAACAGCTGATTGGGAGACTCCACAAAGATCCCCCGCTGAACCCTGGAAAGAGCCGGAGGCATAGAAGTTGAGGGCCACTCTTACCTTCAGAGCCACTGGCATGAGGTGTCCACCTACACAGTTGGAGCTGATCTCAGGGCTAATCCTCTGACAGATGGAGGACACGGTCTCCTTTGAGAGGCAAAGCCTCCTTCAACATTGCACCTCAGACATATTGAGGTAGCTGCTTCACCGCCTGTAAACCCTGGCAGCAGGATAGTGGCATCTTCTGTGGCCCCCATTCCACCTTGGACTTCCTGTTGGTCCTGCACCCTTGTGCCTGCCCCTCTCCTCCCACAGGTCACTCCCCTGGAGGCTGAATAGGGACACCTGGCCTCCTTCCCCTTCTGGCCCTCTCTTCCTCCTCAGAGGAGGTGCCTCCAGCTGAGACTACAATTCCCATTCCCAGGGTAAGAGAAGGCTGCTTGATACCTGGAAGGCCCCAAGTGTTATGATTCCTCCAGAATCCTAAACTGAAGCCTCTTATTTCTGCCAAAGCAGCTCTGAGGCGAAATGAAGATGTCCTGTTCATAAAGCAAGTAACAGCAAGTTATAAGCTAAAGTGCAAACAACTCACATTAGCAAGCAACTTCTCTTATCCTGCCCATGCGTGAGGTTTTTGAAAATGTGGCCTGCCCACCTGCCTGCTGCACCAGTGTGATGGCCTGAAAATCGCACGGGCTACATAAACTCCAAGTCAATGGTGTCTCAAGGCCTTAACTGGCCATTTAACTAATGGCGGGCCCGCCTCTGTTTTCATCGCTTGCCTGCCTAGCGAGATACCACGAGGGTGCGCGCTAACGTCAGCACGCTCGACCAACGTCAACACGCTTTATTTCTCACTCGGACGTATCAGGCGTGCACCCGCATGCTGACCTAAACATTTTGCCCATGGAGTTGAAAGCACATGTGTAGTTGCTGCTGGCTGTATTTTTAAATAAACCGTATGTTCCCACTTAGAAAGTTGTCTGCAGATCAACTCTGATTCAAATAGGCGACAAGGCCACACTACAACAGCCAGTGTGCCTCTTCATTCTGTGGCAGCTGGACAACATGGTAAACATTGGGAGTCTTTTCCCCAGTCAAGCATCCAACCATATTGTGCTCTGGGATGGTCCTGGTCCGAAAACCAAATGGGTCTCTCTGCATCTGTATAGACCTCGCAAACCTTAACAAGGGTTTCCACCCAATCTCCTCAGTGGACGAGAGCCAGACAAAGCTTTCAAGGAGCACCGTATTTTCTAAGCTAGACGTAAACAGTGGTTTCTGGCAGCTCCCCCTCAATGAGGATTCCCGACTCCTATCTACATTTATTACCCACTTTTGGCAGACTTTGCTTCAACTGTCCACCGTTTGGGATTACAGAGATATTCCAACGCATGATGTCAGAATCCTGTAGGGTCTTCAGGGGGTCATTTGCCACATGGATGATGTCCTGGTGCACAGGTCACGCTAGAAGAACATGACGAAAGGCTCACGGCAGCTCTAGAGCAGCGGCGAGAGGCAGGGCTGACACCAAACGACCAATGTGAGTTCACGAAAACCTCCATCTGCTTCCAGAGCCACGTCACCATCAGCAGCAGCAGACCCACACAAGACCACTGATCACTGGTTTCTCCAGCCCTTCATCTGACCCTGACTTCCCGCGCCTCCTAGGAATGGTCAACCAGCTGGCATAGTTTTTACCTCACTTGGCACAGATCATAGAACCATAAAGACACCTGCTCAAGAAAGGCCAAGCGCAGTATTAGGACTCCCAGCATGAGCAGGTATTCACTCAGTAACAACAAAGAGATGTTACTTTCCACCGACATTTTGG
This sequence comes from Carcharodon carcharias, assembly GCF_017639515.1. Classification (NCBI taxonomy): domain Eukaryota; kingdom Metazoa; phylum Chordata; class Chondrichthyes; order Lamniformes; family Lamnidae; genus Carcharodon; species Carcharodon carcharias. The sequence continues at coordinate 18,802,262 of NC_054472.1, read as the reverse complement.
CCCACTACGACTCGGCCCTGCTCACCACCCGTAGCGGCCGCTGCTTAACCCACAGGTCTCGGGGCAGTCCTCTTACAGCACAATGTGACCTGTCTACTCGCTTCTCGAGGACTATCAGACATGGAAACCAGGTACACCATCACCAAGAAGGAAACTTTGGCAGTCACATGGGCCTGTGAGAGATTTCCGGCTCAGCCTCAAGGTCACAATCAAGGTGAACCATAAAATATTGGTCTACATGTTAAATGAAAAGGAGCTCGCAAAGATACCTCATCAGATCCCAAGGTTTCACCTACACCTCATGAGATTCACATACGAGACCGTCTATGTCCAGGGAAAGAATCAGACGACAGCAGATGCCACCATGGGCCTCCCAGCCAAGCACGATGTCACGTTCGTCGCTGAGCCGAAAGCCTGCAGTCAGACCACACTCCTACCGGCAAGCAAGACCTGGCTCCAACAGCTCCACCAAGATTAACTCCACAATGAAGAATGTGCCAGCATCCCCGCCAACAAGGATGGCCTCGGCAGAGACCAAGCAGTAGTTCGGTTCGAACAGCAGAGCTACTTCACAGTCACTGTGGGCGGATGTCCTTCAGAAGGTACACCTGGGTCACCTGGAGTATGGGCCCACTCCGCTGTCTGGGGGCCTGGCACCTCCAAAACAATAGAGGAAACCATTGCATTTTGCCAGGTTTACACATTGCACCGCCAAGACCAAAGGGAGCCACTCATTCCCATGCAATTCCCTATTTGTGGCAAAGGCTGGCTGTGGACCTGTTTGGCTACAGTGGCAGATCCTTCCTAATCGTCATAGGCTTCTTCTCCAGATGGTTGGAGGTAAAACAACTTCATATAGCCACCACGGAGAGGGTCATCAAACACTTAAAGAGATGTTTGCAAGCCATGACATTCCAGACAAGCTCGTATCGGATAACGGCCCACAGCTCTCTAGCACATGCTTCGTACACTTTGCGGCCATAGTGGCTGCCGCCACTACAGCAGCTCCCCAAGATACCCACAGTCAAACAGTGAGGCAGAATGAGGAGTCCATAAGGTGAATGTTCTCCTGAAAAAAAATTGAGGATTTCCTCACCACTTTGCTCAGTTACAGGTCCACGCCCTTACCAGTGCGGCCTGTCCCCATCGGAGCTCCTGATGGACAGGAAACTTTGTATACAACTCACGATCCTGCTGAAGGACCACCTGCCAGGGTTAGTAACCAGGCTGTACAAGCAAAAGACCAGTCTTACCAACAGAAGCGGGTGTGTAGTAGTTGGGTCTGGTACATAAAGGGTTAATGTGGGACTGAGCACAGTACCGGCCACGCAGTGATGTAAGAAGGCACATGGCCCAGAGCCAGGGTCAGTCTAGAGATGGATAGAGAAGAACAAAGATCAAGAATGGGGTCAGCTCCATAACACTACCTTCTGGTGTAAATATGTATATACTTATGAGCTGTTAATAAAGACCTGCTGTTAATATACTCAAGATTACGAAGCCTACTTTCATGGTGTCTGAAACAGGATTCTTCAATTTAGTTGTTGTTTCTCCAAGGGCTTCACTGAATCCCCAACCCCCACAGAAATTCCAGCATTTGTCATTGGGCAACCAATTTTATGCACTGTAAAACCTTTCCCTGTCTGCCAGCTTTGGGGACAAGCATTGGTAGTCTTCACCCAGTTCCTACAGGGTATAGGCCTACAGCACAAAATTGTCTTTATATCATTTATCACTCAATTGGCAACCTGGTTCTGGGCAACCACTGGACAGCTATTGCCAGAAAAAGAAAAATTGTCACATTGGTGTATCAATGTGACAAAAGATTGAACGAGGTAGGCACACAGTGGGGGGAAAGAGCAGAGATGCTTTTCCACCTCAGGATGCTTGATCCTAACACTCAATGGGAAGCATTATATTTCTCAGTGCTGACATCCTATGCCGTACAAATAATATCAATTAAAACACTAAACAAAGGCATGTTTAAAAAAAATGATAAAGCATGCAAAATCAACTAATTTTCTGTTTCAAACACCTTTAAACTGATTGTTCTCACCGAAGAAAATAGTAAATGTAAAGGATTAGCATTGCAATGTATGAGGTAATGAATGAATTTACCACAACATTAATTCTTCCCTGTTATTGAAGTGAAACCAACTAATCTACATGGGCTCATGTACCGTAAAACAAGAGAGCTTTATGGTACAATGAGTTTGCATTAGCAAATCTTTGGTATAATTCTCAAAATATGCTGCATTGAATGGAGAAAGGGTCATATTTCTGTTTACAGAAAATAGAATTGAAAATATGCGAAGCCATATCCAAAGCGCAATATTTCACAATCACGTTTCATGAATACATGGTGTTTTGTGTTGTACAAAACTCTTGGGTTGTCAATGATATAAATGCAACTTTCTAAAAACATCACCTGCCTTTAAAAAGAATCATAAATTGTGGTCTGATGCTTTGCAGCATTCTGCATACAAATGGAGGATGTTATCTGAGTGCACCAAGGTTCACTGCATTCTTTAAAATTATTGGATATACCTAAAGAATAATGAATACCCCAGGGTGATTACAAGGCAGTAATCTCATCAAGATATTCAATGACTGACAACCAAAGAGATTGTATCCATGAAATCACACCTGAGTGCCCATTATTTTTGTTTTTATTACGTATAAATGAAGTTCAGAGTGTAGTTTTATTCGATTTTGGGCTTTTTGGGATATCAATAGTAACTACTTATGGTCCATACCAATAGTGAGCTTCCTCCAGGTCATTCATAATGCATTGCTTCTTCTGAGAACTGCATCTACATTTACATGAATTACCACACTCACTGGCAGCCATTGGATTTGAACCATAGAATCACAGAATGGTTACAGCACAAAAGCAGGCCATTCAGCCTGCCTTATTCATGCTGGCTCTTTGCAGGAACAATTGAGCTGATGCCAAAGTGCCATTAAGGTAGCTGGGATCTTAATACGAGTGTTTTAAGCAGCCAACTTGTCAGCCATAATGTCTTAATAGATATATTTAAGGGTTAATGGTTGTTTTATATACAATGCAAATTGATGTAGTGGTGATAAACAATTAATGAAGAAAATATTGTAATGCCAGCAAATATTGTACAGGGGATGCCGGACAGATGAGAGTAAATTACAGCACAGCGATACTATCAATGCTTTTAAACTGTGGGCAAGATTTTGCCCTTGGCGGGGGCGCTCAGCAGGGGCGGGTGGTTGGGCAGCCAAGCGCCACCCACAATCGGCTCCGCTCCGCAATTTCATGCTGGCAAGCCAGTTAAGGCCCGCCCTGCGTGCATTGTGAGCAGCAGCACTGAGCGTTGCCTGTACGGGCGGGGGGAGGGGGGAGAGCCAGGTTTAGTGTGCATTTCACACATGTGCATGAAAGAGCGCTTCAATCTCCCTGAGGCAGCTCCGTGCCTCAGGGAGTTTAAAGCGCTTTTTAAAAAAATTAATGAAGACAGTAAAAATTTAATAAAGCGTGTCCCCTCATGTGACTCATGACCCCTCTGTCACATGAGATGGGACACATTTTTAATTCCACAATAAAGTTTTCATTTAATGTTTATTTGCTTTAGGAAACCTCATCCCGCTCACAGATGAGGCTTCCTAAGAGAATATAAAGGCCGCTTGGCCTTTTCGCCTGCCCGCCAACTGTAAGGTTAGACGGGCAGCGTAAATTTGAATTTAATTAATGGCCTTAATAGGCCTTTTAATTGTTGGCAGGCGCACAACTGACTCCGGCGCTCGCCCGCCAAACGAAATATCGTGCGAGTGCACGACGATGTCAGGATGCAGGCCCAATGTCATTGCACGTCATTTTACACTCGGGCATGTCAGGTGGACACCCCCACGCTAAGCGCAAAATTCTGCCCCATGTCTTAAATTACACAAGTGAAGTTTGAAACTCTGGTATCTATTAAAATAAAAACCCCACCCCAAAATATCCTCACTCCTTTCCTCCCTGGAGCTATGCACTGAGAAGCATCGCATTTCAACTCATCCTGCCCTTTCTCCTCTCAGTTCACTGCCCGCTTTCCTCCCTTAGTCCCTCTTGCTCACATACACACTCCTACCTATGTTCGTGTCAATCCATAAATAAATCTGCAAAAAAAGTCAGTCTCAGTAATGAAACAGCTGGACTGTTGTCAAAATCCACCTGATTCACTAATGTTCTTCATTGAAGAAAATCTGCTGTCCTTACTCTGACCTACATGTGACTCCAGACCTACAGCAATGTGGTTCACTCTTAACTGCCTTCTGAAATGGCCTAGCAAGCTATACAGTTGGTTCAGACCGCTACAGAAAAGTTGAATAAGAATAAAATTGGACTGACCAGCCAGTATCAGCCTCGTCAACGGAAACAGCAGACACACTCAACCCAGCTCACCCTGCAGAGTCCTCCTCACTAATATCTGGGGACTTAGGCCAAAATTAGGAGACCTGTCCCACAGGCTAGTCAAGCAACCCCCTTATATAACCTGATTCAGCTGAATCATGCCTTACAGCCAATGTCCCAGACTCTGCCATCGCCCATCCTTGGGTATGTCCTGTCCGATTGGCAGGACAGACCCAGAGGTGGTGGCACGGTGGTACACGGTCATGAGGGAGTGGTCCTGAGATTCCTCAACATTGACTCCGAACCCCATGAAGCCTCATGGCATCAGGCCGAACACAGGCAAGGAAATCTCCTGCTGACTACCACCTAGCGCTCTCCCTCAGCTGATGAATCAGTACTCATCTCTGTTGAACATCATTTGGAAGAAGTTCTGAGGGTAGCAAGAGCACAGAATATATTCTAGGTAGGAGACTTCAATGTCCATCACCAAGGCTTGCGCCATAGCACCACTACTGACCGACTTGGCTGAGTCCTGAAGAACATATCTGCCAAACTGGTCCCTGCGGTAGATGGTAAGAGAACTAACATGAGAAAAAACCTACCTTGCTACATCCTCACCCATTTGCGTCTTGAAGATGCATCGGCCCATGAATGCATTAAATACGAGGCACCACCACACTGTCCTTGTGAAGAAAACATCTCATATTCACACTGAAGACGTTGTCCATCATGTGCTGTGGGAATACCACTGTGCTAAATGGGGCAGATTCAGAACAGATCTAGGAGCTCAAAACTGGGCATTCATGAGGGTCTGAGGACCAACAGCAGAACTGTATTCAACCACCATCTGTAATCTCATTGCCTGGCATATCTCCCACTCTACCGTGACTACAAAACCAGGGAATCAACCCTGGTTGAATGAAGAGTGAAGGAGAGTATGACAGAATCAACACCAGAAATACCTAAAGATGAAATGCCAGCCTGGTAAATCTACAACACCGGGCTGCATTCTTACTAGACAGTGGAAGAAGCATGTGATAGACAGAGCTAAGCATTCCCACAACCAACGGATCAGCTCCAAGATCTGCGGTCCTGCCACATCCAGACATGAATGGTTGGACAATTAAACACCAAACTGGAGGAGGCTCCACAAACATCTCCACAAATGGGAGTAGAGCCCAGCACATCCGTGCAAAAGACAAGGCTGAAGTAATGCAACCATCTTCAACCAGAAGTGCCAAGTCAATGATCCATCTTGGCCTCTTCCTGATGACCCCACCATCACAGTTCCTGTCTTTAGACAATTCAATTTACTTCATGTAATATCAAGAAATGGCTGAAAGCACCAGATAGAACAAAAGCTATGGGTTCTAATGACATCCTGACTGTCGTATTGAATATTTGTGCTCTAGAATTAGCCATGCCCCTGGCAAAGCTGTTCCAAAAAGACACCACACTGGCATCTACACGACAATGTGGAAAATTGCCCAGGTACATCCTGTCCACAAAAAGCAGAACAAATCTATTGAGGCAATAACCAATGGATCAGTCTACTCTCAAAATTGGCGACGTGAAGGGAAGGTGTCATCGACAGTTCTATCAGGAGACATTTAGTCAAAAATAACCTGCTCATCAATGCTCAGTTTGGATTCCACTAGGGCCACTCAGCTCCTGATTTCATTATAGCCTTGGCCTAAACATGGACAAAGGAGCTGAACTCCAGACGTGAGGTGAAAATGACTGCCCTTGACATCAAGACAGCATTTGACTGAGTTCGGCATCAAGGAGCCCTAGCAAATTTGATGTCACTCAGAATCAGTGGAAAACTCTCTATTGGTTGGAGTCATACCTGGTATGAAGGAAGGTGGTTATGGTTGTTGGAAGTCAAATCATCTCAGTCCCAGGACATTGTTGCAGGAGTTCCTCAGGCTAGTGCCCTGGGCCCAATCATCTTCAGCTGCTTCATCAATGACCATCCTCCCATTCATAACGTCAGAATTAGGGATGTTCACTGATGATTGCATGTAATGAAGCAGTCCGTGCTCTTACACCTGAAGACCTGAACAAAATACAGGTTTGGGCTGAAAAGTGGTAACATTTGCATCACACAATTGACAAGCAATGATCATCTCCATCTAGAGAGATTCTAACCATCTTGACATTCAACGGCATTGTCACATCCTGGGGCTTTACCATTGGCCAGAAATTTAACTAAACCAGCTAAATAAATATTGTAGCTGCAAGAGCAGGACAGAGATTGGGAATTCTGTGGCAAGTAACTCACCTCCTGACTCCCCAAAACCTATCTACAAGGCACAAGTCAGGAGTGTGATAAAACGCTCTCTACTTGCCTGGATGAATGCAGCTCCAACAACACTGAAGAAGCTTGACACAATCCAGGACAAAGCAGCCCACTTGATTGGAAGCCCATCCACCACCTTAAACATTCACTCACTTCACCACCGATGCACAGTGGCAGCAGGGTGTGCCACCTACAAGATATACTGTAGCAATTCACCAAGACTCCTTCAACAGCACCTTCCAAACTTATGACTTCTACTACCTAGGAGGGCAAGGTCAGCAGACACATGGGAACATCACCACCTGCAAGTTCATCACCAAGTCACACACCATTCTGATTTGAAATTATATTGCCGTTCCTTCACTGTTGCAGGATCAAATTTCTGGAACTCTGTCCCTAATAGTAGTATGGGAGGGCCACATGGACTGCAGTGGTTCAAGAAGGCAGCTCACCACCAAATTCTCAAGGACAATTAGGAATGGGCAACTAATGTTGGCCTAGTCAATGGTGCTCACATCCTGTGAATGAATAAGTGAAAACAAAACAAAAAAAGACCTCTCTATTCTCATTATGGTCATCTCTAAACACTTCCTTGTATTCCTCAAGAACTCACATCCACCTTCCCCCTTCCAATCCCATTTCCTTCTCCATCAACCAATGGAAATTAAGGTGGGGAGAGATGTAAAACTGGTTGCCAATTTGCACTATTGAACAGAGTCAACATTAGCATATGGTTTTAAATAACTGTTGATATGCTATAGTTTTCATTTCATGTGCTCGGCAGTATAGAATTTTCACCTAGCTTTGTTTTAATCAAATAATTCAGCTGAATGCTTCTTGCTAATACAACCAAACTATGCCTTTGGCATGTTCGGAGCTAAGAAACAGCAGTCAACAAGCTTTGGGGAGCTTTGGGAATCTACTTGTTAATTGAAGAGCTGCTTCCAGTTGGGATTCAGATTCAGATCCATCAGATTATCTCTCTTCAAAGCATGTAAATAAAATTGTATGAGTGAAGTTGGAGGGAGTGGGAGAGCAAGAGTCTCTCTTGAGCACAGCAAAGGAAGCGGACACGTCAGATGCAAATGATGAACCTAAGTAATCAGCCAAAGAGATCAAAGAGCTCCAGATGATTGTGATTGCCAAGTAATTATTGCGTGGATTATATACTTTCCCCCAAACTATCGCAAAAGTCAACCAGCAGCACCAAAAACTGACAAAGAAACTTTGACAAGATCTTCGAACAAATTTCTGCTAATATGGCATTTGCACCACATAAATGCCGAGCAACAACCATATCCAGCAAAAGAGAATCTAACCATCACCCCTCGACATTCAACAGCTTTCCTGTTGCACCATCAGCATGGTGTGGATTCCCATTGACCAGAAACTGAACTGGACTCACCAATATAAATACTGTGGCTACAAGAGCAGGTCAGAGGCTGGGACTTCTGCAGCGAGTAACTTGCCTCCTGATTCCCCACAGACTATCCACCATCTACAAGGCATGAGTCAGGAGTGTGATGGAATACACCCCACTTGCCTGAATGAGTATGCCTCCAAATACAATCAAGAAGCTCAACAATATGCAGGACAAAGCAACCCACTTGACTGGTACCCCATCCACCACCTTAAACATTCACCCCCTCTACCAGCAACATATAGTGGCAGCAGCATGTACCATCTAAAAGATGCGTTGCAGCAAATTGCCAAGCCTCCGCTAACAGCACCTTCTAACCCCATAACCTCTACCACAAGGGCAGCAGACACATGGGAACACCACTACTACAAGCTCCCCCTCCAAGTCACTCATGGTCCTGACTTGGAACTATATTATCGTTCCTTAATTGTCACTGGGTCAAAATCCTGGAACTCCCTTCCTAACTGCACTGTGGGTGTACCCACACCACATGGACTGCAGCGGTTCAAGAAGGCCGCTCACCACCACCTTTTCAAGGGCAGTTAGGGATTTGCAATGAATGCTGTTCTCACCAGCGATGCCAGTAATGAATAAAACAAAATCATGGCAAGGACTTTATGGTCCCTCCCGCCTGACAGGATATTACGGTCCTGTCGAACTGAATGGAGATTTAAATGGCTTGCCTCATCTTCCGGGGAGTGACGCACCACAGTGGGGCCATAAAATCCTGGCCCAAGCATCTGCAGAATAGGCGTAGAGGGGAAGCAAAGTTGACTGAATTCTGCCATGATCCTAAATATTGTAAATGATGTGTCTGTCCACTTTCTCTCATTCACCTCACATGGACGGTTCACAGATTCAGCTGGTCATTTAAATGATCAGCTGCCTCCACTGAAGTTGGCTTATGGTAGCCCAGGAGTATGAAACCTGAAGTGTGCAGAATAGACCTGGTAAAAGCAGATCTGAGCTTTATGCATTTCTTTGGATAGCCAGGGTACCCCTTTTGAGAGGTAAGGTACCTGTTTTGACCTGTACTCAGGACACCTTTGGGGAGCTAAGGTGCCCTTTGAACTTGTTAAAATTGGGCATGAATGTGCATAAAAAGTGCATAAACCCATTAACTGTCAAGCTCATTGGAACTGTCAAAAGGCCTGTTAAAATCAATTGTTAAAACTGTCAAAACCAACTGTCACAAGGACCTGTCAAAAGGACTTGTCAAAAGTGTCAATAGGACCTGCCAAAAGGGCCTGTCAAATGTGTCAAGAGGACCTGTCAGAAGTGTCAAGAGAGCCTTTCAAGAGGACCTGTAAAAAGTGACAAGAGGAACTGTCAAAAGTACCTGTCAAAGGGAATTGTAAATCTGTCAGGGCTTTTAAAAGTCCTGCCCTTTAAATTGTTAAGAAAAAAACATTGCTTGCTATTTCACTATGTCTGTTGACATAAGCCTGAGGGTTTCTATTACTGAATTACCACTGCATGACTGATTTCACAAACATCCATTTCACAGTTTGATTGACAGCTGCAAGTGGTTATAGACTTTTTGAAGTGGGACTATGAATTCAAATGTTTGTTGTTATAAGGGATTGTGCACTTGTTAGTGAAATTTTTGTTGTTGTAAGGCTTTATGTAGTTGAAGGAATGTCAAATGTAGTCATTTTTTATGAATGAGATTGTATTTTTCAAATATAGTGAAGTCGGCAATAGGCACTAAGGACTTTATTTTATATAAACTTATTTTATCTCATAACTGCAGAGGTCCCAAGATCTGCCTGTGATTGATGCTAGATGATTTGGCATGGTAGGTATAATATCAAATGGTGGTCAGTGGGGGGGCATGGGATGGCATGTGTTGACACTAAATTGGCATAGAGGCTTTAAAGTGCCATGAGGGGTGAGTATAGTGGCATAGGTTGGCATGGAGTGTATTGAGGGGCCATGGGGTGTGGGTATAGGGGCATGGAATATATGAGGGGTGATGGGGTTTGGGTACAGGACATGAGGTGGCATGGGTTGGTATCAGTGGGGCATGGGAAGTATGTAGGGGGTGAGGGGGGTGATGGGTGAGGCCTGGAGACTTATGTTTTATACTTCTTTCAAAATTTGGACACAGTGTCGGAGATCCGAAGCTGGCCTTCTGCCCAACCCGCTGCCTCACCCAACATCCACCTCACAACTTGTGGGGTCGCCCACCTTGGCTTCTAATATAGCCCATCCCCTGAAACCAAAATCTGAAGTATGGGCAGCCATTTTTAAAAGTGCGGTCCATGGGGCTGGAATTCTCCTGACTCTGCACATCTGACCCTCGGATGAAAATCCAGACCATAGAGTCTTGATCCAGACCAATGATTCTGTGTTTGGAGTGAACTTCGAACAATGGTAGGCATGAATTCCATGAAGGAGTGCTTTCTAGTCATCTCCATTCAGAGGGAAGCCCCCACACCTAAGATGAATCAAATAGGAACTTTCCAGAAGCTTAACATAGTTGGTGCTGAAGTTCAAAAGACCACCTGATCCTTTGGCAGCCATCTTAGCCGCCTTGTGAATGTCCATTCTAAAATAAAAAAGACAGCTCCAGATGCTTCTACAGGAACATATTTGAGGTTATGAATAGGACATGCTGACACTGGGCATGACATTCCCTTTAACTTGAAAAATGCCCATATGTATACGTGGCATGATTTTTTTTTTGTAAGTGCCAGACTTACCAGTATACTGATTTCAAATTACCATGGGCCAAATCTTCCAAGCAGGGTTGGAAACACAACACCCAAATGAATTCTGGGTCCTGACCCCTGGGCCTCAGATGTCCAGTTAGAGGCAGGAGCTGCCTGTCTGGTGCCAGCAGCAAAGGCAGGCAGCAGTCATGTTGGGGCCTGCCGCTGCCTTGCCAGATAGAGCAGGCAGCTCCTTAGAAGCCCTGGAGGTCAAGTGTGACAGAAAGAGGTCATGGACAACACATTAAGATGTAGCATTTGGCACGGCATGAGTTGGCTTAAATTTGATTTGAAAACCAATGCAAAAAACCTTACTTGGGGCCCCGAGGTGAACTCAACAGCTGTAGACTAACTTGAACAAGGCTGTTCAGGTTTGCCAGAAAAACAATCAAACTTTACATTTCTGCACAGACACACCCCTTCACAAAATAAAAACAGAAAATGCTGGAAAAACTCAGCAGGTCTGGCAGCATCTGTAGAGAGAGAAACAGTTAACGTTCCAAGTCCGTATGACACTTCTTCAGAGCTATAGAGATGTAGGAATGTGACAAAATTTATACTGTTTGAGGGGAGTGGAGCGACTATGTAAAATGAGGAAACGATTCCGTGCTTCAGACACCAATGGCATGCCGCTTTACCCACCATTGAACACCGCAAACGCCATTAGCATAAATCAACATCTCATCATGATACCTGCTCGGTGGAATCATCCCTCCACACTGGATAAAGAGCCCACATCAGAGTGCAATTAGGACAACGTGTTTCACAACAGGATTTAAACAGCTGGCGACCTGCACTTAGCTCCTGGTCCCGAGCTGTGTTCGGACACCTTGCATCACGCAATGCTCGCAGAGGTCAGTGCTAGGCTTCGCACGCTGCTCCGTATCAGCTACAGGGGTGGGGGGTCTCACAGGCAAGTCTCTGCTGGTACCACAGCAGGATAAAGGCAGGGGAGGCTTTTACTGTGCTGCAGGGCAAGGGCTCCATGGGGGAAGGGGCCAGACAGGATTGAGGGAAGGGAAGGGGCTGCAGGGCAAGGGCTCCATTGGGGACAACGAGCTGGGAAGGTTGCACTGAGACACATGACTGGGAGTGGGGTGGGGTGTTTGCATACTAAAGGGGTGCCCAACTGAATTGATAGTTCCAACATAAGGACAATAGCTGAGGAAGGTTAGCAATACTTTCCGGCCTGTGTAAAAAGACCTTGAGCCCACAATCACAGATGAATTCCTTGACAGAAAAAGTGGACATTTGACAACAAATGCTGACTCTCGCGTGTTTCTCATTCATACTGCAGTAAGGAGACCATCAGGAAGGTGGAGCCTGGTGGTATCGCTGCCTACATTGTTGCTTATCGGCCGGAGGGACGAATGAGACGGAAGTGACGGAGGCACAGAACCCTCAAGATCAAGGGGCAGCAGATCCACCTATGAATGTAGAGGCTGATCTTCAGAGAGCCATCATTTGTAGGTGCCTGGCTAGACCCAGGGTGTATTAGATGTGGCATGTGTTAACTGCAGATGAGGGAACACCAGTTTCACAGATGCCTCCCCATGTCAAGGGATCTGGTGACTCACAGGATTTGGCACCACAGGGACTTAGAGGGCGTCCATTGCCAGCGGCTGTGAAAGTAACCATTACACTCAACTTCTACGCCAGTGGCTCCTTCCAGGGTTCCACAGGGGACCTTTGCAGGATCTCCCAAGCGTCCACCCACAAATGCATACATGAGGTCACGGATGCCATTTTTCCCACAATTTTGTCAATAGCGACAGAGATCAGGCATGCCAGGACACCAGAGCACTAGGCTTTGCTGAGATTTCCGGCCTCCCATATATGCAGGGTGCCATTGACTGCACTCATGTGGCTATAAAAGCTCCCTGGCAACAGGCACTCCAGCACATCAACCGGAAAGGCTACCACTCCCTCAATGTGCAGCTGGTGTGCGACCATAACCACAACTCATACATCCTGAGTAGGTCTCAGATCCCTGACATCTTCGAGGGAACACACAGGACTCTGGAATGGCTCTTCAGGCACAAGGGTTACCCGCAAACAATGTGGCTGATGGCACCCATGCAGCAGCCTCAGACTCCTGTTCAGAGAAGGTAGAAGGAGGCCCGCGCCACAATCCAGACATTAGTGGAACACACCATAGGGATCCTGAAAATCTAATTCAGATGCCTGTACAGAACTGGCACAGCACTCCAGCATGCTCCCCAGAAGCTCTCACGCATCATTGTGACTTGTGCCACTACACAACCTGGAGCTGCAAAAGCAGGGAGAACTTGGCAGGTGACAAGATAGAGGAGCTGCACGTCCCCTTCGATGAGAGGGACCTCAAAGAGGATAATGGTGATGAGGACTTGGAATCCGAGGAATGAAGATGAAGAAGCCATAGCGTGGGCCAGATGAGGCAGGCGTGCTCAGAGGCCCTCATTGCCAGCAGATTCCAAGAGGAGGATGAGGAGATGCACTGAATGTCCTCCTGGGAACTCTCCTCCATCATGGGTCAGCATGGCAACCAGCATAGCTACTCCTCTAATTTCACCCATGAACCTCCAGGTGACAGTGCATCATTGCACAGCATGCCCAAATTTCTCTGTTGCTGTGAAGGATGAGCAAGCCTTGAGGGCATGCGTCTGTGCTGAGATGAGATGCTACCTGGAGGAGGGTACCCCAGCATCAGACATCAGAAAATGCTGCCTCTTCACACGTCCAGCCAGCATCCCAGTCACAACAGCACCCTACAAGACGCAGGGTCACTTACGCGGTCCTCAGTGGGCTAGAGCCTGCCTGCCTTCAATCTGACAAGGCTCCTCGTAGAGATCCATCAGAACCAAAGCAGCCAAGCACAAATTGTTACATCGATGGTGACACAGAAACATAACACTCGGGACGAGGCAGCCAGTGAAATACTACTGTGACAACACTTAGGGATGACTTGGTCCCCAAAATGACACTGACATCCGGCAGTTTAAGTTAGGAATCCTGAGCTGCAATTCTCCTAACCCTATGTGGAGGCAGGGCACTGAGCATGACAAGGTCAGACACTTGGCTGCCTAATATTGAGATGCCTCCTATTACACACAACCAGTGTGCCATCATGACCAGCCCTAATCCTAGCGAAGTCCAAGATGATCATAGAACATGAAACCGTCAAGATAACGTGTCATTGCTTAAGAGGAACACTGTTGTGCTTCATCATAAACTTGCTCCTATCCCATTGTTCCCCTCCAAGTTGTCTGAAGCAAAGATGTGCGATTCCAGAGCATGCTCAAAGGCTGTTTGGGCCTCCAGAAATCACCATTTGGAAGTAACATCAGTAACCTCTTGGAGTGTCAAAGAAATGAGATGCACAGCGCTATCTACCAACTTTATGATGGGACCCTTCTCCCTGCAATAGTCACAACTACAGGGCGAGAAATTTTAAGGTTTCAGGACCTGCACACAAATTTGCCCTTGCTTCATCATCTTGAGGTGGCAATGTGCTCCCACTTGTGTTGAGCTCAGCACATTGACACTGAGAATGTTGAAAACCTGTCTGGCTGAGGGCAGCGCTCATAAGCTCTGAGTATAGGTTCATATCATCAAAACCCTGCCGAGACACAGCGCAGATGGAGTTGGATTGCATGAGCACATCCCTCCTTAAACAATACACCTTCACCTTTTAAGAATGCAGACGAGATAAGGACACACCCCTGCCTCTGTTTTACGGAGCCAAGAATGCACATGACAGGACCCTACAAGACATGGGAATGAGGTTTGTTCCACAATCACACTGAAAATGAAGGTGCAGGCATTACTGAAATGGAGCATCATGTTGAAATGGGACACTCATTGTGGTGAGATGGTAGCACACTGCACAGAAGAGAGGCCCAGGACAGAGACCATTGCTATAAGTGGGTGCAAGAACCAAGGTATCACACGTGATTAGCAGTAACACAGCCTATCATAAGAAGGAGGCATAGACAAAAGGAGATATGAAATGGTTACGAGTCTATTTACATCTGTGAACATTATATACAAGTGTTTCACACCCATGCAACTACATCTTTTTCACTTTTCTAACCCTGCCACTATGTCTTGGTGCTCCCTCGGCACCCACAGCAGAGGTGAAGGCAGCCTGCTGACTGCTACGCCCTGTTGCCTGTGATGACCTTGGCGCAGCATGCTTTCTACCTTTGGAAGCCACGTCTTGTTGCCCTAGGCTGCAGAGAGAGTGTGATCACTGTGCAGGGACGCCATTTTAAACATGGTGCCCAGAGTTAGGGAGTGCTGATGTCACAGCGGGGTGGGCAAATCAGATGTCGCCTGCCAGCTGAATGGCGTGTTCCCCATGGATGAATATTAATGCAGTCTGAAATGCACGATATGGCGTGAAAACTCGCTGGCCGCCGCCTCTTATGCAGACTAACACATTTAGTGTGTTTCATGGAAAATCCCGGCCTATGTCAAAGTTAGGCCCGTCTCTAAAAATATTTCAGCCAGTAACCTAATGCAGGAGCTGATCCTTTCATTTTGCCTTAATTCAGCTACTTTTATTACATATTTTATTTTGTGCCGTGATAGCCCCATGTGAATGAGAGTTAGCATTTACCTTGCCTGGGTAGCTCTGCAATTATTAGGGAAAGGGTTAGACATTTTACAATTCCCTTGGTAGATTTAAGGACTCATAATTTTTTGCCTGTAATTGAGGAACAATTGGGAATAATTGGGAATATTCTCATTTCCATAGACAAGTCCCTGAGTTATGAATTAGCGAGCCGTTCTGAAAATTCCTTGAGAGATTAAATGTTCCCCTTTTTTAAATGGCAGAGCTTGTCTGAGACATTGAAATTCATTTTAGCAACGGCTAAATATTTTGCTACAGAGGTGCAGTGATACTATCGCAAACAAGTTTAACTCTGTACACTCAACGCCGTACGCCCTTATTCCCTTCTGTCAACCTTGACCCCAAAACAGGAATAGTCTAAAAGGATGAAGCCGCGGATACAAACAATGACTTAACTTTCCACAATGGACGGGAGAGGGTTGAATGGACAGGAGGGGTTAAAAATGAAAAATAGGGAATGCATCCCTAACCTGCCATGTTATGTGTCTATTGCTGGCTTCACAATGATAGGTTTATAGCTGTGCAAATGTCCTGCCCTCAAGAGGCATAACAATTCATTAACGTAATTGAATCAGGTTCCCACAATGGGACTGGGAGAAGGATTTAAATTTAACAGTCCCCAGGACTCAGAAAGTCCGGATTTGCCCCCCGCATCATTTCTTTTCCAATGTTCCAAAAACTCCTGGAATGCCCTCTCAGTGTCCAGGAATCCTGGTAAGCCTCTCCAAGTATTGCTAGGCCTGGAGCCCGCACCTCAGTATTGCCAGACTAAGGGCCAATTTCGGGGTTGCCCAGATCCCAGTGTCACTCCAATTCTGATCAGTCCGAGGCAATACAGCTCGGAACAATATCCCTGGCCTTGTAAAACCACTGGGCGGAATCATCCACACCCGTTGGCATCAGGTACGCTCAGCAGAGTGGGCGGGCAATATGGCGAGGCGGCCAGAAATCGGTTTCACAGCATCGTAAAACTGGTTTGCGATTGTCCGCTCAGCCCTTTGATGGCAGGCCACGTTTCCTGCCATTGGCCATCAGGAAACTCATTGCAATAATCTGCATATCATTATAAGGCCAGCCCGCCGGAATCAGCCCCTTCCGTTGGATTGTCCGACCACATTAGCGTGCAATCACTCCGACGTGTTTCACAACAGCATATACAAGGCGTGGGCTTGGCGGACTGCAGCTTAAGGGGAGCTTGGAGGTGAGTACACAACAAGGTTACAAAGCGCCTGCCCAGGTCGCCTATTGGACTTTAAGATTGAGGCGCGTTGGAGGTGTGGGGGCAAGGGTTGCCCTGTGGTTGAGGCAACTTAGGGTTGGGGGCAAGGGCTGCCCTGCAGTTAAAGGTAGAGCACAAGCACGTGTGGGGTAGGGGAGAGGGAAGCAGCCGCACATTAGGTTTCGAGACCTTGTATAAAGTGACAATCCCGCTGCAGATGAGACAGTTCAGATGCAGCCACATAGACATGTGTGGAGTCGGGCTTCTTGCTTACCTGCTCACTCAAGCAATGCAGAGGTATGAAAGTGCCACCAAGTGCTCCAGAGCTTTTCATCCCTTGGGTACAGGCTGCAAACTAATGAGCATTTTAGTGGACTGCAGATCAGTTGGACGGCTGGGCGTGTTGTACAATCTCCTTGCTAAAGCTGGCCATGGAGCAGTCACTGCTGGAGGCTCACAGCCCTTTGCAATGTCATCATCCCGGTTTGGACCAGTCTCCCCCATGGTTCATGCTAACAGTGCAGGCTTGCAGTGTGGGTTAGGAGAATGCCTGTGCCTGAGCTGGGAGCACAGCATGCAGTCCAGTGGGCAAGGCTGCTGCCAATCTGTCGGGTGGAGTAGGGTGGAGGTGGGTGAGGTTTCGGGCAGCCATGCAGCGCACAAATTTCTGGCCATCCAAGTGATGGCCAGCACTCTCTGAGGTGCATTAAAGGGCCTTCAGATGTAACCAGAAGGGATTCTTAATAGACTCAGGATAACCCATGCATCACTCTATTTCATTCTGCAGGAGTACAACATTAGGAGCATGTAGCCGGTGAACTCGTATGCCTCGTGGCTTATAGAGAGCAGAGCCAACAGAGAAGAGAGGTGTCTGGCTGGGCAGAGGGAGGAGTAGCACCTCAGGAAGGAGAGGTGGCTGCGGTTCCCACACATGACACTGAAGAACCACAGTGCGTCACTGGTCAGCGCCTAGCTAGACCCAGGATCTATAGACACTGCAGTTCATTCCTGCAGGTGACCAAGAAGCAGTGATATCAAAGGCTGCACATCTCAAGGGAACTAGTCAGTCACATCTACCACCTGTTGCAGGATTTGGAGCCACAGGGGCATTGAGAGCATCCGCTGCCAGTGTCCGTGAAAGTGACCATGGCACACAATTTTTAGGCCAGTGGCTTCTTTCAGGGCTCAACAGGAGACCTCTGTGGGATCTCACAAGCCTCCACCCACAAATGCATCCATAAGGTTATGGATGCCATCTTCACAAGGGCACACAACTTTGTGCATTTCGCCTGGTACCAAGAGAGCCAGGATGCAAGAGCAATTGGATTTTCCCAGATCTCGGGTTTCCCACAGGTGCAGGGTACAATCGACTGCACTCAACGTGGCACTCAGATCTCCCACGCAACAAGGGGACACCTATGTCAATCGCTAGGGCTTCCATTCTGTGGTGTGTGACCACCACAAACGCATCCTGCAGGTCTGCGCACGGTTTCCAGGGATTGTCCGTGACTCCGACATTCTCAGTTGGTCACAGATCCTTGATGTCTTCCAGGATCCACAGAGATTGCAGGGCTGGCTCCTCAGGGGTAAGGGCTACCCGCAGAGGATGTGGCTGATGACACCCATGCAGCAACCTCAGACTGCAGCAGAGTGAAGGCATAATGAGGCTCATGCTGCAACTTGCAACTTGGTGGAGCAAACCATCAGGATGCTGAAAATGAGGTTCCGGTACCTGCACCAGTCTGATCCGATGGGAAGGATGTCCTCGAAGGTGACGATGATGCCGTTGAGGCCCTCACACTGACCATGCGAGGCAGATGCTCTCAGGAGGCCCTCATAGCTACTAGATTTGTGGAGGATTTTGACATGCAGTGAGGAGACACCATAAATCTTCAAATTGTATCTATGAATGTTTGACTCCGTCTGGCTAATGGCAGCTTATATACCCTCTGTGATAATGCTCCTGTCATGGAGAGGCAGTGGAGACCCTAATGGTTGTTTGACTGCATGATGGCGACTTGCAGTGAGGACACTCCATATATCTTCAGATTGCCTCTGAGAATATCTGACTCCAGTCTGGCTGAGGGCAGCTCACTTGCGCTCCATGATCAGGGTCATATCACGGAGACACAGCCATGAAACTTTAAAAGCATCTGATCCGTTGTCCGCCTTCAGCACTTGACCCCTTCAGGAGCACAGCATCACTGGTCACAGATGCTGATGAGTTGGGGGCCAGCCTCATCTTAAAGGTGCTGAGAGCACACAGAGAGAATGACGGAACTCAGTGACATCTGCCCATGACATTCTGGCAGCAATGACAAGCAATGTCGAGGTGCAGGCATCACTAACATGTCCAGGGAGTGGGACCATCCCTGTGCTTTGTGCAGCCTTCAGACCAAAGTGAAGAGGCCCTGGACTGAGACACCTGCCTTTTTCTTGTGCAGAAGGGTTTAACATCTGAGTGACACAAACACTGCTCATCAGAACAAGGAGTCATAGGCAAGGA
Source organism: Carcharodon carcharias (assembly GCF_017639515.1). Lineage (NCBI taxonomy): Eukaryota > Metazoa > Chordata > Chondrichthyes > Lamniformes > Lamnidae > Carcharodon > Carcharodon carcharias. The sequence continues at coordinate 18,783,120 of NC_054472.1, read as the reverse complement.
GACATTCTTGGGAATTTATTGACAATAGTGAATGTTATGTAAAAGTGATTAACACCCATGTCCAGACGTTCCTAACCCTGCTGCTACGTCTTGGTGCTCCCCAGACATCCACAGTGGAGGTGGAGGCAGCCTGCTGACCGCTATGCCCTGTCTGCAATGACCTTGACGGGCGTCCTCTGGAGGGCCGAGCCCTGGAGGACCCCGGCTTACTTTTGGGGTCCTGCTGTGTGACAGTGGCACCCTCCTTGGTCTTGGCCGTGGAGCTGCAGCTGCTGAGGTCGCAGGAAGAGGAAGTCAGAGGGGCTGGAGACTCCCAGAGCCACCTGGATGGATGGCCCCAGAGAGGTAAGCCTGCTGATCCTCCTCCCTATGGGTGCCCGAGGGCCCCAGGCTGACTCTTTGAGGAGAAGCGGTAGCTGGAGTGAGATCGAGCTGCCCAACAACCCCCTCTCACGCACACACTGTTGGAGGCCAACGATGGCATCGGCAATGGAGTTTGGTCCACGCAGCAGTGCAGGAGAGATGTCCTAAACCAAGGTCTCCATGGCAGCCACCATCCTACCAGTGTTGATCTCGTGGCATTGGCTTGCCGGCGCTATCACCTCAGCCTGAAGGTGGACAGATTCCTCCATTGTGCCTTGCAATCTGTGGAGTGCAGTAACCATGCTTTCATGATGTTCCTGAGCTTGCCCTTGCAGCTCCAGCAACTGTGACATGGCCGAATCCAGAGGCTCCTCATCTGACTCGAGCTCAGCAAATTTCTGGCCTCCTGGGAAGTCCCTGCTCCCACCTACTGTGGGTCAGACAGTGCGATGTGCTCACCAGATCATGATCCTGAGGCTACTCTAAAGCTAGGTCCCACCGAGGTGTGTGTCTCTGCACTGGTGGAGAGTGTGGGTGACGCTGTGACGGGTCTTCAGGGACGGTTTAAGTGGATTCCTCTTCTGAGCTTCTCTCAGGGTTTAATTGGAGGTCCTGGGTCGTAGCCTCTGTTGGCTGTTTCCCAGATGTGCCTGCAAAAGCAAAGAGAGATAATTAGTTCACGGCAGTGGCCTGTGAAATAGAATACATTACTCATGGCATGGTTGTCTGTTGGATGTTGCACTGCTGGACCCTCACTTGGTGGAGCATCACCAATCTCACTGTCAGCACAGGAACGGTCCAGGTCCTCACTGGTCAGCTGGATGGTTCGGTTTTCAAAGTCCGTGAAGACATTCATTTCAGGCATTCATCCACAGTCTGCGACCCCTCCCTCTTGTTGTGTGCCAGTTTGGCCTGTATGGATAGAGATGGAGAGAGTGTAAGCAGGACACCTGCCAGGCCAGATGATAAGTATGCCTGACCTGTGTGAGTAGTGGGTAGTCCCATGGATGGGATGAGGACAGGTTAATGCAGCGGGTTTGGGACAATACGCCATGCAAAGCCACCATTGTGGCTTCCAACTTAAGAGAGGGAGCCTCCAGGTGGCAGTCCAGGAGGACTCCTCTTGGCCCCTCCAAAATACTTAATTACTTGTGTCCTCAAAGGACTCCTCTATTTTAAGGCACTCTCTTCATCTCCTACCTGCCTCGGCAGCACCCTCCTTTCCTGGGGGGGCCGCTGAGGCTTCAGAGCTGCACCCTCTCTGATTGGGCCTACAGCACTGGGGGCCTGCTCACCATCCTTAATTGGCCAATTAGGAGGTTTCCTCCAGGAATATCCTTGCATTGGTCTCAACCCCAGCAAGTGAGAGCTTGGGACCCCCATTTGGTACCAATGTCAGGGTCCCAAAGTCCATGGAAAAATTCATCCCTGCGTGTTTGCTCCTGTATTCCTCCACTTGGGTATTCCTGCGTCTGTATGTTTGTGTCTGTTTGTAGCAAGAGTCAGTTAAAAGGTATTAAATAGTCTCAGAGTTCAAACGGTGCTCATAAACCATGGGCATGAATTTCACACTTGGTGTGTACGCCAAGTCGACCGGCCCGGAAGCAGAAGTGAAATGTGCTTCCGCCCGCGATCAGCCCCCAAATGCAATTTCACGCCGGCTGTCCAATTAGCAGCAAGGCAGCATGAAACGCGCGCTGAGAAAACCTCAGCGCTGCTGAAGCTGGCCGGAAGAGGCCGGGCGCTGACACTTCTAGCGAGCTCCCCGACGGCAGACAGCTGCTGTGGAGCTGCCTCAGGGAGCTGCAGAGCTGGACAGGTTAAATAACAAGGAAAGAAATGCACCAAACTGTGTCAATGCAGCACATCCAAGCACCTGACAGCAGAGCTCAAAAAAACATCAGTCCCCAGATATTGATTTTTTTTATTATACTTCATCCCGGACTTTTCATCCCACCCTTGGATGAGGTTTCATTAAAAACGGCCTGCCTGCCTGCCCATTTTGCCTGTACGATGAGTGCAAAATTGCACGGCAACATAAAATCGTGAACAATAAGGTTTTTAGTGGACTTAATTGGCCCATTAATTGTCGGCTGGCGCGGCTCGGACTCCTTTGCGACCTCAATGTTGCTCACGTATGCAATGATGATGGGACGCCACTTCCTGCAATTTCACATGCGTTCGGGTCGGACGTGCGCCCGCCCAGTCAAGGTAAAATTCTGGCCATGCAATTTAATTTGTGGCGCTAAATTGGAACGCGCCCCGAAAGTGAGGTTTAAGGTTCTTAATTAACAAATGGCCATCCTTGGGCTTGCCGTGACGTCTCAAGTGTGGCTGGCACAGTGGAATTCTGCAGAATGAAGGCATGATGACTGCTGACAAGGTTCCAGGCGTTAACCTGGATGATTCACTGTCTATGGTCCCCCGGTAGCCGGACGTTGAAGGAGTGGAATCTCTTTTGGATCTAGTATAGGACACAGTTGGCATACAACACACACAAGTCAATGTGCGTGTAGTCAGTGATACCCTGCGTCATAGGGAAACCTAAAATCCTAACAAAATCACACGCTCATTCTGCCTGCTTGTCTCTGTCAAGACAGAATAAAATGTAGTTCACCCTCATTGAATTGGGAGCCACAGTGACCTCCCTTATGCAACAGTGGGTGGCAAGATGTTGCAGCTATAGCCTTAAGAACTGCTTAAAACTTCACTGCCACATTTACCTTCACTGCCATTGGTAATGCTCTCCTTGCCCTCTTCTGAGATCAGAGTTATGGCTGCAGTGGTTGGCAGATCTCAGTGAGATGCGTTTTTACTGAACTGTAGACAACTCAAATATTGTTCCTCACTGAGGTTCAGGTAGGAGAACTACTTACTAAACACCATGGATGGATGTGACCTCCTGCTGAGAGCCTTGCTCCACCCCCTCTTGCTCCCCCCTCTTCCAGCTTGTCCCGCTCTGCATGGCCTCTGTTCATTCTGTAAGTCATGCTGTGCCCTGAGAGAAATGCCTACTAGTGCACCCACCTCTGGGACCTACTGGTGTGTGCAGAAGCCTTGAAGGCAGCACAAAGTTGTTCAGTGCCTATCACATCACACTCTGTAAACTTTTACAACTTGAAGTGCCAAACATATGTAGAATTGCAGCAAAGGCCAGAAGAAATTAACCAGCAGCTAATCTATAGGTAGTTCATGACCTCTTTAAATAGCATTGGTGGGGGCCGTTCCTGCTGCTAAACACAGGTTGTGCAAGGTTACGAGAGGGCGTTAGCTGGAGTGTTGATTTCCAAAATGGGACAATAGGCATCAAATCAACATAGCATACTGATTCGTCTGCATGACTCTCTGCTAACGGTCACACAGACTGGACATTGGAGGAGTGGAGTCTCTGTTCTGCCTACTTCCAACACGCAGCCCCTGCCCCAAGCTAATGTCCTTATCAAAAGATAGGCACCAACGAGCCCAATTTTGGTTTCACAGCATAAGAAACATTCAGGACAAGAAATGGCATTTTGGACCATCAAAGTACCTATAACCTATAGTATTCTACTATATATTGAACTTCAGCTAGATTTTGTCTCTGTATTAACATATCAGGCTGATGACCTTACATCATGATGAAAGGTCATCGACCTGAAACGTTAAATCTATTTCTTTCTCCACAGTTGTTGCCTGACCTGCTGAGTATTTCCAGTAATTTTTTCTGTTTCTATTTCAGCTCTCCAGCATCCACAGTGTTTTGATTTTGTAATAATGCTTTTTCAGTCTCTGCCACCCGCCTGGCAGATGATTCTTGGGAGCCTCTGAGATTCTGTCCAGCTGTTTACAAACATTGTAAATGCAGTGTTTGTATCATTCAGCAGAAAACTTATATTGTTATAGAAAATTGTGCCAAATGATACATATTCATGTATCTTCTCTCCAAGGAATACAAGGTTTCCAGCTCATTTTAAATGCTTTCAGACTCTTTAAGTATAAGGGCCAGGCACATATAGGGTTAATGTGGGGCTGAGTACCACCCACACAGTGATGTAAAAGAGCACATGACCCATACCCAGGGTCAGTCTAGTGTTGGACAGAGCCACGTGTAGAAGCAAGCATGGGGACAGCCCCTAGGTTTCACCCTTTCCTGTACATTTGTAAATAGTTCTAAGAGTCAATAAATACTTACAGTAAAACTACACATGACTACAAAGACTTCTTCAGGCCTACCAAACAGTACCTAACACCCTACAACATGGTGCCTGCTTGTGGGAAAAACCCAGGACCCTGCAGAAAATGCAGAGAAAAATGAAAATTCTGGAAGACTGAGAAAAAGTTCAGCAAAGCAGTCTGACCTGAAAAGAAACTCCAGAAGCAGAGGCGCTGAGGAAAAGTCACCAGGAGAAAGCTCTAAAGAAAGTCTTGGAAGCTGAAGGCAGAGATTTTAAAATTCTTTACTGCAGCAGAGCAATCCATTACATATCTTTTGGAAGTCCAGCTTCAAATCCCAGAGTGCAGGGTCAGCTGTCCAAGCAGGGCTGAGCTAAAACGTTTAAATTCCAGGATAAAGCAAGTCCTGAGAAACTTATCAATAGTTGTGGTCAGAAATTGCAGTTTAAAAACTCCGCTGGACAAGCCAGTTCCTTGAGTCGGTGCTTGAACACATGGTGTCTGAAAGCGCTCTGAGGCAGAAAAAATAGTTAATAAAATAATCCAGGAGAATCACAGACTTAGCTGAGAGCAAACAAAAGCCATGATTCAACAAATTTGTAACTTTAAAGTGAACTGCTGAGCAAGAGAACACTGCAGGCAGATGTTGTTTCAAATTTTTTCAAGGTTAAGTACGATCGCCATTGTAGTGGAGCCCGCCAAAACCAGCCAGCGCAGGAAATCCTTTTGTTTTCAAGTGAATGGTGACACCGTCTTGAAATTCAGAAAGCTCTTAAAGGAGAACCTACGCTTTTAAATTTTTACCCATCGATCAGAATTCCTCTCATCTAGAACAATTTGGGCTTATTCAAGGGCCAAACCTAACAGAAAATTTGGCATCCTTGAGAAGAGAATTTCTAAACTATGTGAGTATATCAGGTCTAAGTAGAAAGTCAGAAAAAGTCTAGGTTATACTGGTTCGATGAACTTGCGGATGAAGTAATCCTGATGCAAGGCATTGATGAGACCCCAACCAGTTCTGATTAAATATTAAAAACCTATGACAAATATTTTAATCTTCAAGTTGTAGAATGCACTGAGCTTAAAAAGAGGCATAGGAAGCTCCCAGTAAAGCTACAAAAGAGCAAAAGACATTACCAAAGTAAATTACACAAGGGTGCCAGAAAGGCAAAGAACTTGCTGAAGTCTCAAAAATGTATCTTTTTGGAAACCCTGACACATTACCCAAACTGCAACAGAAGGTGGCAGTGCAAAGCAAGCAGCTGGCAGGGAATGAAGGAAAGCTATCTGATGAAGTACAAAATACATAAACCCTGCAAAAGGGAAATGAAATAAAGTTAGAAAATGTTTGCATCAAAGCTATATTGTCAAATTTGAAACAAAATTCAAGCTGAGTATATACACAATAAACAATAAACTAAAGTCTTCAGTGAACCAAACTGTTTAAGATCTGAACAAACAAACTTCTGAGGTGAACCAAGACCCAATGTTGAGTATTTCAGTTCAAACCAAGGACAGAATCATCAAAGCATCCTCTTGCCCAAAACTCTAAAATAAAAGGCACATCCAAAAAACATTCCATAACAACTTAGTCCAACAAAACTTCCAATAATACATAAAAATGAACTATTTATCCATGTGCATTCCCTTTGTGCCTGTCCTCAGAGTGTCTTTGCCTCTTCTGGTGCTCCTACATAGTACTATAGCCTAGTGGCTGCAGTATGACTGGTGGAAGACTGCTGATTTTCAATGGGGAAGGCTGCAGAAAGCTTTGCGGGATGATCTCAAGCAACTTTGGGTCTTGATGACCCAGATTTCGACTGCAAAAGCAACTGCAAGGGAACTGGCAGAGTGGCAGTTGTGGGAGGATGAAGACTGTCATTCTATGAGAGGACAGCAGGTTCATGCACCACATTGCCACTGCCATTCTCCACAGAAGCTCTTCGGCAATCCTAATAATCTGCTGGAGGACAGATTGCATGCCCATTTGAGCACTGGTATCTGCAGTTATGATAGCAGCAGTCTGAACCTACATGGCACCAAGCTGGGCTTGCACAGCAACAAATGAAGATCTCATGATCTCAGCCTGATCTCCTTCTGCAGCACTGAGATGTTGAATGGTTCCCACCTGTGCTGCAGTGGAAGCTGAGACAGCAGCCACCAGACGCTGCATCACGGAAGCACTGTCATGGAGTTGGCCTCCATTTTCAGGCTGGAAAGGATGGGCTCCAATCTCTGTGCAAAGCCCTCTGCCAATTTTGAACCAGACCCCTCTGTGCTCCTAAATACTGACAACAGGCTCTGTGGCAGATCTGCTAATACAACAGGCTTCTCTGTGTGCATGCCCAGAGTTCTCCTGTACACCAACACCCACAATATGACAGCAGCAGAAATCACTTGCTGCACATGGCATTTATTTTGCCTGCTATTTTGATTGCAATAGGGGAAGGTATTGTAATCACAGCATCAAGATATGTTTTCAAAGAATGGTGCTTGGGCTGATAAGTGACAAATAACATTCATGCAACACAAGTGCCAGACAATGACCATCTCTATTAAACGAGAATCGTATCACCTCCCCTTGGCATTCAATGGCATTACCATCACTGAATCCCCTACTATCAACATCCTGGGGATACCATTGACCAGAAACTGAGCTGGACTAGTCATATAAATACTGTGGCTATAAGAGCAGGTCAAGAAGCTCTTGATGCTGTGAAGGGCAAGAGGAATCAGAAAAGGGATAAAAATTCAGATGGGGGATAGGAAACTGAAATTTGCAGGTGATAGCCTTGAGAAATAAAGCTTGAAGTAACGCAGCTTGCTGTATTCATGCTGAGGTGAGCATAGGTTCACTAGCTCTGGATTAGCATCAGCCTTTCCTTGACTCATGCTCTTGGCTCTGCCTGGGCCACTGACCTCTAGAGTGTGCTACTCTGCTTGTGTGAGGGTGATGATGTTTTGGTCCCCCACCCTAGCTCCTGACTATCAATATCCTGGGGGTTACCATTGATCAGAAACTGAACTGGACCAACCATATAGATATTGTGACTACAAGAGCAGGTCGGAGGCTGGGAATCCAGCAGAGATTAATTCATCTCCTGACTACCCCCCCCACAGCTTGACCACCATCCACAAGGCACAGTGTGATGGAATACTCCCCACTTGCCTGGGTGAGTGCAGCTCCAACAACACTCAAGAAGCTCGATACCATCCAGGGCAAAGCAGCCTACTTGATTAGCACCCCATCCACAAACATTCACTCCCTCTACTGCTAACGCACAGTGGCTGCAATGTGTACCATCTACAAGATGCACAGCAGAAACTCACCAAGGATCCTTCCACATCACCTTCCAAACCCACAACCTCCACCACCTAAGAGGGTAAGGGCAAGCGGAACACCACCACCTGGAAGTTCCCCTCTGAGCCAATCACCATCCTGCTTTGGAAATGTATCACCGTTCCTTCACTGTCACTGGGTCAAAATCCTGGAACTCCCTCCCTAACAGCACCATGGGTGTACCTACACCACATAGACTGCAGCGGTTCAAGAAGGAGGTTTACTACCACCCTCTCAAGGGTAATTGGGGATGGGCAACAAATGCTGGCCTTGCCAGCAATGCCCATATCCCATGAAAGAATTAAAAAAAGATAGCATTGTCATTTACAAATGTCATTATGATCTCTATTCTCTTGCAGCATATTGATGATAGGTTGGAACAAATGGGTCAATTTTAACTAGGAGCAGGTTTTTGGCAGGCTGAGTGAGGTAGGGTAGGGTGAGCATAAAATATACCCACTGGCCTAAATCTCAGGCCTGGGATATTTTATCCCCTGGCCCTCATTAACATCTGTCTAGTGGGTTTTCCATCTGATTGCTCCGGGAAGGAGAAGCCCTCATTTTTCCTGGGCGCACTTTTCCGCTGTGCTCTAGACATCTGTTTGAAGCAGAAATGCACCTCTGAAAGGAAGTTTATGTGCCCTTCTGGCAGTTTGTTTGGTGTGATTGTGCAAGAGATTTTCTGCATACGTCTGAAACAAAGCCCTGGTTCCTTGAGCCTTCTATGGCGGTGTTAACGGGAGAGATGAGTGTGAGGACGATCATAACCTTTCCCGTGATTGGCAGGAAGATTCCAAAGGTTTGCATTCACCAGGCCTGGGTTCAATGCAGTAACTATTCTAATGACCTGACAAGGACAGAAAGAGTGAGTACAGCTCTTCATTTTTCCATCTCCCTCTGCAACGCTGACCAATAACCCTTTTCTATCATCCCCTCAGAGTTTAAAACTGACCACTTTATTTCAGTATCCTCATGTTTTAGCACTGGTATGGTTCAAACATAGTTCAGTATTAATCTTGTATGTACAGTGGAGAAAAGGTGGCTGAGAGGAGACATTATAGATGTATTCAAAATCCTGAGGGGCATGGACAGGGTAAGTAGTGAGAAACTAGAGAGCATCAAGGATTCAGAATAATTTGCGAAAGGAGGGCAAATATGATGTGAGGAATTTTTTCTTAATCCAGAGTGTGGTTGGAGTCTGGAATGAAATTCATGAAAGTGTGGTTGAGGCAGGTTCAATCGAGGAATTCAAAAGGGAGTTGGATTGCAACCTGAAAATAAATAATATGCAAGATTATGGGGATAAAGCAGGGGAGTGGGACTAGATGGAATGCTCTTTCAGAGGGCCAGTGCAGACTCAATGGGCTGAATGGCCTCCTTCTGCACTGTAATGATTCTGTGATTCCTTCAGTGTCACAATGAAGTAATTTTGGTATGGTACAGACCTGTCTTAATACCCCAATGGTGTATTGTTGATAAACAACAGGCTTGTTTCAGTGCCTTGACGTTGTAGCCATTGGCATGGTAGAGACACCTTTTAATATTATTTGTCCTGAACAATATTCATATTGTGCTCATCATATCACATAACAACGAGCAACTGCTCTAGGAGATTAAGGCTGCTACTCATGAATTCATGAAGAGATTCATAATTGAAAGTGACAATGAGTCATTCTCGTCATTTTCCCAGCAGGTGAAGAAAGTGCCTCATTAGATTTGGAGTAAATAATCACTTTTACTCAGTAAATTGCTGAGCTACTGTAATCTTAGAGCAAGCAGTCAAAATACAGACACTGAAAAACCAATAAAGCTGCTGGCATCCAAGGGAGACAGAGGTGGTGGGGAAATCTGTAAAATGTTTGTTTTCAAAATATAATAACTAAAGTTTAGAATTTATTGTTGGAGCACCTGCACTGTTATGGATTAAGAATTATTGGAAGGATGGACTTATTATCCCCATTTCCCACCAAATATCTCCGTGGAGGAAGTGGTCGGTGAATGCTACAGCATTGAAGAGGAACATTAGGCTTGGTAAACGAATTGTTGTCAGAATAATGGTAACTGCAGAGTGTACCAGGAGGTTTTTATTTTAATAATTCTTTCACAGGATGTCAGCGTCACTGGAAAGGGCAGCATTTATTGCCCATCCCTTATTGCCCTTGTGGTGGTGAGCTGCCTTCTGCAGTCCATGTGGTGTAAGTACACCCACAGTGCTCTCAGGAAGGAAGTTCCAGCATTTTGTCCCAGTGACACTGAAGGGACAGCGATATAGTTCCAAGACAGGCTTTGGGGAGTCCGGAGGTGAGTTACTCGCCGCAGAATTCCCAGCCTCTTGGCCTGGTAATAGTGTAGTGTTTGTCCCTTGTACCTATGATGTGTGTCAGGCATAACCAATTATATTGTCAATTATTGAAGCCAACTGTACACCCATTGCAGGCCAGTGCACTAGATACATGCTAGACCTAGAATCAAGCAAAGGCTAACAAAGTCATTGAAACAGTGACCACAATATTATGGGAATGAGCTAAACTAAAATTGAATGTTAATAGCAGATTTTAAGAACAATAGGCTTGTGAAGATGACAATTAACTTGGACTAAGTTGAATAGGGGGTCCCACTTAGTGAAAAAATTAGCTGCACAGAGGAAACATGGAATGCCTTCAAAACCATCTTTATGCAAAGGAAGCACATATATCAGTAGAGTTGAAAGAAGGGCAAAACCAAGTCAAACTGACTAATAGGTTATGTGTGGAGCATAGACACCATCATGGCCCAGTTGGACCAAATGGTTGGCGTCTGGACTTTACATTCTGTGCAATTCTACGTGATGTTTAGAGACAAGATGAGGCCAAGCAGGTGCATTTTTGAAGGCTTAAGGAAATTAGCTCTTATGAAAACAGGGTTAGAGCAACAAAATATTTTGTTTGAGCAGCACAAAGGAGGAGAGAATTGTGAATAGTTGTGGCAGCAACCTTTTCTGCTATGTTAGGAGTTAGAGGTTCATCAATTGGACTATGAAAGGATTTTTTAGGGCAGATTTGTGAAAATTCCCAAGCTAAGGCTGCAAATGGCTACATTGCGCTAGTGTTCACTAGAGAAGATGTTGCTAAGTTACCCATTTTGCACCATAGGGTTGATATGCAGACACATTGTGGTGAAATTAAAGAATATTAAAACAGATTGTGTTATTGGACAGCATTTACCCAACAGAACATAAAGAAATGGGAGCTGTGATCTGCAAATCTCTTACTCTCATATTTAACAGCTCGATGGAATCTGGGATTGTTCTAGTGGGCTGGTGAGAGGCTAATATGGTGCTAATATTTAAAAAAGGGAAATAAGACAGCATGAGGAACTTATAGATGCATTCAGTTATAGTGACGCTCCTCGAAGGGATCAAAGAGATATAGGGCAGAATTCTAACTTTTAAAAATGAGCAGATTTGGGAGGTAGCTAAAAGAGGTAGTCAGAAAAATCTGTATCTGGACCCAATCCTGCCTCCAACCTTCCCATTTCAGGCTTTAACTAACACCAGAAGTATGATGGGTGACCAACCTGATCCAAGAAGACAGGTCACAACTTTACGATAAAAGCAAAAAAATTGCGGATGCTGGAAATCCAAAACAAAAACAAAAATACCTGAAAAAACTCAGCAGGTCTGGCAGCATCTGCAGAGAGGAACACAGTTAATGTTTTGAGTCCGTATGACTCTTCAACAGAACAAAGGAAAAATAGAAAAGAGGTGAAATATAAGCTGGTTTAAGGGGGGTGGGGGGTGGGGCAGGTAGAGCTGGATAGAGGGCCAGTGATAGGTGGAGATAACCAAAAGATGTCATAGACAAAAGGACAAAGAGGTGTTGACGGTGGTGATATTATCTAAGGAATATGATAATTAACATACAGATAGCCCTAGTGGGGGTGGGGTGGGGGGAAAGGATCGAAATAGGCTAAAAGGCAAAGATAAAACAATGGATGGAAATACATTTAAAAATAATGGAAATAGGTGGGAAGAGAAAAACCAATTTAAATTATTGGAAAAAAGGGGGATCGGAAAGGGGGTGGGGATGGAGGAGACAGTTCATAATCTAAAATTGTTGAACTCAATATTCAGTCCGGAAGGCTGTAAAGTGCCTAGTCGGAAGATGAGGTGCTGTTCCTCCAGTTTGCGTTGAGCTTCACTGGAACAATGCAGCAGGCCAAGGATGGACATGTGGGCATAAGAGCAGGGTGGAGTGTTGAAATGGCAAGCGACAGGGAGGTCTGGGTCATACTTGCGGACAGACCGAAGGTGTTCTGCAAAGCGGTCACCCAGTCTGCATTTGGTCTCTCCAATGTAGGGAAAACCGCATTGGGAGCAGCGAATGCAGTAGACTAAATTGAGGGAAGTGCAAGTGAAATGCTGCTTTACTTGAAAGGAGTATTTGGGCCCTTGGACGGTGAGGAGAGGGGAAGTAAAGGGGCAGGTGTTGCACCTTCTGCGGTTGCATGGGAAGGTGCTGTGGGAGAGGGTTGAGGTGTAGGGGATGATGGAGGAGTGGACCAGGGTGTCCCGGAGGGAACAATCCCTGCAAAATGCCGCCGGGGTTGGGGGGGGTGGGGGGGGGGTGGTGGGGTGAAGGGAAGACGTGTTTGGTGGTGGCATTATGCTGGAGTTGGCGGAAATGGCGGAGGATGATCCTTTGAATGCGGAGGCTGGTGGGGTGATCAGTGAGGACAAGGGGGACCCTATCATGGTTCTGGGAGGGAGAGGAAGGTGTGAGGGCGAATGCAAGGGAGATGGGCCGGACACGGTTGAGGGCCCTGTCAACCATCGTGGGTGGAAAACCTCGGTTAAGGAAGAAGGAAGACATGTCAGAGGAACTGTTTTTGAAAGTGGCATCATCAAAACAGATGCGACGGAGGCGAAGGAACTGAGAGAACGGGATGGAGTCTTTACAGGAAGTGGGGTGTGAGGAGCTGTAGTCGAGGTAGCTGTGGGAGTTGGTAGGCTTGTAATGAATATTGGTGCACAGTCTATCACCAGAAATTGAGATAGAGAGGTCAAGGAAGGGAAGGGAAGTGTCAGAGATGGACCATGTGAAAATGATGGAGGGGTGGAAATTGGAAGCAAAATGAATAAATTTTTCCAGGTCCAGACGAGAGCACGAAGCAGCACTGAAGTAATCATCGATGTACCGGAGAAAGAGTTGTGGGAGGGGGGCCGGAGTAGGACTAGAACAAGGAATGTTCCACATACCCCATAAAGAGACAGGCATAGCTGGGGCCCATGCGGGTACCCATAGCCACACCTTTTATTTGGAGGAAGTGAGAGGAGTGAAGGAGAAATTGTTCAGTGTGAGAACAAGTTCAGCCAGACAGAGGAGAGCAGTGGTGGATGGGGATTGTTCCGGCCTCTGTTCGAGGAAGAAATAGAGAGCAATCAGACCATCCTGGTGTGGGATGGAGGTGTAGAGGGTTGGACATCCATGGTGAAGAGGAGGCGGTTGGGGCCAGGGAACTGGAAATTGTTGATATGATGTAGGGTGTCAGAGGAATCACGGTGGGAAGGGACTGGACAAGGGGAGAGAGAAGGTAGTCAAGATAGCAAGAAATAAGTTCCGTGGGGCAGGAACAGGCTGACACGATCGGTCTGTCGGGACAGTTCTGTTTGTGGATTTTGGGTAGGAGGTAGAAGCGGGCCGTCCGAGGTTAGGAGATTATGAGGTTGGAAGCTGAGGAAGGAAGATCTCCAGAGGAGATGAGGTCACAACTTTAAATCTGATAATAAGGCAGTGAGCCTTATTGACAGGCAGGTTTGAAACTTACCCAGCTGTTAGGCAGGTTTCCCAAGTGTCAAAGAACCCGGGCAGATTCCTTAAGGTGAGGATTTGGTGGATTAAAGAGGTAAGAGCCTTCACACCTACCTTCTAGACCCAGGGGCTCGCCTGAGCCACGATTGAGCCTCCCTTCTAATTACCTTGACCATAGGCCTCCAATCTCTTCTCCCCACCACCAGGCCCCAATATCCCTCCCCACCATAAGACCCTAATCCCTTCCACCAGCCAGCCCCGATCTCCCCACCACGAGACACTGATCCCCCCAATGCTAGGCCCTGATCCCCAGCACTCCAAGGCCTCTGATTCCATCCTACAGTCCCTGATCCCCTCCAGGGTCTCTGACTCCTCCTACCATGCGGTCTTTGACCTTCTCTTCAGGGCTCGACCTCCCCACCCCCCCGCAGACCCCCACTCCTAGCCCAGGATTGACAGCCCACCTGAGTGACTCCCCTTTCCCTCTATCCTGATAGATGCTCTCCATTAAACCACTCACCCTATCCATGGTCCTTGATTGCTTCACACCTCCAAATGCAACCCTCCTCCAACTAACCCCTAATCACAATAGCTTCCCTTCTAGTTGACCATCCGCACAATTGCACTCCCTCCACAAAACAGACATCACCCACAGCATTTACTTCTGATAATCTCTTCAAATTGCAGCGTCCAAAGTAAAGCGATTCTGCCTATATCAGGTAACAAGTCCATCACATTTAGTTTTTCATTAATTAATGTTGGTGCATTGGATAGTGTCAGTTATGGGTGTTGAACCCTTCCAAGCCATTCATTCTCATTATATTTTACGCTGATGGAGTCCAGGCATCAAGTGCACAGACAGAAGGCCCCAGACCACAGGTACAGCAAAAAAAAAACGCAAAAGGGTTTCAGCCAAGAATATACCCCAAAAAATGTCCTCCAATTGCACCTGGAAACCATTTCTAAGTTATTTGTGTCATGTAAATCATTTAAAAGATTTTTTTCCATCATTCGCATGGTGGATATGTAATTCTTGGAGGTAAGAGCCTTCACACCTACCTACTAAACCTGGGGACTCACCTGAGGAGCCTCCATGATTGAGCCTCCCTTCTGATGGCCTTGCCAACAGGCCACCAATCTCCTCTCCCCACCACCACCACCAGGCTCCAATATCCCTCCCCATCACGAGACATTGGGATAGTGCAGCCTGGGGAAGACTGTTGCTGCTGGTGAATCTCCAATGAACAGCAAACAATCTCCATGCTCTGTTATTGACTGAATTTGGTTGCAACACTTGAACAAATCCATTGTAAACCTCAATCTCTCCTCATGACAAAGAAACATCAGCCCAGCCACTGACGGCTCCAAATTTTTATTGAATGGCAGAATCAGTATAAAACAAACACTTTCCTTATTCTTGTTTCTTCTCCTTTTGCCCATGCCACACGACTCAATTTGAGTACTTAGTTTGTGATGTGTTGTAGAATGAGTGCAGCAATTCCATAGTAACAAGGCAGATAACATATCTCCTATGATGCACCGCTCTCTCATGCGTACAAGATGTGTCAAGACAAATTTGAGCTCCCCTCTGTTCTAAGGCCTATGTTAAAGGAGTCGTATACAAGACTCAAGATCAGATGGCCCCACAGAATGGTACAAGCACTTGTGGGAGAAACAACTTGTAACATAATAAAAGTCTTGTCCAGATTGTGTACTTTCTGTAAGCGCCACACCATGCAATATTATCATAATTATACTGTTATAAAACAGTTTTTCTCTGATTCACATAAGCAGTGCCATGCGATCTGCTAGTGATTGTGATATGTCAGTATGAGTCATGATTGGGCATATACAAAAATACGTTTTATTTTGAATACCACTGAAAAGAGAGCCATTTTGCTGAAGTTTTTCCTCTTGCACTCATCAGGACAAACGCAAGAATGCCAAATTTCAAACGATCACCGCAATTTATACTACAGGGGAAAAGGATGCTGATTGGTTGGCGAGTCACATCTGATTGGATCAGGCATTGCCATGGAGAAAACAATGGGGAACCTTAGGCTGCCCAAGCTCCCAGGTAAGTCAAAACGATCGCAAGGCTTGAACATATTCCTTTTGTTTGCAGATAATGGGTCCCTACAAGTGAACATATGTTGCTTCTAGCACATGAGCTATGCTATAAGCTCGACTGATTTATTTTTATTTTACGATGGTTGGGGAGGGTGTTTCCTGCTGGTACCGATGGCTAGTCAACTGCAGAGAAGTCATACTCAGTTTAAGTCATTAGCAACTTAGTCTTCATTTAATTAAGGGGCACAATAGCATGGTGGTTATGTTACTAGGCTAATAATCAAAAGACTTGCACTAATGCTCAGGAGCTCAAATCCCACCATGAGAGTTGAGGAATTTAAATAAATGTAGAATTTAAAAGCTAGCATCACCAATAGTGACTGTGAAACTACTGGATTATCACTAAAAAAAATTCATTTAGTTTTTCAAAGAAGGAAACCTGCTATCCTTACCCTGTCTGGCCTACCCGTGACATATCCGTTGACTCATAACTGCGCTTGAAATGGCATAGCAAGCTGTTCAGTTAGATCAAAGCTGGTACGCAAAAGTCTAACAGCACTGTGGGTGTACCTATACCACATGGACTGCAGCAGTTCAAGAGGTGGCTCACCACTACCTTCTCAAGGACAATTAGTGGTGGGCAATAAATCTGGTCTTGCCAGTAACATGCTCATCCCATGAATGATGTCATGAGGCTATGCCCCTTTGTTTTTGAAAATATGACTTATCAAATTGCAACTGATTAGAAATCTTGCAATTTGAAATGAGAGAACAAACTGCTCAAGAGTGCAAGGCCACTTTCCAAGATGATGTTGGAAAAGCAAACAAGACACCCTCAGGGGAGCATGATGAGAAAGATATTGTCTATAATTCAAAGATCTATCAAAACTCATCACTGTCTAAGGAAGAGACATTAAAATGCAAGGGGCTGGATATTGAAACAATGGCTGCCACAGATAGACCCTCCCTTGGAAATACACAATGGGTAAAGTATAACAGGCCAAATTGCCAGCCACTGCAGGGAGATTGCAAGTGACACAGGGAATGTCAAGATAGATTTCAGCAGAGGCAACAGGCTGAAACGCTGTGCTCTCTCCCTCTTCTCTCTTTTGGAAAAAGAGTGCGTCACCTGGTTTGTGAAGTCAACTGTGAGAAACTTACCAGCGAACCAAAATCTTGTAATAATTGCAACATCTCCAACATCTGACCACATCCAAGAAACCAACTAATCCACTGCACTCGCAACATTTGAAATCTACACCTCAAGGACAATCAAAAGACACTTAATTGTATATTTTTTTTTTATTATTGGACTCTAATTTTCCTTATCTCTGATACCTGTGCGTGTGACATCACGTTTTTATTATTTTTCCTCGGGGTTAGTGGTTGATAAATTTTCTTTCATTAACTTGAGAAAGCCTTGTATGATTGGCTCTCTATTGCTCACTGCATAAACGGTTCAGTGTATTTGGATTCAGAAAAGGCACACCCTGGTGATAAAGAAACTTCAAACTTTGTTGTAAACAACTGAGGAGGCCGAATAGAAGGGAGCCAGTTCACTCCCTCACCTGGTTGCAACAATGAATAAAGAAGAAAAGCTAGGGATCCCCACTGTCTGATCCACCACTGAGAGCATAAAACATAATGCTTTTACAGCCTCAGCTGAAGCTGTTGCACTGTTGATCAAGAAGCTAGTAGTCAAAAGGAGAAAAATTATGCTAATTATGAAACTTTTTTTTCTAAGTTTAACCTTGAGTCTGGATTTCTGACTATCTGCGATCTTACAATTGAAGTAATGTAGAAATATGTGTACCATTTTTCTTAAGTTACTGATCAAACAGGTTTTACAATATAACTGTAAGGGAACATAGCTGTTCTGTTTTAGTGACTATTGGTCTCCTATGGGCCGCTTTGCATTCCAGGTGAGAGAACATTATAAGTCAATGTAATCATTCTTTTTATGTCTCTACAGTGAGAGATCAGGTTGGGAAGTTATCAGTAGTCACAGATTAAATGGAAACAGGATTTGAGAAACAATTTATACTTTCCACACATTGTTTGGAAAAAGTTTCAAAACCCTCCAGGATCTAGGAGGACATCTGTGCCATAAGACATAGAAACAGAAGAACAGAAGTAGGCCATTCAGTCCATCAAGTCTGCTCCATCATTCAATGAGATCATGGCTGATCTGATAATCCTCGACTCCACTTTCCTGCCATTTCCCCATAACCTTTGGCTCCCTGACGGATTACAAATGTAAGTCTCAGTCTTGAATATACTTAATGACCTCTAAGCCCTCTGCGGTAAAGAATTCCACAGATTAACTACCCTCTAAGAGAAGAAATTCCTCCTCATCTCGGTTTTAAATGGGTGACCCCTTACTCTTGAGGTTATGCCCTCTGGTCCCACACTTTCCCACAAGGGGAAACAACCCCTTAGTCAGTAATGTATTATTTTGGGAGTTCTTTCCTTTAGACTGTACCTTACTAGTGCAAATATGACTTGCCCTCAAACATTTCAGGATTGTAAGCACTGATGTGTTGCACAGTAACTGTAATTATTACCTTGTGTATGTGTTAGTGTGATATGACTTTGAAGTTTAACATTCTGGATGCATTTCAAATCTTAATCGTCTTATTATGTAACCATCATTTGCTGTATGTAGAGACATCAGTTTATGCTAGTTTGATTCAATTGTTCTCCTAGACAAGGACATTGAATTGTGTTGATATAGACCAATGTCCTGGGCTCTGCAGTGGCAGGGTATTGAGCTCTCATTCCAAACGACCATATATGATTACATGTGGATTTCAATCAACTCTACTTTGCATGCATTGGTTGCATGATTCCTACCGCCAATCCCACCTTGGTCTCTCCCACTATTCCTCTGGCACCCTATTCCTCCTTTGAGCACCTTGCTCCTTCCCTCCCTCTTCTCTTTTAAAATCATTCTTAGTCACCACCCCAATCCCTACTCCGAGTATGTCACTGAGGTATGTTAAATTTCTTCCCTCCTCGCTATTGAGGATTTCAATCTCCATCACAGCTCATCCTCCCTTCCATCCTCTGAGTTCACTGCCTTCCCGTCCACCTTCAACCTCTCTCGCCAT
The DNA here is from genome assembly GCF_017639515.1 of Carcharodon carcharias. Classification (NCBI taxonomy): domain Eukaryota; kingdom Metazoa; phylum Chordata; class Chondrichthyes; order Lamniformes; family Lamnidae; genus Carcharodon; species Carcharodon carcharias. Next base: position 18,764,296 of record NC_054472.1, on the reverse strand, counting down.
TAAAAAGAGACTCTCGTACTCAGAGGGCAGGATTTTTACCTTGTCGTCTGGGCGGGCCCAGGAGCGGTCACGATAATGCGAGTGCGCAAGGACGCCAGTGGGCTCACCCAACATCATCCCCCGTCATTTTACGCTCGGGCAGGTCAGGCGCACGCCCACCCGCTCAGTGAAAAGTTCAGCCCATAATTCCCTTGACCATGTCATCTCTCTCCTCTCACCAACTTATTAGTAGACAAGATCATCTCTGACCACTTTAATCACCATTCCCATCCCCCTGCCAATATCACCATTATAGAGATAATGTACAGAATCGGTCATACTTTCCACTTTGGTAATGCTTCCATTCAGAGGCCAAATATACATTACTCAGCATACATATCCCTACAGTAATATTTTGGTATCAGCGACCTTGCCATTGTGGCAATCATGATGCGGTGGAATTAAAGGCTTTTGAAATGGATTATACAAAAAGCATATTGTAACACAGCAACTGAGAGTCAACACTGTGATTGCTGAAAGGATATAATGTTATTATTCACAATTGACACAACACACTCAGTAGGGGCAATTTTAATTATAGATAATGATGGAAAAATGGGTGATATAAAATCAGGTGACTGCTTCATATTGCAACTGGTTTTCTTATCCACAGCAGTTAATGGAAGGTAAAATTGGGCAGAACATGCAAAGGGTGGCAAAATGTGTGAACACCAATTTCACATCATTATCCATAATAAAAATGACCCTTACCCCCAACCCCGGTCGAAGTTGTGTGCTGTGGTTAGTGACAGTAACAATTAACTACATACTTTATTTTTTCTAGATATTATAATCGACTTTCCATGATATTGATCAGGAATTCATCTTCAAATATTAATAATTTTATGCAGCACAATTTGATGTATATTTTTAACTGCGATGGTAAAGGGGGTTCATGCCAGTAGTGCTAATCAGCAGCTCATTTGTCACCCAGTCTGATGCTTATTTTATTTATTCTTTCCTGAGGTGTGGGCATCACTGGCAAGGCCAGCACTTGCTGCACATCCCTAATTGCCCTTCAACTGAGTGGCTGAGGCCATTTCAAAGGGCAGTTAAGAGTCACCCCCGTTGATATGGGACCGGGTTAGAATGGCAGACTTCCTTCCCTCGGCGATAACTGTGACCATTACTGAGATTAGCTTTATTTTAACATGACTAAACTTTCTAAGTAAACTCAAATTCCGCTAACTGCCATGATGGGATTTGAACCCTTGGCCTCAGAGCATTAGCCTGGGCCTCTGGATTACTAGTCCAGTTGCCACTATGCCACCATCATCCACTATCAGTATACTGAAGTTCACAAAAGAATAGCTCAAACTCTTTTTTAAGCTCCGTTTCCTAATCTCACGGTCACTTTTACTTGGTTTGACATTAAAAAGCTTGGGAATATTTTCCAAGTCGACAGAACGCTAAACCTGCTGCAGCGTATAACCTGCTGCTGATTATTACCGGCCTGTTTCACTGCTGCTGCTGGCATGGACCAATTTCACCCCCAAAACATTTAACGTGTAACTTGGTGGGTTCTTAAAATCAGTAAAGGACATTTTCAACCACAAGCAACCCATTTCTCACCCAAAAAACTCAGGCGAGAGGCAATCAAAAACACAGTGGGGACCTCATGGAAAGTAGATTACAATATCTAGAAAAAAAGGATGTAGTTAATTGTTACTGTCACTGACCACACACACAACATCGACTGGGGTTGGGGGTAAGGGTCATTTTTATTATGGACAATGATGTGAAATTGGTGCTCACACATTTTGCCACCCATTGCATTTGTCCACCTGAACCAATTTTCTATTTTGCTTTAAAGTGCTGCCCAACCCCACCCATCTCACCATAACAGGTGGGGAGAGGTTGGAGGTTGGTTAACTATACAAATTGAAGTCCAATGCTTGCTGTAGAGCCTCACTGAAATTTTCAAAGGGAAAATGAGTGAAGTGTGCAGATCTGTCCCAACCTTTTTTTTCCACCCGATGAGGCAGCTGATTGGCAGTCCTTAAAGAGGCCACTGGACCTGTCTTCCAAAAAGCGCTTTCTTTTATATGTTTGTGGGGCCAGGAGGAGCCGGCCAGCCCCCAACTAGACTTATCAGCAAGCAGCTACCTCCTGCCAAAACCAGTGAACTGCAGTGGGGCTCCTATTTACATTAACGAGTCCCAAACCTGAAAGTGGTTCAGGCCTCCTGATTGGCACCTTAGGCAGATGCTGTGAACCTCACCACTATCGTTCCCTTTTGACACTCAGGCCAAAAGTGCCCCCCTTTAAAGCTGGTAGCGTAGGAGGCCACTTGGCCTATCATGCCTGGGCCATAGGATATTGGCCAACTTAAAAATTTTTCAAACATCTCCTTTTGTTCTTTTCATGATGATCTGGAACTTTTCCTTTCCAGTTACCAATATTGATGAATCAATAGAAATGGAGGCCTGGATATTAAGAGGGTTGTCGTCTGTAGCCAGGAAGTGCAGTGTTTCAGATGGGAAACCAAGTCCTCGGTACCCCTGTGGAACTTTGACTCCATTTCATGAGTTTTTGGCCCTGACAGGCTTTCCACTCAGAATTCAGCCAGATTGACAGCTTTGAATTCCAGTCAGAGTGCTCCAGGAGTAGGCCAAAGGACAAGGTAGGTCTGATCCACAAATGCAGGCATGCCAGGAGGGGGCAGGGTGTTGTGATCTCAACAGGGGAATCTATTTCCGATCCAGCGATAGGTCCAATCTCGGGACCAAGTCCAATTCTAGATCCTGAGTGGGGGGTGTGTGATGGTTCCAACACTTGACAGTGGGGGCCTTTGCATGGGGGAGGGGGGAGGAAATTGGATGGGGGGGGTGCGGGTAAGTACTTGGTGAGCTGGGAAGGAAGGACTCCTGTTCCTCCTGACCCACAAGCAGTGCTGTAAAAGCATTTACTTCCCTCCCCGAAGCTGTCCTTGCCTCACATGAGCTTTCCAGGTTTCCCTGAAGCCTAGGAAACCCATATTCCTTCCAATGAAACCTGCAAAGCAGGCTATATAAAATATTTAAATGGGCAACTCACCCACTGGGAATGGATTGGCTGCCTGCTCCTTGTTCCACCTCCATAAAACCTAGAAGTTGGGTGGGTTCAGATATTTAAGATTTTAACATCTGACCAATCTATTTTTGTAAGCACCAATTCACCCCCATGGTTCCCAAATGACTATCAAATTCTCTCAAAATTTTAAATACTTCTATGAAAGATATAATCTTGTTTTGTGATTTTGAAAAGAGCAATTTTGGCGTCACAACTAAAACTACGATAAACCTCTTCCGCATTATTCTGAGCCCGTGGCATCCGTCTTAAAGCAATGAGCCTAAGAATGAACATGATATTCTAACTGCAACCTAACCAATGATTTGTTTAGCATTATTTTTTTATTTTTATGCCTTATGCTTCTACTTATAAAACTAGGTCCCCATTTTCCTTTTCACGCTTTATCAATTTGTTGTCCAACTTTTAAATAAGTGAAAAATGTCAACAAAAACCACAGGAAGAATTTTCAGGTTAGGGGGCGGGGGCGGGGCCTGCTCACCACCAGGTAAAATGACGTATGGTGACATCAGGCAGGCGTCTGGACATCACTGCGGGTCACTTAGATTTTCAGTTTGGCGGGCGCGCAGCCAAGGCAGCTACGTACCTGCCGAATTTCAAGCGCCTATTAAGGCCATTTAAATAGTCATTAAAACAATTGACAGGGCTGCCCGTCCAACCTTAAGGTTGGGGGGCAAGCGAAGAGCCCAGGCGGCCTTCCCATTTTTCATGGAGCCTCATCCACAGGCGGGATGAGGTTTATTGAAGGTTTCATTAATTAAATAAAATTTTTTATCAAAATTCATGAACATGTCCTAGCTCATGTAACACTGTCACATGAGAGGACATGTCTTAAAACATTTCCCTTTCTTTAGTTTAAGGTTTGAAAATTTAAATAATCTCCGAGCCTCTGAGGTTTCTGCGCTCTTTCACGCGCAGGCCTCGACTTAGGGAATCCCTCCCCGCCGGCACAGGGAGCAGTCGGCGCTTCCTGGCGCACCCACGTAAAATGGCAGCGCAGCCCCAATCGTGTTCGCGCCCACCTCCATACAACCCCTCCAATGGGGGGGGGGAGGGGGTGGTAATTTCTGCCCCAAAAAAAATTCTTTCACATGATGTGGGCATTTCTTGACTAGACCAGCATTTATTGCCCATCCCTAATTGCCCTTGAGAAGGTGGTGGTGAGCTGCCTTCTTGAACTGCTGCAGTCCATGTGGTGTAGGTACACCCACAGTGCTGTTAGGGAGGGAATTCCAGAATTTTGACCCAGCGACAGTGAAGGAACTGCGATATATTTCCAAGTCAGGATGGTGTGAGGCTTGGAGGGGAACTTCCAGGTGGCGGTGTTCCAGTGCATCTGCTGTCCTTCTAAGTGGTAGAGCTTGCGGGTTTGGAAGGTGGTGTTGAAGGAGTCTTGGTGGGTTGCTGCAGTGCATCTTGTAGATAGTACACACTGCTGCTACTGGTAGCACTTGTGGTGGAGAAAGCGAATGTTTAAGGGGGCGGATGGGGTGCCATTCAACTGGGCTGCTTTGTTCTGGATGGAGTCGAGCTTCTTGAGTATTCCATCACACTCCTGACTTGTGTCATGTAAATGGTGGATAGGCTTTCAGGAGCCAGGAGGTGTAACTTGCACAGTAAGTTTGAAGCATCTTAAAATAAAACACGAATATCGACTCAGACAGAAAGAGCCAGTGTTATTCTGATATGATAGTTTCGGATTTTCTTTCCAGATTGATTCTCATGGGGCTCAGATTTCATCTCCATAGCAAGGAATGGTGCCATTTTGCTGGGACATGCAGCACTGACACCAGAGCCCACAGAGAGCGCCCTCTTGAGACCGGCGTCCACATGGATCTACACATCCAGTGGTGCGTCAGAAGGATATGTAGAAATGGTGAGCTGATCCCCAACAGCCCAAACAGCTGATGCAACGCCACACCTATCCAGGCAATAAATTCACACATCACTCCCCAAACAACAGCTGGTCAGATGGGCCCTACCCTAGCATTATTTAAAGCGCCAGGCACCCAAAAGGCAGGCAAGGTAATTATTTAAAGGATTTCTGCAATATGTCTGGAAGTTGCTGTGGAGTGTTTTTGAAGGCGCTGTGGCGAGCTCCTGGATTTTTCACAGCGTATTGCTGCAGCCTCACAGAGAGCAGAGGATTAAGTGACCTCTCCATACAATGGCTGCAACAGACATGGGGGTTGGAATGGCTGAACCTCTGGGTTACATAACAAGGAACTATGGCAGAGGCTGCAGAGAGGGCAAAATCTGCGTGATGCCCTCTGCCAAGTACAGATCCTGATTCTTCCATGCTGCTTGACAATGACAGGAGGCTGTATGACAGGACAGCCAATTCACCAAACCTCTCAGTGTACAGGTCCATTAGCATTTTCCTGTATGCCATCTCATTGATGTCCTCACCTGACCCCCTTGCAGCAGAGTTTGACTATGACCTTGTCCTCCAGCATGATAGCAAGTGGACCATCCTTTACCCTGACTGGTCGCAGCCCACTCAAGCCTGCTGGCTCACCACATGTTGACCCAACTCTATACCAGCCTATCTGAGCTGCCTGTTGCAAATGTCAGATCAAGTGACGGGTCCGCTTCATCAGCACTGTACCGTACTCTGTCCTCCTCCTGGCTACTGTGGCTAGGCAGGTGACAGTTCCTGGGTTCTTAAAGCAGGAACTAAAAAAGGGAAGGTTGGGGTGAGGGAAGAGGTTTGAATGAAAAGCAAGAGGTCAGTGGTAACACCATCAGCAGCTTGCACATTGTGCCAGATGGCAAGTGGGATGGGGCTTTCATTGCCACCAATTGATTGTGTCACTGCCGGCTGTGAGCCATCTCCTATATAGGACTCAGGAGACGGAGGTGTACTTGTTCCTTATGAGTTCTGCCCTGCTTCCTTCTATCATGTGCCACCCTGTCCTGCAAGAGAGAGGGAAGAATGTCAGTGTTGTGTAGCACTGTATTTGGCTGATATGCCTGCCATAGCTGAATTGCTGGGGAAATGTGGAGCCAGCGAGAGGCAGCTGTGAGGCTGCAGCATTGGTAGGTGTGTAAGGGTAAGGTCAAGTCTTTGAATGTTAGCTGTGAGCTCTGAGTGTCAGGGAGTTCAGCTGGGTGAGTGATGGGGTCGGTGGGGGTGAGGGGCTGCTGCTTTGAGAAGCTTGTGAGTGTGGTAGCTAGGTGATGTCATATGAAGATGCCTTCATGGACCTTGACCTCTTGCCTGAGGTCATCAGACTCCTTATGGCACTGGTGGCAGGTCCACAGGTCCAGAATCCAGGAGTTGACTTCTATGCCCACCAATTCCATTTCCTTCTGAAGGTGGACTTTGAGGGCTTCTTGCCCTTCCCCACAAGGACATTATGTCATCTTGGGTCCTGCCCACCTCCACCACTAATGCCACCAGTGCCACAACCATCACCCTGGTTATGTTGGCAACACTCTCCCTGTCCTGGCATTAAATTGCAGCAATATTATTCAGTGTAGCTTGCCAATAAGAGGTGTAGACTGTCTAAGAAAAGCAGGATGTCTGCACCTCATGTTCTCAGCACAAGCATTGTTTTAGCTTTTACTGCAACAAATGATTAAAAGCAGGATTGGCTAAACATTTTCTTTTTTAGGCAACTTATACTTTGAACTTGAGGGGAACGTCCCCTTTTATACTTATCACACATTGCACTCTATGCACAATTACAGTCCTTATAGCAAACCATCCACAAGTGCTCCCAGCTTCGAATGGGTTTGTATATCCCCATTTCACTGAGTAATAACTTTGAGCAACTTTCTCTATATGCTTTCTTTCATTTTCATTGACTTTCCTAAAGCCACTATTAGCAGTAAAGCCTGTTCTAATGATTCTTCTTCCCCCTGGCCATGCCAATACGAAGCACCCAGAATCCATAGATGGATGCAGGATGTTTCTCTTCCATTAGAGACCCTCTCCCTCCCACATCCACTGTGGTAACTCACAAAGCCAAAGAGCCTTTCCCTTGGCTGACCACACAGAAACCATTGTATGTCTGTGGTATTCATTGATTTGTAGGGAAGCCTGTAACCTGATCTCAAAAATTGCTTCCCCATGGCAACATGATACACATTAATCTGACAATTGGGTTGAAATGCTGATCAGCTATTCGATCCTAAATCTCTTTCATCTTAGAAGGACTCCCCTGGGGTCCTGCTCGCTAATTGGTTTTCCATTTTGGATACTGGCGAGGGCGTTTGCTCCTTGGAAGAGTGTAGTCAGGGCTAGGTTTGCAACACCATAGGTGCCTCTGCTGTGCAGGATGGGAGGAAGAGCATAAGTGGTAGGGGATTTGTTATTTAGGGGAACAGACAGGCATTTCTGTGGTCATAGAGGTGACTCCAGGATGATATGTTGCCTCCCTGCAGCCAGGGTCAAGGATGTCATGGAGCAGCTGCAGGACATTCTTCTGGGGGAGGGTCATCAGCCAGAGAGTCATGATCCACGTTGGTACCAATGACTTAGGAAAGGGATGAAGTCCTGAAAGTAGATTTCAGGGAGCTAGGAAGGAGGTTGAAAAGCAAGACCTCTAAAGCAGTAAGCTCAGGATTACGCCCAGTGCGACGTGATAGTGAGGATAGAAATAGGAGAATACCTGGCTGGAAAGCTAGAATGGAGGGCATCAGTTTTCTGAGCAACTGGGGATCGATTCTGGCAAAGTTGGGACTTGTACAAGCCAGACAGTCTTCACCTGAACAGGACTGGAACGAATATCCTCAAGGGGAGATTTGCTAGCGCTGTTGTGGAGGTTGAGGGAGGAGGTGGAGGGGGGGGGGTGCGGTGTGAGGGGTGGGGTTTAAACTAGATTGGCAGGGGGCTAGGGAACTGAGGGTAAATTCAGAACAGCGAGCAGGAGATGGAGAAATAGTGGATGACTCTGAAAGACAGAAGCAGCAACATTGGTTAAAAAAGTGTACAGTTCAGGAATTTGGCAGCATTAAAGGATGTATATGTAAATGCAAAAAGTATAGCAAAAAAAGCCATTGTGCTGAGGGCACAGATAGATACATGGCAGCATGCTGTCATCGCTATAATAGAAACTTGGCTTAAAGAGAGGCAAAAGTGGCAACTCAACATCCCTGGATAGAGTTTTCAGGCAGGATAGAGAGGGGGGAAAAAGTTGTGGGCGTAGCATTATTGGTTGAAGAAACAATTATAGCTGTGAGGAGGGATGATATACCAAATGAATCATCAAATGAGGCCATATGGGTTGAGCTCAGAAATAAAAAAAACAGGCAGCCACATTGCTCGGAGTGTACCATAGACCCCCAAATAGTGGAAGAGCAAACATGTAGGCAAATGTCTGAGTGCAAAAAACAATAGGGCAGTAATAGTTGGAGACTTCAAGTACCCTAATATCAATTTGGATACAAACAGTGTGAATGTCATAGAGGGCACAGGATTCTTGAATTGCATTCAAGATAATTTTTTCAGCCAGCACATAACAAGCCCAGCGAGAGGGAGCGCAATTCTAGATTTAGTCTTAGGAAATGAAGCTGGGCAAGTGGATGAAGGAGCAATGGGGGACCATTTTGGAGATAGTGACCATAATACAGTTAGATTTATCATCATTATGGAAAAGGACAAAATAGAACAAGAGTATAAGTTCTAAACTGGGGGAGGACAAATTTTACAAAGCTGAGAGGTAAACTGGCGAATGTGTACTGGATACAGCTACTAGAAGGGAAAGCAGTATCAAATCAGTGGGAGGTATTCAAAAGCAAGATTCTACAGGCAGAGTGTAGACATGTCCCCACAAAGAAAAAGGGTGTTACTACCAAATCTACAGCCCCCTGGTTATCCAGAAGCATACAGCGTAAGATAAAGCAGAAAATGAGTGCTTATGACAGTCACAAAAAGCTTAATACTGTAGAAAGCCAAGAGGGGTATAGAAAGTACAGGGGTGAAATAAGAAAAGGAAATTAGGAAAGCAAAGAGAGGATACGAAAAAATATTGGCAGGTAAAAATCAAAGAAAACCCAAAGACGTTTTATCAGTACATTAAAGAGCAAGAGGATAACTAGGGGAGGATTCTCCCTTCGTCAGGCGGGCCTGTGAGTGGCTGCGATATTGCCCACCACCCGTGATCAGGCCCCAGCCGCAATTTTACGTTGGCTGGCCGATTAACGGCCAGCCAGTGTGAAACTGGGAGCCTCAGTGCTGTCGGGAGGAGCGCAAGCGCTGAAGATTGCACATGTGCGGTAGTGCACTCACTGAAAGCTCCCTGAAGGCACAGAGCTGCCTCAGGGAGCCGAAGGATTTAAAAATGAAATATAAAGATTTGAAAAATAAGGGAAATGTGTCCCCACGTGACTGTGTCACACGGACAGGGACATGTTGAAAATGAGTTTAAAAAGTTTTTATTCTTTTGTTGTTCACTGTTGGAAATCTCATCCCACCCATGGATGAGGTTTCGCAAAAAATGCAAAGGCAGCCTAGCCTATTCACCTGCCCGCCAACCATAAGGTCTTAAGGGCAGCGAAAAATTCAGCACAATTACCAGCTTAAGGGCCTTAATAGGCCTCTTAATAGTCGGCAGGCGTGCTGCCGACTCTCACGCATGCCCACCGACCAAAATATCGTGCAAGTGCGCGATAACGTCAGAACGCTCACCCGATGTCATCGCACGCTATTTCATGCTCAGACGTGTCAGGCATGCACCCGCACACCGAGCTGAAAATCGTGCCCCTAAGGAAAGAGAGTAGGGCCTATCATGGTACATGGTAACTTGTGAGTTGATGCTGAAGATGTGGGCAGGGTTCTCAATGAGTACTTTATCTCTGTCTCCACTAAGAAGAGGGATGATACAGACATTCTAATTAAAGAGGAAGTGTGCAAAATATTAGATAAAGTAAGCATAATGAGAGAGGAAGCACTGGCATCCTTAAAGGCGGATAAAACACCAGGGCTGTATGGATTGTATCCCAGGTTCTAAGGGAAGCCATGGGGAAATAACGGTTGCTCTGAGGATCATTTTCCCAATCCTCACTAGATATAGGCAAGGTACCAGAAGATTAGAGGTCTGCGAATGTTGTAACAATATTTAAAAAGGTTGCAAGGGATAGGCCAGAAAATGTTGACTTCGGTGATGGGCAAATAATTGGAATCAATTCTGAGAGACAGGGTAAACTGCCACTTAGGGAGTCGTGAATTTATCAGGGATAGTCAGCATAGTTTTGTTCGGGGAAGATCGTGTCTTACTAACTTAATAGAATTTTTTGAAGAAGTAACAAGGAGGATTGATAAGGGTAGTTGCAGTCGATGTTGTCTAGATGGGTTTTAATAAGGCATTTGACAAGGTCTCACATGGCAGACTGGTCAGAAAAGTGAGATCCCATGGAATACAGGGGAAGGTGATGAGTTGGATCCAAAATTGTCTCAGTGACAGGAAACAAAGGGTAATGGTCGATGGATGTTTTTGCAAATAGAAAGCAATTTCAAGTGACATTCCACAGGGCTCAGTATTGGGGCCCTTGCTATTTGTCAAAAATATTGAACAGTTGGACTTAATTGTGGAAGCATGATTGAGAAACTTGCGGGTGATGAAAAATTGGTCATGTAGTTGATACTGGAGAGGATAGCTGTTGTCGCCAGAATTATATCAATGGTTTGGTTGAGTGGGCAGAGAAGTGGCAAATAGAATTTAATCCAGAGAAGTGTAAGGTAATGCATTTTGAGAGGGCAAAAAAAGCAAGGGAATACTCAATAAATGGGAGGATATTGAGAGGGGTTGAGAAAGTGACAGACCTTGGAGTGCATGTCCACAGGTCCTTGAAGGTGACAGGACAGGTGGATAAGGTGGTAAAGAAAGCATATGGAATGCTTTCATTTATTAGGTGAGGGATTGAATACAAAAGTGGGCATGTAATGCTGGATCTGTATAAAACACTGGTTAGGCCACAGCTGGAATTGCATACACAGTTCTGGTCACCACATTATAGGAAGGACATAATTGCTCTGGAGAGAGTACAGAGGAGATTTACAAGAATGTTGCCAGGGCTTGAAAATTGCAGCTATGAAGAAAGATTGGATAGGCTAGGGTGGTTTTCCTTAAGGCTGACGGGGTGACCTAATTGAGGTGTACGAAAGTATGAGGGGCCTAGATAAGGTGGACAGGAAAGACCTGTTGCCCATAGCTGAGGATTTAATTACCAAGTGCATAGATCTAAGTTGATTTGTAGAAGGATTAGAGAATACATGAGAATAAACTTTTTCACCTAGAGGCTGAAATGACAACTCATTTAAAAGGTACCTGGATCTGCAACTAAAGCGTTGTAAACTGCAAGGCCACGGACTAGGTGCTGGAAAGTGGGATTAAAAATGAGCGGCTAGTTTCTTTATTTCCTTTTTATGGCCCCTGTAGACATGATGGACTGAATGGCCTCTTTCTGCACCCTAATCTTTCTATGGCTAAATAAATGGAGAGTTTACTGCACAACTATTTACAACTTGATACTTTCAACACCTTTCTGGGTGTTTGGGAGACTCATTCTCCACTGTTAACATGACTGCTGCTGTTATTGTCTCCAAGCATTAATACCTTGCACCTTCTCTGCAATAAAATAGTCTAAGCCTTCTTTTGAGCTCTAACAACCAAAGCACACAAGTTTATTGAAAAACTCACATAACCCCCTCTTCATTAACTCCAAATTTAAAGATACATCCCAAAACACAATAACCTTATAAACCTCAAATGTAATACCACAAACACCCAGTTGTGTTGGTCTTGGGTAGACTTGGGCATGGGCCCAGAGAATAGAAAAGCTGGCAGGGGAATGGAGTGGAGTGGCACAATCATGTGAGGATGCAACAAACAGGCTGGGAGTGGAACTGAAAAGCAGAGAGAGAGAAAAAATGGAGTTTAGAATACAAGAGGGGCCATAACAGTCTGTTTATTGTTACCTGATACCTTGGACTCACTTGTCTCTAGTTGAGGAGCAGGAGAATTTGTTACTAGAGTTTGAGTGCACCAGGAGGCTGAGACAGAGGTCTGGAGTGGAAACCAAGGGTTGAGCTTGAGCTGGATGCTGGTGATGTTTGCATGTTTGCACTATTATTGTGATCTCCGATAATACAAACACCTGAATAAAGATGGTTGCATTATCCTTGCTGCCAAAATTACTTTAAACGTGGTTCAGAAGTTCATGCCTATTCTGGTCCAGATTTTTCTGACAGATTTTTCTTTGCTTCACTAAACCAACCAGATGGTTTACAATGAGCTCTTAGAATGGTCAACATTGCTGTTAATCACTTAAAAATTGTTGGTATTTGGTGCCTTTCACCTGTTGCTCCAAAATGTGTTATCTACCGCAACAAAATTTTGTGGGTCATTAGAAAAACTGAATTCCTTTTTGGTTGACAGTAAGACTGGCTATTTACCAAGCATGCCATGCTATCCTGTTTCGAAGATAAATGTTTTCATCAGATTGAGGTGAAGGGGATAGGTTTTTATGCATTCTGGAAGATGGGGTCCACTATCTGTTGGACCCTCTTCATTCAGGAATGCTTGGGTGCACAAAGATCACATGTCACATGCTGCTAAGGGGTTAAAGAGGGTCTGTGAAGGAAATTATTGGTCCAGGTTTTCCTGTAGCAATGTATCTAACAGCATATGTCCTTGTGTGTTGGTTTCTTAAAATACTTTGCATGGCAAGTTGCTGAGAGTACATGCTGCACATCAAGGGAAACAGTGTTGGTAAAACCTGAGTGACCAGGCAATCAACTGTATTTATCTCCTTAACCACAGTTTGAAAGATTGTGAAAGTAACAGTGTAAGGGCTGAGAAAAAAAAGTGTAAATTCCAGAGTGCAAATTCAAAGCCAAATCAGGTATGGAAAGAGAAGTAAGAAAAAAAAAATTGGATTGATAGAGAAAAAGGAAACAGAAAGGAAAAGTTTTTTTTAAAAAAAGCTACATTTGATATTATTTTAAAATTTCCAACAACAATTCAAACCTGGAGGAATGATATTCTATACTTCTGCTAATTACTTTTCAGCGCCAGAGAGGTTGTTTGTCAGTAGTTAACATTTATCACATTATTAAAAAGGATATTTAGATTAAAATGGACAAGATTTAACTTACTGTGATGAGCTTAGTTTGTACCTACCGTGCAATACAGCAGCTTACTGTACAATGTATTTCAATGGTGAGACAGGCAGACAGAAAGATGTCACTTTCACGAAGATAACAATGGAATGACACATTCTGCAGCAACTTTTGACATTGGTGTTTAACCACACATCTGCTCCACACGTGAATTTGCAGTAGCATTTATGCATAAATAATGGGAATCGCCATCAGCCCCACCCTTATCTTGAGAGCAATATCTGGCCCAATAATTATTTCAGTGACTTCAGAGGGAACTGTCAAGTTAAGTTTAATGGTTGTGCTGCTTAATTTTTTTTTTGTACACTTATTAGATGCAATTAACCTAAGATTACTAAGAAACCAAGGAAAAATGTATTGAATAACTTGATGGGCATCTTTCTGGTGCTTATTAGTTGCTCATTTGTAGCTTATTTATGCTTACTGGGGTTATTCAATGGTAGATTTAAGCTGCAGATGTCTCGCTGGTAATTTTCCCTGATGCCTAGTTATATTTGATGCAGCAATCATGCTTTGTTTGAAGCAGTCATGTCCAAATGTGACAGATGGGTTTTGAAAGCTAGATGTGCACTGGACATAAGGCTTTTTATGTAAATAGATGCAGTGGCCAATCAATTTTTCCATTTAACAAGGTGAGTCATGTCAGTGGTGTTGGTGTTGGATAGTGAATCTTTTATAGTGAATAGAAGGAACTAGAATGCAAATGCCCAAGACATTTCACTTGGAGCCATGAAAGCTGGCAGAGAAAGTTAACTTATTTCATTTGTCTGGCGGATTTGCACTAAAATCCAGAAGTGAGGGAGAAACAGGATGTTAATCTACGCTACCATTTAATTCCCTTATTTTTTCAGCTTGCCTACGGTTAAAAAAAAATTCCATTCTTAGGGTGCTCACTTAAACAGGAGCGATGTTACAAAGAAGACTAAAGGACTCTCCTAAGTTTAGGAAGTTGTTGAAGTACCAACCCCATGATATACACTGGGGCCAACTATCCATCGTCCTGCTCCATTGTGATAACGCGGACTCCCTCAGCACTTCTTATTTACGTGGCTGACCCAGTTATAATTCTGGAGATTGGGCAATTTATATAAAGTGAACGGGTGAGAAAATGGGGCATCTGCTGTGGTGGTGGTTCGCAATGGCGGTGCTGTCCAGCTGCTGAAGAAGAGGGCTGACGGGTCCAGTTTCCAGTGGCAGTGAGGTCGGTAACCAGAGGACACAGATTTCAGTTGAATGGCAAGAAAACCAAAGACAGCATGAGGAAGATTTTTTTTTTCTCTTTTTACACAGTGAGTTATGATGACTTGGAATGCAGTGCCTGTAAGGGTGGTGGTAGGAGGTTCAATAATAACTTCCAAAAGGGAATTGGATAAATATTTGAAAGAAAAGGAAAAATATGGGGCTATAGGGAAAGAGAGGGTGAGTGGGACTAATTGGATAGCTCTTTCAAAGAGCCAGCTTGAGTACAATGGGCTGAATGGCCCCCTACTAAGCTGTATGATTCCAAGATTCTTTTAAAGGAGCCCCTTTTCTAGTAAAGTTACCTTCCAAATCTATCTGCTGATAGATTACTAGCCTTTGCCATCATGGTGGGCTCCAGCCAGGCCAGTTTACAGGGGTACAGTATGTTGAGGAACACCAGAGGTGGGATTGGCAGAGGTTCTGGAGGTGATGCCTTAAAACTTGTCCAACCACTTTGACGTCAGTTGTAAAGGAATGGGTGCAAGAAGTGTCCCTCCCCCACAATAATTTAGGGCTGCAGATTGAGGAGAATGCAAATTGATGTAACTTGGAAATCCATCTCTCATGGACTATAACCAAGTTTCCAGTCCTGGAACTGATGTCAGTGCTCAAAAACAACTGAGAAGTTCAATACAGCCAAGTAAAAATGTCAATTCCTCACTCAGATCAAGGCCAATTATTTAGGACAGGCCTGACATGGTAGAACATCATGGTTAGAATTTGTCTAGATTTTTCAGTCAGAAAGAAAAATGAAGTTGAAGAGCCAAATCTCATAGCAACTGGTGGGAATTAATAGGAGGTAATCTTATGTTTTCAAATGGAAAATACCTTTCTCAATGAAAACGTTGGCCAAAGTCTCAATGCAAACTAGGCCTCAGGCCTCCTCTGCCTGAAATGAACAAGCAGGTGCCAATAGCCATCAAGGAATCTCACGGGTCAGGATTTCCCAAAAATCATCTCGTTCCAATGCCTATGACAGGCTGCAGATGGGTCCTAGGAGAGAGATGAACCCGAGACAGGAGAACTCGGTGGCAGCTGACAACTGTATTATCGTGAATCTAGTGCATTGACAGCTCCCTACATCCCCTCAAGGCTGGGTGATTGGGCCAGTGTAAACCCAGAAGAACTGCTTAGTTTATGCCACATTTGGGAGAGGGGCCTTGAAGCAGACATTCGGACCCTGAACTCACTCACTTCCAATTTGACAGTCAAGCCTTCAAGGGAGATCAGGTGTGAAAGATAAGGCCTTAAAATTGGTTCCTCCATGCTAATTTTTCACCCAAAAACTGGGTGCAATGGGGATGAATTTCTCCGCCTTCTGATTTAGGAAAGGTTTTTTTTTAATTTGCTCTTGGGATGCAAGTGTCACTAAACCCAGAATTTCATGCCCATCCCTAATTGGCCTTGAACAGGTGGTGGTGACCCACTGACAACTCAGTAGGCCCAAGGGCAGTTAAGAGTCAACTACATTGCTGTATGTCTGGAGTCACATTATGGCAGGTTTCCTTCCCTGAAGGACATTAGCAAACCAGATGGGCTTTTTAATAATTATTAAAAAACAATCTGGTAGTTTCATGATAATTATTAATGAGATTAACACATTGTTCCAGGTTTATTATTGAATTGAATTTAAATTCCACAAGCTGCTGTGGGATTTGAACTCATGTCCCCAGAGTTTTAGTCTGTACCTCTGAATTACTGGTCAAGTAACATTGCCACCATACCACCATCTCCTTAGAGACAAACTCTTCCTTCCTCACCTTGATCATAATCATCATCTACCTAAGGAGTGTTACATCCCACCCCCAGCTCCTTTGCTATTGTTAAAATTGTGCTGCTACTACAAACCTCTCTCACCCACATGTTTGAAAGCAAATTATTAATAGCAAGAAATCAGAATGTGAAAGAGCAAACAAGTAGAGAAAAGGGTGCATCCCCCCAGAGAAGCTTTCTTGCTCCAATGAGTTTATGTTTTATTCTGATTGTAATTTTTCTTCCAGCCATTTTAGCTTTTTGCATTGCACTTCTCACTTTGTGCAGCCTGGTTTTATTCCTGTCATATAATTAAAGAGCAAATTAAAGTGTCCACCAACCGTGTTCAAAGATCTGATCAACTGTCGATTAACGGATTTTAACTAGCAGCCTTGTTTGATCATCCGCATGTGTTTACACAGTATAAAAGGACTGAAGTGTGGGAATTTCATTCTCCTTGAGCTGTTAAGTAGAGGTTCACACTACACAGCTGGATTCCCAACTCTGTCATTTCTACCACTTAAAGTGCAATTCAACTGCTTCCATACAGCTAATGATTGGCTCATTTTCCATCATTTTTATTCACTAAATCCTAGTTAGCTAATTACCCAGCAAAATTGTACTTTCACACACCACTCAGCTTAATGTTAATAAAAGATAAAAAAAAACCTTCTTCCTCTATTTTGTAGAGCAGGAAAATATGTCCCTAAACGCCATCAAATATGTGAAGGCCGATTTTCCCCTGCCCTGCTCCCAATTTGCACTCAAAAAGTGGGTAGAATGAAGAGGAAAAATGGGTGCAAATCATTGACCCTTATTTTACTTCAACACTGCTCACTAACTTCCTCTATGGCTTTTCTTATGCCTGTTCCTGACTGCACATCAGGTTTCAAGCAAGTAAACATCAAAGAGTCAATTTTTTTCCTATTAACACAGTCTATTAGGGTATTGAAGGTCAACCTGGTCCCAGGAATTTACTGCTCACCTGATTTCTACGCTGTCTTATAGTCACTATCTTAAGAGACCAGCTTTAACTGTTTTGGCTTTTTGCATTTAAATAAAATGATTTCTCTGCTTTTATTGTTGCTGTAGAACACTGTTAGCCCTTTATATATCATGGCAGATGCCGTGCTCATTACTATGCCCCTTCCTGTTTGCTGTTTGGTTTATGTGGAGGGCAGACAGAATTACAGAGGCTGTACAGCAGAGAAACAAACCATTCAGCCCAACAAGTTAGTGTTTATGCTGCACTCAAGCCTCCACCCATTCCTTTTCATCTAACCCTATTAACGTACCTTTCTATTCCTTTCTCTCTCGTGTTTATGTAGCTATTCCTTAAATACATCTCTGCTATTCACTTCAACCACTCTCCATAGTAGTGAGTTCCACTTTCTAGGTAAATAAATTTCTCCTGAATTCTTTATTGGATTTATTAGTGATTATCTTATATTTATGAACTCTAGTCTTGGACTCCCCCAGATTTGTAACATCGTCTCTACATCTACCCTATCAAACCCTCCCATAATTTTAATTTTAATTGTATTTTTTTTTATTTTAAAGACCTCAGCCTTCTCGTTTCTAGAGAGAAAAGTGCAAATAACTACAGTCCCCTTGAAAGCTGCTGCAGAAAATGGCCTGGTCCTCCTCTGGTATCAGAGATACTCATCTCTCAACCACTGAGCAAGTTGCTCTGACCATAACCCAGCACCATGCCAACTGGAATGATAAGAGAAGCCTCACAGTCAAAGCATCAAATCCCATCCTATACCATCATTCTTCATACCCATTCCCATTTCCTGATAATGATGGTGCCCTCTTAACAGCAACTGTGCAGGAGTGCCCGGACTTCTGCACTGGATGTCATTCTCTTCCTATGCCATGACACAGCAAAACAAGCTTACTGACAGCACCTTTAAATAAACACGAGGGCACCAACATTCAAATGGCAGCTTCCAGCAGCTCTAAACGGATTGAACAAAACTACTACAAACATCACGAACTGTCCACACGAAAATACCATTCCCATTCCCGAGTCTCTCTTATTGGGCTTCCACTGGAACAGTCCCTTTAATTTTACTGCTACTATACAACGGAGGCTAACCCCAATAGACCAACTCCACATGCACTTAATGTGATATTTAAATTCACAGAATCGCAGAATTGTTATGGTGTACAAGGAGGCCATTTGGCCCATCGTGTCTGCACCAGCTCTATGAGCATTTTAACTTAGTGCCAAATCTCCTGCCCTTTCCCTGTATATTGTTTTATTTAAATAATCATCCAAAGCCTTCTTGAATGCCTCCACCACACTTCCAGGCAGTGCATTCCAAACCTTAACTACTCACTGTGAGAAAATGTTCTCTCACCTCGCATTTGCTTCATTTGCAAAACACTTAAAAATTATGTCATCTGGTTCTCCCTATCTACTCTGTCCACAATCCACATGATTTTGAAAACTTCTATCAAGGCTCATCTTAGCCTTCGCCTCTCCAAGGAAAACAGTCCCAACTTCTCCAATCTTTCCTCATAACTGAAGTGTCTCATCCCTGGAACCATTCTTGTAAACCTCTTCTGCACTCTCTCCAATGTGTTTATATCCTTTCTATAGTGTGGCATCCAGAACTGTACACAATACTCCAGCTGAAGTCTAATCAGTGTCTTACATAAGTTCATCATAGCCTCCCTGCTCTTGTACTCTATGCCCCTATTAATGAAGCCTAGAATATTGTATGCTTTATAATAGCACTCTCTACCTGCCCTGCCACCTTTAATGATTTATGTACATATACACCCACGTCTCTCTGCTCTTGGATACCCTTTAGAATAGTGTCCTTTATTTTATACTGTCTCTCTATGTTCTTTGTACCAAAGTGTATCATCTCACACTTCTCCACATTGAACTTCATCTGCCACCTACCTGCCCACTCCACCAATGTGTCAATGTCCTTTTGAAGTTCTACACTGTCCTCCTCACAGTTTACAATTCCCCCAAGTTTTGTGTCATCCGCAAACTTTGAAATTGTTCCCTGCACACCAAGATCTGGATCATTTATATTTATCAGGAAAAGCAAGGGTCCCAATACTGATCCCTGGGGAATTCCATTACAAACCTTCTTCCAGCCTGAAAAATACCCATTAACCATTACTCTGTTTCCTATCTCTCAGTCAATTTTTTTTCCCACATTGCTACCTTTTATTCCATGACCTGTAACTTTCCTCACAAGTCTGTTGTGTAGTACTGTATTGAACACCTCATCAACGGCCTTACCCTCATCAACCATCTCTGGTACCACTTCAAAAAATTCCAGCAAGTTAGTTAGACACGATTTTTCTTTAACAAATCCATGCTGACTCTTTCGAATCAATCCACATTTTTCCCATAGGACTATTAATTCTATCCTGAATAATTGTTTCCAGAAGTTTCCCCACCGTCAAAGTTAAACTGACTGGTCTGTAATTTCAGGGCAGATCTTTACAACTTTTTTTGAACAAGGGTGTAACGTTTGCAATTCTCCAGTCCTCCGGCACCTCCCCCAAATCCAGGGAACATTGGAAGATAATTGCCAGTGACTCTGCAATTTCCACCCTCACTTCCTTCAATATTCTTGGATGCATCTCATCTTGTCCCAGTGTCTTATCAACTTTAAGTACCGACAGCTTATCCAATATCTCCTCCTTATCAATTTTAAACTCTTCTAGTGACGGGAGTTTTCTCCTCTGTCACCATGGCCTGGGCAGCACCTACCTCCCAGGTAAAGACAGTTGCAAAGTATTCATTTAACACCTCACCAATGCCTCTTGCCTCTATGTGCAAATCCCCTTTTTGGTCCCTAATCAGCCCCACTCCTTTTTAAAACCATTGATGTGCTTATAGAGCACTTTAGGATTTCCTTTTATGTCCGCTGCCAGTCTCTTTTCATAATCCCTCTTTGCTTCTCATATTCACTTTTGCACATCCTTCCTGAACCTCTGTATTCAGCTTGGTTCTCAATTGTATTTGCTACCTGACACCTATCATAAGCACACTTTCTTCTTTAACTTAAATTCTATCTGCTTTGCTATCCAAGGAGCTCTGGATTGATTTGTCCTATTCCTTCTGTTTTGAGGGAACATGCCTTGACTGTGCCCAAACCATCTCCTCTTTGAAGGTAGCACATTATTCAGCTACTATTTTTCCCACCAACCTCTGTTTGCAGTCTATCCGGCCCAGCTCCATTCTTGCCCCATTGAAGTCTGCTCTCTGCCAGTTGATTATTCTTACTCTGGATTGACCAATATCATTTTCCACCGTCATCCTAAACCTTATGATACAATGATCACTGTCCCCTAAATGTTCCCCTCACTGTCACTTGATCTACTTGGCCCACCTCATTCCCAAGAACCAGGTCTAGCAGTGCCTCCTTTCTTGTTGGACGGGAAACATACTGCTGTAGGAAATTCTCCTGAACACAATCTAGGAACACTTGCCCCTCACACTACCACTATCCCAGTCTATATGTGGGTAATTAAAATCCCCCATTATAACTACTCTATGGTGTTTACACCTCTGCAATTTTCTTGCAGGTTTGTTCCTCCATACCCTTCCCACTAGCTGGTGGTCTATACATTACACTGAGCAATGTAATTGCACCCTTCTTATTCCTTAGCTCTAGCCAGATCGATTCTGCCCTTGAATCCCCTGATGCACCCTCTTTGTCCAGTACTGCAATACTCTCCTTAACTAAAAACGCCACTCCTCCTCCTTTTTCCCTTTTCCTACCTTTTCTCTACCCCTTGTAACCAGGAATATTTAGCATCCAGATCTGCCCTTCCTTAAGCCAAGGTTCCGTTATCTCCACAACATCATAATCCCACAAGGCAATCTGTGCCTGTAACTCCCCAATTTTATTAATTATACTTTGAGCATTCACATACATACAGTGTAACCCTGCTTTAGACTTCATTACTTGCTCCCTTACACCGACTCCATCTATTAAACTTACTAATCTTTATTTTAGTGCTATCTGCCTCTCCCAACATTCCGTTCACCTTGGTATTATGTTCTAATATTTTCTCCCGGCTCCCACACCCCTGCTGAGTTAGCTTAAACCCTCCCCAGCAAGGAGCCCACTCCCGGCTCTCTTCAGATGCAACCTGTCTGGCTTGTACAGTTGCCATCTTCACCAGAGCCAGTCCCAGTGTCCCAGGAATCTAAAGCCCTCCCTCAATCTTTCCAGCGACGCATTCAACTGTCTTATCTCCCTATTTCTGTACTCACTTGCTTGTGGCTTTGGGAGTAATCCAGAGATTACTACTTTAGAGGTCCTGCTTACTAATTTTCTACCTAGCTCCCTAAATTCCAATTACAGGACCACATCCCCCTTCTTACCAATGTGAACCATGACCTTTGGCTGTTTGCCCTCCCCCACAAGAATGTCCTGCAGCTGTTCTGTGACATCCTTGACCCTAGCGCCAGAGAGGCAACAAACCATCCTGGAGTCACGTTGACAGCCGCAGAAAAACCTGTCTGCTCCCCAAACTAAAGAATCCCCCATCAGTACTACCCGTCCTCTCTTCTTCCTCCCCTCCTGTACAGCTGGGTCACCCGTGGTGCCCCAGATTTGGCTTTTGCTGCACTCCTCCAAGGATCCATCGCCCTCACCGATATCCAGAATGGGAAACCAGTTAGTAAGCGGGACCTCTGAGGATTCCTGCGCTACCTGCCCATTTCCCTTGGGCTGCCTGGCGGTCACCCATTCCCTATCTGCCGGCTTGCCTCTAACTCGCGGCGTGACCACTTCTCTGACTGCGCTGTCCACGTAGTTCTCTGCCTCACGGATGCACCTCAGGTGACTCCAGCCGCTGCTCATGCTCTGAAACGTGGAGCTCAAGCTTGTGCAGCCAGTGACAGCTTCCTGCACATGGGCTTGTCTGGGTCAAGAGGAGTGTCGGCGACTCCCCACATGCCACAGGATAGACATTCCACTTGGCTGAGCTGTCCTGCCGTGCCTTAAACTTTTAAACCACTTTTTTGTTAAACTTTAGTTACTTTTACTTACTCTCGTTACTATTAACTAAAAACTGGCGGTTAGTAGAAAGTAGAAATTCTTCGCCCTTATTCACAAATCAGCTCCCTGTCCGCTGCCTATAAATTCTTACTTTCCCTGTGTTTGTTTAGAAATTTACGTTTCTGTATTGCGCTGTTTTCAATCTCCCAAATGTCTCTCCAATCGTCCCGTTTTCTCCCTGAACTCTGGCTGTTTTCTCTAAGTAGAACATTATTTTAGTTGGGTCTACTTAATAAACCTTACCAAAAAGTACAGTTCCTATTTTCTTCAAAACCTTAGGAATAGAATAAACCTAAAACACTTACTAGATATTCACCAGATAGTCGCCAAACAGCAACTCCAACCAATCAATTTGCTTCTTTCCTGTGATGTCGCAATTTGTTTATTCTCAATCTCCTTTCGAACTTGGCTCTGAGCAGCTGACAGGCCCCCAGGCTGCATTTATTCTCCTCCCGCTCCATGTAACTCCTGCAGGTCCCCCTCTCTGACTGCTCTTCCCGGGGTGAGTGAATGTAGTCTGCGTTTATTCTCTCCCCGCTTGACAGGAACATTGGATGCAGGGTCATGGTCTCAGCCCAGCAGACTTTTAGTGCATTCTGCCCAATCCCTCTTGTACACAGGGAGAGGATTGTTGGCCTCTCATGTTCAAAACCTCAATTTCAAAGCTACGATCTTATACAATATTAGAAAATGGTCAGTGTGTCAGCCACTTAGCTCAGTCGATAGCATTCTTGCTTCTGGATCAGAAGGTTTTTGACTCAAGTCCCAATCCAGAACTTAAGTGCGGAAATCAAGGTGGATATTCCAGTGCAGTACCGAGGGAATCCTGCACTGTCAGAGGTGCTGTCTTTCAGATGAGAAGTTTAGTTCCTGCCTGCCCTCCCAGGTGGATGTAAAAGATCTCATGGCATTATTTCAAAGAAGAGCAGGGGAGCTGTTCTGGTAGATATTTATCCTTCAATCAACATCACAAAACCAGATTATCTGGTCATAATCACATTGGGGTTTAGTAGGGGTTTGCCATGCACAAAATTGGCTGCTATATTTCCTACATCACAACCCTGACTACACTTCAAAAGTACTTCACGGGTTGTAAAGCACTTTGAGATGTCCCATGGTCATGAAAGGCACTATATAAATGCAAGTCCGTTTTTTTCCCTCCTTTCTTTAGGATTCATTGAAATGCTCCACCATCCTGGAATTTCCTTAGTGAGAGCAGTGTTGTTCTGGGGCAATTTGCAAGTTTTCCAATTTTCAGTCCAGACTCATTGTTCCACAAAGAGCCTGAACCAGGTGGCTTGGGCTCCCACAGAATTGGGGCTCCGGGCCTCTATCTTCAGGGTTAAGGTTAGGGTTAGGATAGGCCAGTTGCGTCTCCACCGCTAGCTTGCTCCAGGAGTAAAATCAATTTTGTGGCATCTCAGGAGCCCTTAGTAAGTTGGTCCTTCAAAAAGGTGCTAAATCCCTCATTAACATATTTCAGGGACCTAGAACACCTTAAAATGGCCCCACAAATTTGGTGGTGGAACCAATTAACATCTGCATAGACTGCCCCAGTGCTAAGGGGAAGTGGTGGCCTAGAGGTTTTGTCACTGGACAAGTAATCCAGAGACCCAGGGTAATATTCTGAGGACCCGGAATTCAAAAAAAAAAATCTGGCATTAAAAAGTCTGATGATGACCATGAAACCATTGTCATAAAACCCCATCTGTTCACCAATGCCTTTTAGGGAAGGAAACCTTACCTGGTCTGGCCTTCATTTGACTCTAGACCCACAGCAATGCGGCTGATTGTTAACTGCCCTCTGAAAAGGCCTAGCAAACCACTTGGTTTAATAAATCGCTAAAAACAAGTCAATAAGGAATGAAACCGGACGGACCACCCACCAATCAACCAGAAATGAGAACAGCAACCGCAGCCCTGTCAACCCTGCAAAGTCCCACTTACTAACATCTGGGGGCCAGTGCCAAAATTGGGAGAGCTTGCACAGGCTAGTCAAGCGTCAGCCTAACATAGTCATACTCACGGAATCAGACCACGCAGGTAATGTCCCAAACATCACCATCACTGAGTATGTCCTGTCTCACCAGCAGGACAGACCCAGCAGATGTGGTGGCACAGTGGTATACAGTGGGGAGGGAGTTGACCTGGGAGTCCTCAACATCCACTCTGGATCCCATGAGGTCTCACGGCATCAAGTCAAACATGAGCAAGGAAACCTCCTGCTGATTACCTTGTACAATCGCATCCCCCCTCAGCTGATGAATCAAAGCTCCTCCATGTTGAACACACTTGGAGGAAGCACTGAGGGTAACAAGGGTGCAGCATGTACTCAGCAAGATTGGCTCAGTAGCACCACTACTGACCGAGCTGGCCGAGACCTAAATGACATAGCTGCTAGACTGGGTCTGCGGCAGGTGGTGAGGGAACCAAGGGGGAAAAACATACTTGACCTTATTGTCACCAACCTGTCTGTCACAGATGCATCTGTCCATGACAGTATCAGCGGGAGTGACCACTTTGCAGAGACAAAGTCCCATCTTCACATTGAGGATACCCGCCATCATGTTGCGTGGCACTATCACCGTGCTAAATGAGATAGACTTTGAGCAGATCTAGCAACTCAAGACTGGACATCGAAGAGGCGCTGTGGGCCATCGGCAGCAGAATTGTATTTGAACACAATCTGTAACCTCACAGCCCAGCATATCCCCCACTCTACCAATATAACCAAGCCAGGGGATCAACCCTGGTTCAATGAAGAGCGCAAGAGGCATGCCAGGAGCAGCACCAGGCATACCTAAAAATGAGTTGTCAACCTGGTGAAGCCTCAATACAGAACTACTTGCATGCCAAACAGCATAAGCAGCAAGTGATTAGCAGAGCTAAGTGATTCCCCAATCAATGTATCTGACCTAAGAACGGCAGTCTTGCCATATCCTGTCATGAATAGTGGTGGACAATTAATCAACTCATTGGAGGAGGATGCCCAACAAATTCCTCATCTTCAGTGATGGAGGAACCCTGTACATCAGTGCAAAAGGTAAGGCTGAAGCATTTGCAACAATCTCCATCCAGAAGTGCTGAGTAGATGATCCATCTCAGCCTGCTCCAGAGGTACCCAGCATCACAGATGCCAATCTTCAGTCGATTCATTCACTCCACGTGATTTCAAGGAACGGCTGAAGACATTGGATACTGCAAAGGCTATGGGCCCTGACAATATTCCAGCAATAGTACTGAATACTTGTGCTCCAGAACTTGCAGGACCCCTAGCCATGCTGTTCAGTTACAGCTATATTAGCATCTACTCAGCAATGTGGAAAATTGCCCAGGAATGTCCTGTACTCAAAAAGCAGGACAAATCCAACCTGGCCGATCACCACCCCATCAGTCTACTCTCGGTCATTAGTAAAGTGATGGAAAGTGCCATCAGTGCTATCAAGCAGCACTTGCTTAGCAATAACCAACTCGCTGATGCTCAGTTTGTGTTCTACCAGGACCACCCAGCTCCTGACTTCATTACTTGGACAAGAGAGCTGAACTCTCGAGGCGAGGTGAGAGTGACTGTCCGTAACATTAAGGCAGCATTTGACCAACTGTGGCATCAAAAAGCCCTATCAAATCTGGAGTCAATGGGAATCAGGAGGAAATCTCTCCATTGGTTGGAGTTATACCTAGTGCAAAGGAAGATGGTTGTGGTTGTTGGAAGTCAATCATCTCAGTTCCAGGTCATTACTGCAGGAATTCCTCAGGATAGTGTCCACGGCCCAACCATCTTCAGCTGCTTCATCAATGACCTTCCTTCCACTGTATGATCAGGAGTGGGAATGTTTACTGATGCTTACACAGTAATCAGCACCATTCATGACTCCTCAGCTACTGAAGCAGTCCATGTCCAAATGTAGCAAGACCTGGACAATAATTGAGGCTTGGGCTGACAAGTGGCAAGTTACATTCACGCCACACAAGAGAGAATCCAACCATTGTTTCTTGACATTCAATGGCATTCCATCACTGAATCTCCCACTGAATAACATAGATGCTACCATTGATCAGAAACTGAACTGGACTAGCCATATAAATACTGTGGCTACAAGAACAGGTCAGAAGCTAGGAATCCTGTGACAAGTAACTCACCTCCTGATTCCCCAAAGCCTGTTCACCATCAATAAGGCACAAGTCAGGAATGTGATGGAATATTCTCCACTTGCCTGGATGAGTACAGCTCCAACATTACTCAAGAAGCTGGACACCGTCCAGGACAAAGCAGCCCACTTGATTGGCACCCCATCCACAAATATTCACTCCTTCCACCATCTATGCACAGTGACAGCAGGGTGTACCATCTACAAGATGCACTGCAGGAACTCACGAAGCCTCCTTAGACAGTACCTTTCAAATCCATGACCGCTACCATTTAGAAGGACAAAGGCAGCAGATATATGGGAACACCACTACCTGGAAGGTCCGCTCTAAGCCACTCACCACTCTGACTTGGATATATATCGCCGTTCCTTCACTGTGGCTGGGTCAAAATCCTGGAACTCCCTACCTAACAGCACTTTGGGTGTACCTACACCACATGGACTGCAATGTTTCAAGAAGGCAGCTCACCACCACCTTCTCAAGGGCAAAAAGGGATGGGCAATAAATGCTGGCCTAATCAGCAGCACCCATATCCCATTAACGAAGAAAAAAGAAAAAAATCAATTCTATTATGCCATTGTGTTGCTTTTTCAGGCATAACATATGCCAATTTCGACCTCACAGACGCTGCTTGTCACAGCAGTGGGTGCTTAGTGAATACAAGCGCATTTATATACATAAGGGCATATGTTGCCGTGCCAGTTACCCTTGTGTATTGGTTCAACCAGGTCATATGATCCTACTGCAAGGAAGCGGTTATTGTTATTGTTGCATACGTATGCAACTGGCCATAGTGTATTATAGAACTGTAGCTGTACCTGAAAGCTGACGATTCCACTGTCAGGGAATTTGAACTAAATGCATCCTGACAATTTCAAGAGATTTGTCCTAAATGAATACTGGCACCAGTTTAATGGATGTTATAGGCCAATCTCCTTTATGGCTATGTCAGAGGGCTTTATGGTCTACATGTGAAGAGCAACTTCAGTCCAAGTACACTTGTCTAAGGAGCTGTCACAAGGCAATTTAGATCTACATTGTAGGAGAGGTGCTGCTGCTTGGTTTCCTGTTGTTACCCCTCCACTTGTCCCAGTTCACAGGATGTAATGACATGGAAAAAGAAGACTGGTGATGACAGGGACCCTTTGGCACATGACGTGCCTTCCCAGCAGGTAAACAGGCTGGAGCTTGCAAATGATATGGTAAATGATGTGGAATTGATGCAATAATCCATTTATGCTGGACCTATGCCACTTCTAATTACCATCCGTGTAAATGGACATTGCAGCACATGAAAGAAAGTTTAAACCTGAGCATTCAAGCTTGTTTGTTTTCTTTGCTATTGGCACTTATGTTCTAATGAGCCTTGTGCCATTTGTGTTGCTTTTATTTTGCTCCTTGTAATGGGTTTCCCAATGGAAATCCTCTAACTTTAGGTAACTGGTCGAAGAGGAGGAAGACTAATGAAGGAATGCCATAGATCAGAGATTTTGGAAGCAGGATAAAAGCACAGATTTCATCAGAGCTGCACGCTCTCGGGATTTTGTGCTTTATGGGCAGGGTTTTTCAGCTGGTGTGTGGGAGCGGGCCCGACACGCTGACAGGTAAAATGATGCCCGATAACGTCGGGCATGCGTCCGGATGTCATCGCAATGTTTCGTTCAGTGGGCGCACGCCGGAGTCGGCTGCGCACTCGCCAATATGTAAACAGCCTATTAAGGCCATTAAGCAAGTGATTCAGCTAATTGTTAACGCTGCCTTTCCAACCTTAAGGTTGTCGGGCAGGCGAAAAGGCCAAGAGGAAACCTCTTCCACGAGCGGGATGAGGTTTCCTAAAGCTTTTATTAATTTAATAAAAAATTTTCCCTACATATAAAAACATGTCCCATCTCATGTGACATTCACATGAGGGGACACGTTTAAATACATTTTTACTCTATGTATTTAATATTTTCAGTAGGCTCGAAAAGAGCACAACACACTTTCCTCCCCCTGCCCACACAGGTAGCGCTGCTACCGCTTGCGTCTTACGCTGGGCAGGCCTTAATTGGCCCACCCATGTAAAATGGCAGCACAGAGCCAATCGCAAGTGGCAATTGGCTCTGTGCCCACCCTTGCCCACTCATGCCAAGCTCATTGCCTGAAAAACTCAGGCCTACATAACAGTAATGGTAAGCTTCTCATTGTTCTGGAATGTCCAAGCCCAAGCTGTAACTGATGTTCAAGGTGACACCTTTTACAGGTAAACCTCTGCAAAAGAATTTGATTATAATGGAGGAAGCGTGTGCGCTGCTGCCCCCACTCTCTCTCACCTGATCCCAGAAGCAAGGAGGATCCAAGGTATCTGAGGAGCTTGGCAGCTGCAGTGGATGGCTGGTACAGAGTGTTTCAATGCTTTCACCCTTTGCTGCAGTCCACCCAGGGTTACCAATCACAACTAATTCCTTGATATCACAATGGGGCAAGGTGAAGAGATAGGCCTCAAGAGCCACCTCAGCCAGCATGGGAAATGAACTGCTGTTGGTGTTCTTCTGCACCACATGCTCTTAACCAACTGAGCTAATTGATCCCACTTAATGCGATGCTCCACAAGCTAAAGTATGCCATGTCAATCATCAGCCAGCAACTTGTGTAACTGACAAGATATCGCCCATTATATTTCCAGGCAACAATAACAGCCTGCATTTATATAGTGCTTTACATAGTAAGATGGCCACCATTTCCTGAGACCAGGCATCTGATTTACACAATATTTAAAAGGGAGAATTCAGGCTGATGATTCCAATCTTCATTTTAAGCAAATTTTAACATTTCTGAATAACATGCACATTTGAAAAGGGAATTACGACTGGATAGAGATAGGTTAACAATTTATTTGCAAAAGTTAATTTAGCTGGGTCCTGGTAATTTGATACTTATTTCTAAGAAGTCAATCTAGATGAAGTTCGATAAACTGCTTTGTAAATGGCAAGACAGTGGGATCCTGATTCATACTTGTTTGATCAGCATTTGAATTTCTATAGACTCTGCTGTATCAAATATTTGCTCATTTAATCATTCATTCAGCAACAATATTGAAGTGAAACTGAATGTAGTCTTATGTAAGGAACATCAAACTCATGATAGTGCATTGCTAAACTTCCTTCACAGCTGTGAAAGGTTCATAACTCAGCAGTGTGACATTACCATTTAGAACACTGTCTTCTCCAGGTGAAAGAATATCAGCAGGATCAGACCAATGAACTGAAGTTCCCATTTACAATTTGAACAATGTTCTTTACATACTTTGGAATCAATAATACAATTTCTAAATTTGAGGATGAAACTGAAGTGGAGGGGAGGAGGGTGGGGGCGGATAATCAGTACTGAGGAGGACTGCAACAAATTACAGCACGACATTAATAAACTTGCAGAAGGGGCAAATAAATGGCAAATCAAGTTCAACACAGAAAAACGTGAGCTAATACATTTTGATAGGAAGAATAGGGAAATCACGTACTTCTCGGAAGGTGCAAGTCTAGGTGGGATAGAGAAGCAAAGGGATCTCAGAGTACGCATACATCAGTCATGAAAAGTCACCCCACAGGTTAGCACGGCCATAAGAAAAGCAAACCAAGCACCCGGGTTTATATCTAGAAGGATAGAACTGAAAAACAGGGAAGTTATGCTAAAATTGTATGGAACCTTGGTTAGACCACACGGAGTACTGCATACAGTTCTGGTCAGCTTATTATAAAAAGGGTATAGAAACACTGGAGAGAGGGCAGAGGAGATTAACAAGGTTGATAATAGAAATGTGCAAGTATACATATCAGGAAAGGATTGACAGGTTGTGTCTCTTATCCCTTGAAAAATGAAGGCTGAGGGGTGATCTAATAGGGCCTTTAAAATTATGAAAAGTTTTGGTGGAGAGGGACAGAAAGAATGGTTCCTTTTGTGAGGAAGGGCATGGTGGGGTTGGTGGTGTGAGGGGGGCTGGATTGCTGGCGGTAGGTGGTAATCAGCTGGAGGTTTCCTTGCCCATATTTGACCTGATGACATGAGACTTAATGGGGTCCAGAGCCAGTGTTCAGAACTCCCAGGGCAACTCCCTCCCAACTGTACACCAAAGTGCCTCCCCCACTTCTGGCAGGTCCAACTGTGGGACAGGATTTACCCAAGGATGGTAGTGTCTGGGACATTGTTTATAAGGTATGATTTTGTGATTATGACTATGTCAGGCTGTTGCTTGACTAGTCCGAGAGACAGATCTCCCAATTTTGGCACAAGGCCCCAGATGTCACTTAGAAAGACTTTGTAGGATTGGGTTTGGGTTCATTTCCAGTGCCTAGGTCGATGCCAGGTTATCAATCCTTCATTCCTTTTTGTAGGCTTTGTAGCAGTTTTATACAACTGAGTGGCTTGCTAGGCCATTTCAGGGTCAACCATATTGCTTTGGCTCTGGCGTCACAAGTAGGCCAACAGATTCCCTTCCCTAAAGGACATTAGTGAACAAGGTGGGTTTTTACAACAATCGACAATGCTTTCTTAGTCACTATTATCTCAAGGCTAGCTTTTTAAATTCCAAATTTATTAACTGAATTTAAATTCCACTAGTTGATGTGTTGGGAATCGAACCAGTGTCTCCAGAGCAATAGCCTGGGCCTCCAGAGTACTAGTCCAGTGACATTACCACTACGTCACCACCTCTCCCTGCCCCACCCCCTCCCCTGCAGCAGGACATCCCCACAGCTAATAACATTCATCTCAGAGATATGAGAGGGAGAGGTGATGGGGCTGGTTTGGAAGAGGGTTAACAGAGAGATTAGGGCACCGAATTGTGACTTAGGGAAGACTGAGGGTGACTAAGGCGGGGGGGGGGGAAAGCGAGAGATTAGAAATCAGATTGGGGGAAGAGAGTGACAACGGACTGAATTCTGTAGGGGAAGATGACAGTGGACTATCGATTAGGGTATGGGAGAGACTGGGGAATGGGGGGTAGTGCATGTGGTCTTTGGGGAAGAGAGGGAGATTGAGAGTCAGAAGATTGGAGCTTAGGTGGGGGCAGACAAAGGGAGAGTGGGAATTTGGGTGGATATGGAGCCCAGCATTGTCAGCAAGTTAGAACATGAGCAGAAGTAATTTGATAAGAGAAAACAATGCTGAGTGAGGAGCAGCCAGTAAAGGAGTGAGTGAAACCTGAGGACCTGGGTGTAGATAAATAGTGAATAATTGTTTCCATTGATGGGAAAATGGGAAACAGAGACCAAAGATTCTCAGTAGAAAAAACAAGGGGACAGAAGTTTATTGTGGGCTTTAAGCCCAGAGAATAAACTAGTGCCCAAGAAGATCAGGAGAGCGATGAGGCCTATTAGAAGTAACATTGACTAGGGAGCCTGACCACACCTTGTGCAATGCAACAGGATTCTGGCTCTAGTTACAGGGTGTTTCAGGGTCTTTCAGAGAGTTACACTCATTACTGCCAGCTATATATAAATTTCCAATGAATTATTGCATGAGGGATTCTCAAGTGTTACTTGTACTATTATTTATCAGTGAAATTTCAATAGGTTACTTATAGGTATGATATAAATGTTCATTGCACCTCTGTGAACCCCTCCACCATCTTTGTTTCCCCTCTTTACCTGCTGACAGATAGTTTCTTGTTTCATCATAACTTCTCACACAACAGCTGCTGGCATGAAATCACGAGGAAAAGTACAAAACATGACCAGACATCACTTGGCTAGATGGCCAGTAATACCTTCAATCAGAGCTTTATCATCTCAATTTTCATACCTTTGTAATTTTGGGTAGGACTAAAGCAGAGTAGTACCACCCCCACCATATCCCACCCTCTATGGTCATAGCAATGTCACAAAGAGTTAAAATAATATGCTTTAAAAAGGTCAGGTGGGCTACAGTAGTTGCACCTGGACCTAAAACAAGAATAGGCCCTTTGAAAATGCAATAGGATTTCCAATGCCTTTTTGTGGCCCGCTTCCAAAATGTAGATTTACGATCATTGGCAGTCTCCTTAGTATTTTAGTAGAAGAATCCAGTATATTAAGGATTAACCTAGGACTGAGTACAATACTGTCCACCAGTGATGTAAGAAGGCACCTGACCTTGGGCTGGTAGTAAATATGCACATAGTTCAGTAATGTCAACAAAGGCTTCTTGGTAACTTCTACCAAAACTGCTTAATGGTGTCTAAGCAGTACACACCATGAATAGCATTCATTTGATCTAACCAGCAATCCTTAAAGGGCTGCCACCAGAATGGTAAGTTTTTTAAAAATCTGCTTCCCTGATTCTGGAGTTGGGAGGAATAAGCTCCACAGCAGCCCTGAAGACTGTTACTGACCTTCACTCACCATACCTTTTCATCACTTCCCCTTGCTACGTCCTTCATGATCACCTCCTTCTCTCCCCACCCATGGCCTACCTGAGGGCTGCTGCCAGAGAGACAATTGGTCCTTTGTCTTTGTGTGGTCTGCCTCTGGAGGCCCGAATAGCGGCTGCAGCTAACCAACAACATGCCGATGAGACTCAAAGCCCAAATTGTGGAAAGCCTTTCACAGCTGCCACCCAAAAATAGGCCAAACCAGATTTTCACCTCAACCCATTTCAATTTATCAATTGATGGAAAAAGAAGCAGTGAATTCCATTCACAGCATCATTCTGAATCCTTCCCTCACTGAAGTCATCAAACTCCAAACAACTTTCTCAACATGAAATAAAACTGGACCAAAATTAACCAAAGCAGACCTGACTTATTTTAGCACAGGACAAAAAGTCAGAATCTAAAAGTACAACCTCTCCTTCTCAATTAAATGCTTCATTGGAATCCCTAATTCAAGCCATTGTGGAAAATTAGTGGCTGAGCCAGTAATTAAGGGGTTTGTACCTCATTAACAAAGGTAAACTATCAATTAGGTTAAGCACTTTTCAACCTAGTTTTCAAACTAAAGCATTGGCAGCTGTAGGATTATTTTCATTTGTCCCCACGTTTAGAGAAATAACCATGTTACTAGTTTTAACCTTGAGTGTAGACAGCTAGCACAGAAACCGGGTACTAAGATTACCAAGCACTTTATCTGATTGTCAAATTACAATAAAGGCAGATCTACACCCACAAATGATTTTTGTTCTCAACATCGTTTGATAAATGTACAGCAGAGGCCTGGGGTTGTTTATCAATGGATTCTTCCTCATCTTCTATCTCTTCTTCATGTTGTTTCACCCTGACGGTTGTCTCGCCACTCTCTGAATAGTACAATTCATACTACTCTTCATACAGTTTGAGGTAACCTAAGTGATAACTGTTTTGTTGGATTGTCACTACCCATGGTGTGTACTGCTTAGACACCATTAAGCAGTTTTGCAAGAAGTTAAATGAAGCCTTTATTAACATTACTGAACTATGTACATATTTACAGTAAAGGGTACAGGTATGGAGAGGACTCCATGGCATATCCTTTATGTGTTGCAACATCGCTCTACACAGCCAACCTAAGCTCTAGATCAGGTGCCTTCATACATCACCGGTGGACTGTACTCTACTCAGTCTGAGGTTAACCCTTAATATACCAGATCCTTCTACTAAAATACTAAGGAGACTTGCTTTGTCTCCGCCTTCTAGCTACTAACAACCATAAAAAGGCCTCTTCTCCTCACCTGCTGGTGGAAGACTATTTCGGTTTCTTATCAACAAAGTGTAAGGGTTGTGGTTTATCTGAACAGAAATGTTTGTTCAACACTTTATAGGCTGGGTTTTTTCAAGTTGGCTAACAAGCTCAAAGGTCTTTATGTTTAAAAATTGGCTGTGCTAATGTTTACCAAGTGTCCTATAACGTCACAAAGCTCAGTTAACTGAGTAAGTCTAGAGATAAAATGATTAGGTTATTTTAATTTGCTGCAAAGAGGAAATAAATATTTTTGAGAACCATTGTTAACAGAAGAACATTTGCATAGCAATATTCTATTGGGTGGAAGTAGGACTGAGGACAAGGCTTAAACGCACCACTGTGTTTAAACAGCTGAAGAATAGAGGAGATTTAGGATTTTATTTGTTTCATCTTCATGTTCTTCAAGGTTTCTGGGTGCTTGAGGAATTTTTGAGACTACAAGCTTCTTTCTGAGGGGTGAGGGGTCAACCTAATAGCAATTTTAACATGATAAAGTGTCCCAAGGTGTTTCACAGGAGCATTCTAAAACAAAATATGACACTGAGCCTCTTATGCAGCTATTAGGTCAGATGACAAAAAGCTTGGTCAAAGAGGTAAATTGTCAGGAATGCCTCAAAGGAGGAAAGAGAGGGAAAGAGGCAGACAGATTTTGGGAGTGAATTCCAAAGTTTAGGGTCTTAGCAGCTGAAGGCGTAGCCACCAGTGGTGGAGCAATCAAAATGGTGGATTCTCAAGAAGCCATAATTAGAGGAGCATGGATATCTTGAAGGGTAGTGGGGCTTGAAGAGATTGTAGAGATAAGAAGGGACTAGGTCATGTAACGATTTGAAAACAAGGATAGAATGTTAAAATCAAGGCATTGCTTGACCAGGAGCCAATGTAAATCAGCAAGCACAGGGGTGATAGGTGAACAGGACTTTTTCTTCATTCCTTGATAGAATGTGGGCATCACTGGCAAGGCCAATATTTGTTGCCCATCTTTAACTGCCTTTGAACTGATTGGCTTGCTCGGCCATTTCAGGGGACAGTTAAGAGTCAACCACATTGCTGTGGCTCTGGAGTCAATGTAGGCCAGACAAAGTAAGGACAGCAGATTTCCTTCCCTAAAGGGGCATTAGTGAACCAGATAGGTTTTTACAATGATTGATGATGGTTTCATGGTCACTATTACTGAGACTAGCTTTCAATTCCAGATTTTTTTTGTTCTTGAATTTAAATCCCACCAGCTGCCATCAATCCCACCAATAGAAAGCAGAGTTTAGGGTGAATTCGAGTTTACAGAGAGTATAATGAGGGAGACAAGGTCCCACATGGGAGACTTATAAAGAAGGCAAAGGCACATGGGATACAGGATAATTTGATAAGGTGGATTCAAAATTGGCTTAGTTGTAGAAGGCAGAGGGTGATGACAGAAGGATACTTTAGTGACTGGAAGGCGTACCACAAGGATCTGTGCTTGGTCCCCTATTATTTGTCATTTATATAAACGACATAGATGACTATGTGGGGTGTAGGATTAGTAAGTTTGCGGATGACACAAAGATCGGCCGGGTGGTTAACAGTGAGGTTGAGTGCCTTAGGCTACAGGAAGATATAGATAGGATGGTCAAATGGGCAGATAAGTGGCAGATAGAATCTAGCCCTGAAAAGATTTGGAAGGAGTAATTTGACAAGGAAGTATTCAAAGAACGGCATGGCACTAGGAAGCTCTGAGGAACAAAGGGACCTTGGCATGTGTGTCCATAGATCTCTGAAGGCGGGGGGGCATGTTAGTGGGGTGGTGAAAAAGGCATATGGGACACTTGCCTTTATCAATCGAGGCATAGTTTACAAAAGTAGGGAGGTCATGTTGGAGTTGTATAGAACCTTGGTGAGGCCACAGCTGGAACACTGTGTGCAGTCCTGGTCACCACATTATAGGAAGGATGTGATTGCACTGGAGGGGGTGCAGAGGAGATTCATCAGGATATTGCCTGGGATGAAACATTTAATTTATGAAGAGAGGTTGGATAGACTTGGGTTGTTTTCGTTGGAGCAGAGAAGACTGAGGGGCGACCTGATTGAGATGTACCAGATTATGAGGGGCATGGACAGGGTGGATAGGGAGCAGCTGTTCCCCTTAGTTGAAGGGCCAGTCACAAGGGGACATAAGTTCAAGGTGAGGGGCAGGAGGTTTAGGGGGGATGTTAGGAAAAACTTTTTTACCCAGAGGGTGGTGATGGTCTGGAATGTGCTGCCTGGGAGGGTGGTGGAGGTGGGTTGCCTCACATCCTTTAAAAAGTACCTGGATGAGCACTTGGCACGTCATAACATTCAAGGCAATGGGCTAAATGCTAGTAAATGGGATTAGGTAGGTAGGTCAGGTGTTTCTCATGTGTCGGCGCAGACTCAATGGGCCAAAGGGCCTTTTCTGCACTGTGATTCTGTGATCCTGTGATTCTGTGATTCTGATTCTGTGATTCCGAGACCAGTCAGGGATGCTGTATTATCAAGTATGAAGGTAACAAAGGCATGGATGAAGGTTTCGACACCTAATGAGCTTAGACAGGAGCAATGTTGGGTTATGTTACAGAGGTGGAAATTGGCGTGGTCCTAGTATGGGTACAAATATTTTGTCGGCAGCTCATCTTGGGTTCAAATATGACACCAAGATTTCAAACAGTCTGCTTTAGTTTCAGACCCTTGCCAGGGAGAGGGATGGAGATGGTGGCCAGGGAACAGAGTTTGGAGCAGGGTCGAAAAACAATAACTTCAGTCTTCCTGGTATTTAATTGGAGGAAATTTCTGCTCATCCTGCACTGGATGTCAGATAAGCAGTCTGATAATTTAGCAACAGTGGAAGAGTCAAGAGAGGTGATGGTGAGGTAGAACTGGGTGTTATCAGCCTGGATGTGAAAACTATAATGTTGTGTTTTTGGATCATGTAGCCAAGTGGCAATATGGAAATAAGAAGGAGCTAAGGATTGCTCCTTTGGGGACACCAGGGGTAATGGCTTACATGTGAAAATTAGGCAGAAATGATTAGAAAATTGAGCAGAGATTTGCGACTTCAGATCTTTGCCCATTTTTCTAGTTGATCCATTTCCAACTGTGGTTTCTGATGGTCCTGGGAAGGGAGCACCTAATTTTTTTAGCATTCCTTCATGGGATGTGGGTGTCGCTGGCAAGGCCAGCATTTATTGTCCATCCCTAACTACCCTTGAGAAGGTGCTGGTGAGCTGCCTCTTGAACCGCTGCTGTCCATGTGGTATAGGTGCACCCACAGTGCTGTTGGAAAGGGAGTTCCAAGATTTTGACCCAGCGACAATGAAGAAACAGTGATATAGTTCCATTCAGGATGGTGTGTGGCTTGGAGGGCAAATTGCAGGTGGTGGTGTTCCCATGCTGCCTTGTCCTTCTAGGTGGTAGAGGTTGTGGGTTTGGATGGTGCTGTCAAAGGAGTATTGGTGTGTTGCTGCAGTGCATTTTGTCAATTGGAACACACTGCTGCCACTGTGGTGGAGGGAGAGAATGTTGAAGGTGGTGGTGCCAATCAAGCGGGCTGCTTTGTTATGGATGGTGTCGAGCTTCTTGAGTGTCGATGGAGCTGCACTCATCCAGGCAAGTGGAGAGTATTCTGTCACACTCCTGACTGTGCACAACAGTTTACCCTGCTCCCATTCATATCAATTGGTGAAAACAACTTTTAAACCCTTCAGCTTCAATGGGGAGAGGAGTCAGGAACATTGAAACAAAGGAACAGATGTAGACTCCTGCTCTGAAGAAGAGTCATACAGATTTGAAATGTTAACTCTGTTTCCCTCTCCACAGACGCTGCACAGACCTGCTGGGTTTTTCCAGCATTTTCTGTTTTAATTTCACATTTCCAGCATCCGCACTATTTTATTTTTGTAACAGGAGCAGGCTGTTCAGCTTCTTGAGCCTCTTCCGCCAATCAATTAGATCATCTTAACTCTATCTACCTGCCTTGGTTTCATAACTCTTAATACAGTTAATTGAACAAATCTCTATCAATCTCAGTTTTTAACTTTTTAATTGACATAGCAGCAACAGTTTTTTGGGGAAGAGGAGTCCAGGTCTCCACAAGCCTTTGTGTGAAGAAGTGCTTCGTGACATCCCCTGAACAGTCTATCTCTTATATTATGCCACCTCTGCTACAAGAGAAATTATTTATATCTATTCTAACATATCCTTAATGTTCTTAAATACCTCAATTGGATTACTCCTTAATCCTCTACACTCAAAGGAATAGATGTCCTCTCTATTCCTTGTGATAAGTTGTGTCACTACAAAACCAAGGATTTGTATCGGCTATTGTCTTGGAGAGGTAATCACACAAGGGTTTCTTGTGTCAGGCGTTTGCATACCCATTGGAGTAGCAATTGGCATAAATTCCATGTAAATGGACATAAACTGCAAGAGTAATCAGAAATTGGATTCCAGTCTTTTAAAAGAGAATTCAGCCTGTATACTTCACCAGTACCCTGGGGAACAATGGAGTAAGGTGAAAGCATTGCTTGGCTCACTAATTTGACTCTCAGATAAATTAACCGTAAGTCACGGTCAATATTTTATCATACTCTTCTTCAGCAGAAATGTTTGCACCAACTTGGCAGTGACTTTTAGGTCATTGGCCTGAGTCAGCAGGAAGCCAGGTATAGGTGTACTGTTAAGACATCTACAGCATAATTGCACCATGCGGCCACCACAACCTGTGTCTGTGCTGACCTACTGTGACCTTCAGCTTCCCACTTCCTTTCGGGAAGGTTGCAATGTGGACTTATGGGAATGGTGCAGTGGAGTGCCATACATGCCAATTCACCTCATAACCATCTGATGCTGCACATTCTCCATCCCAGCAGCAACCATACACAGTGTTGAGTCAAGGCCACTCCCCTACTCATATGTAAATTCATAGGGTCTCCTTTCCCTTAATTTTTTTGCCACTTCAATTTTGGTGAAGGTTACTGCTTGGCTGACACAAAACCAAAATACTGCAGATGCTGGAAATCTGAATCAAAAACAGAAAATGATGTAAATACTCAACAGGTCAGACGGCATCCGTGGAGAGTTAACGTTTCAGGTCAATGTCAACTCCGTTTCTCTTCAAACTGCCCTGCTGAATATTTCCAGCATAATCTGTTTTTAACACTGATGGGTTGAGATGCCTTTCTAAAAGCTTCAAAATGTTGTTCTCCTTTTATCCCACTCCAGTATAATTGTCTCACCCCTTAACATTTCACCTACTTGTGATGCTCCACTCCCGCATGCGTGCTCCTGATACATATAAAACCAAGTCTGCACCTGGATCCAAGAACAGTTACATAAATACCCAGAAAATTCAGGTGCATTTTGCTGTCCTGGCAGAAGCAGCACCAGTTCATAACCATTTACAACTGAATAACACCAGCAGGCAAGAATCAACCCCTTATGTTCCCTAGTAAAACAAATCCATATCACCACAAATCTACAAAATGTTCTCCTATCAATCTCAAAGAAGCACACGGTCAATGAACCATCTATCAGATCCCATTAGAAAAGTTTTATGCAGTGCTATGGTCCTGGACTAGACCCCCAAGTTCTGGGTACAATCCATTTAGGGACCAGGAATGTTTTGTTTAAAGCAGACAAAGTTTGAGATTCAAGACACTTGCTCAGTGAATAAAGTCACAAGATTACACAGATTTTGATCAAACAAAAATAAACTTTACCATACAAGGTCAGAAAGATAAAACAATTTATTTCTATCCTATACTCTAACACTCAAGGTTAATGTGAGGCACTTGTGAATTAACAAGCAAACTGTGCTCAAACACACTTCGTGGCAAAATGAATGACAATACAACCAAGACAGTTTCCATGGATTAACCTACAACCCACCCAGCCATCAGTAGACACGGTGAGTCAACCAATCTCGCTGAATCTCT
The DNA here is from genome assembly GCF_017639515.1 of Carcharodon carcharias. NCBI lineage: Eukaryota > Metazoa > Chordata > Chondrichthyes > Lamniformes > Lamnidae > Carcharodon > Carcharodon carcharias. Next base: position 18,724,275 of record NC_054472.1, on the reverse strand, counting down.
GTCTCTCTCTCTCTCACAAGGAATTCGAGTCTTCATCTTCCAAGATCTCACCTTGGAATTCTCTCTAAAAGTTGCTCCAGCTCAAACAACCTCAATGACTGCACACCTCCCGGGGTTTCAATCTCGTCTCCCAAGGTTACATTCCCCTGGATTTCCAAGTATGCACTCCAGCCTTTAATTACTATTGTAATTTCAGCTCTTTACTAGACTGCTGGCTTCACAGATCTGGTACTGCCGCCAGCTTTCTCTGAGTTCGGTCTCCTGGCTGGACCCGGCAATCTATGGCTCCCAGGGCTTCTTCTAAGCCCTGACCCCTTTCAGCATGGAGTCAGTGACCTTTTCAGCTCTTCCAGCCCTAACTACCTGGAGTCTTTACCAGCAATGCCTTTCTTGCCTGGAGGCTTCTTTGTCTGTTTCTGAACCTCCTTCAATTGCCTGGATTTCTCTTGAGCCCCCACCACTTAAAGCCTGCCAACTGCAGCCCTTTTCTGCATGGAGCCTCTTTCTTTGTTCCTTTATCTTCTTAACTGGGACACCTCCCTGTACCCTCCTTCTGTCCCCTGTCTCTGTCCCCCTCTTGGGACTCTTCTCAATGATGGCACTCTGCTCCTGGGTCACATCACCCCATTTTCACACCATTTTGTTCTCAGGACCATTGGGCCTGTCCTTGGCCTGAAGAACTACAAAACGCCAGACTGCACACGTGCTGCCATTCCCAGTCTGGGCAGGAGCGAAACTCCTGAGGCATGTCGGGACTTGGAGTTCTTGGCCCTCACTCTGACTGAGAAGGCAAGTTGGATCTTGTAACACAGCAAAAGGTAGAAAGATAGTACAACAGCATAATAAATGGCTAAATATTTGGATGTTAAGAAACATGCATGTATTGCTAAGAAATGCAAAAGCAGTCAAAATAAATAAAAGGCAAAAAACTAAGTCCTGTGGAAATATCACAAGCATCATTACAACTGTACCAGCTCAAGAAACTTGGCTGCCACGTTCCTCAATCTGTTATTAGCATTTACTGGCTGACATCCATACTGCTCATTGACATAAGAGATATCACCAAATAGCAGCAATGAGAATGAGAGACATTGTACCCAGTTCCAAGACTGACAGTAAACCATGTTTACAACATTGCACTCATTGACAGGGAGAGACACGAACAGGTGCAAATCCCACTTCAGAGGCAGCTTCTCTTGTGCTGGGCTTTGTCTTGGCATGAGCTCCACCAACTTGAGTGGCAAGCAGCTGCTATGGTATTATTCCACCAAGACACTGTGGAGGGATATCTCCTCCTGAAGCCCATTGATCTGTGTTAGCATGGAACACTGAACGTCAACACAGTGTCAGAAGTCTGGCATCAGTATCTAGCAACAACCAAAGTGTGTTGTTTTCCTGAGGTGCCCAAGGCAGACGTCTCTGGTATTGCCATGTGCTCAATAGCAGACAACTTTTGCTACATCATGTAACTCACTGGCAGTTTGCACTGAAATTCTGCGTTAAATCCTCCATACCACTCACATAACCTTCCCTGTGTGCAAAGAGGCAAATGACACCTCCATATAGCCGACTGCTGAGTACTCTACCAGCCTCGGTTTAAAAGCAGGCCCACTAAATCCATGTTTCCATACAGGGACGCTCTGTCCGTCTTGCACCAAACTGACCCTTCCTCAATCACTCGCACTATCCCCATTCTTCACAAGTGCCAGTGGTCATCCTGAGTTTCCTCCTGAATCTCCAAATCTACATCTTCTGAATTATATGCATCTGTGCCATACTTGCTCCACTGAAAGGTGATGAGGATTTGTGCTTCAGTAAGCGGTGCTTTTTGGAATCAGCTGGAGATTGACTGTATTCTTCCTCTATGAAGAGACTAGGTCAGCACTTTGTAACTAAATAAATACACAAATGTCTGTTGCAATGTGATAACATGCTGCACTATGCGCAGGAACACAATCACTGTGTGCACGCATTGATATCTGAACAATATATTATCAAAACTCTCCATAGTTCCCCATGCTTTCCCTTTTATGCTGCCTTTACAATTATTGCTAAAAATATCCACAGAAAATCTTCCCCCCATGTATGTGTCACTAAAAATTAGTTATCAAGGAATCTCCTCTCCCCCACACCAATTTAAACAGATCATCACTTTCAGTGATATTTCAAATTGTTGAGTTTTAACCAAGACCACTATTCTTTTAAGAATGAAATTCTTGGTTTATGTATCAACCAGTTAAAGTGTTTTGCTTCAAGTTTCAAATTTATCACAGAAGCTTTGGCTCTTTTGTAAAAAGATGCAAGAACAAGTATTTTACTAATGGGTGTTGTAATAACGCGGCAGAGCAGACAGGTTTCAACAAGAAATAGATAAACGTCATTACAGAGAGCTTTTCAGGTCCTACATGCTCAATCAGGACTCTCGCCAGGAAGCCCCACCCCCTGGATTGCCCACGCTTAGGTCTGATTGGTTGGACCCTCCCAGAACATCAAGTGACCCCTGACAGACAGCAGGCGAGGCTATACTTTCAGTTACTATATTTCCTCCCCCTTTAGTTTTTTACAATTTCTATTTACAGGGAGACACTTGAAAATCCAACAACATACACATATACACATCTTAAGGTGATTAAAGATCAAGCCTCTTAGGTGCTCTTCTTATATGGCTAGAGCGGTGTAACTCTACCGCTTGAGGTTCCTCAATATGATCGACAGGATCTGGAACTGCAGCACGAGACACATCATTAGAAAGTGGCAGGTCTGGGTTTGGAAACTCTACAGAGACATCAGGCATGTCTGTTCTAGGTCGATCTGTCACCTCAGGAATTGACGGTTCGACGTTAATCACAGGCTGAATGGTTGGTTGTTGGAATGTCTCTCTAGCATGAATATGATCGATGTGCTTATGAATGATTCTATCTTCCACTTGTACTTGGAAAGGTAACAGACCAATCTCTGAGACAGTGGTTCCAGGAACCCAACAAAGTCCACTTACGAAATTTTGCACAAATACCGCATCATCTACACTGAATGTGCCAGCTTTGCTGCGTATATCATGGTTCAATTTTTGATTACTCTCATTCTGCTCTACCTTCCCCACTAAATTTGCATTTCACCAGGCATTCCATCAATAGTTCAGATGGCGTTGAGCCTGTAGTCGAATGTGGCATTGTATGATAACTGAGAAGAAAAGGGGAAAGTCGAGATTCTAGAGTACCTTCTGATAACCTTTTCATACCAGACTTGAAAGTTTGTACAGTTCTCTCAACTAATCCATTCAATTAGGGATGGTAAGGGACTTTTGTAATATCTCTGATTCCATTCAGACTCATGAACTTCTGAAATTTTGTGCTGGTAAAGGCTGTAATCATCAGAAATGATGATTTCAGGTAGGCCATATATGCTAAAACAGTGACGCAGCTTCGCGATAGTTGCGCTTGATGTTGGCTATTTGACATCGTATACATCCATCTGTTTAGAATGTGCATCTACAATCAACAAAATCATGGTACCTAAGAATGGTCCTACATAATGATATGTAGTCTAACCCAGGGTCGACCAGGCCACTCCAATGGATGCAGCGCAGCTGAAACGGGCAACTTCTGTTGTTGCTGACAGTGCTTGACCATACTTCCAATGTCACTGTCTGTGCCTGGCCACCAGACATAGCTTTGTGCAAGCATCTTCATCTTCAATATGCCTGGATATGCACTGTGAAGCTCTGTCAAGAGTGATTCTCTACCCTGTGATGGATGACAACTCTTGATCCCCACAACAAAATTCCATCTTGACAGCTTTACTCTGTGTTTCTGACATGGAATAGTCTCAAATCTTCAGACACATGCGAAATTGACCATTCTTGCAAAGCAAAGGGCGGAATCGTTCCAGATTTGCACCAATTGCAACAGCAGGTGAGTAAAATTATGTTTTACCCGCTGGCCTCAGTGGCGGGTTTTCACACCATATCGCCCCAAACCTGCTGCATTAGTTATGCGTTCCTGGGAAACATGCTGTTTCGTTGGCAGGTGGGCTCTCATTCGCCTGCTATGCCATCACCTCACCGCTTCATCACGTCAGGCACTATATTTGAAGTCTAGCCACGCACACACATCTCAGTGCTTCCAGCCTAGGACTAGTGTAGGGGAGATGTCCACGAAAGGCAAAAAGACTGCAGCCCTCCCCGGTTTAGTGACGCGTCACTGGAATGCCATTTGGACGCTGTGGAGGCCCGCCATGATGTCCTCTAACCCCGCTCTGGCCGCAGGATAGGCAGCAGCGTGACCAACCAGGCTTAAGAGGCGTTGGCAATGGTGATCAGTGCCAATGCTGTACAGAAGAGGTTGGCCACCCAATGCAGATAGAGGATGAATGATCTCATCTGTACCACCATCTCATCACTCTAAACTCACACACTCACGAGCCCATCACACATTCACTGGCATCTCCCTCACTGCCAGCTCAAGGGACATCACCACCCATTCTCACACACATACTCTCACATCTCCATCTGGCCTCATTTCCTCTGGCGACTGCCTCACTATCTTGAGGCAACTTGCACTTCTGCATCAACACACACCCTGGGTTACAAACTTTCCCCAGTACTGGCCTCATCCTACAGCCTCTTCCCTTGCCTGAGGCCTCTTCTCCCTCTTCCCCAAGCAAGCCCTAGCCCTGCATCCATTGAAAAGACACCCACAAATGGCTGATCTGGTAGATAGCCCCCCTATAAGTGATGTGCTGCTGTCTACAAAGCCTGGCACTGATGACTGCGAATGCTGACTGAAGCAAGGTAGGCAAACATACCTTGAAGTTCTGAGTGAGGCCTAATAATGGTATGCTGATGTATTACAATGAAGTTCCTGATGTTCGATGGTGGGAAATGCAGCCCTGAGCGGATGATCGCAAACTGATTTCACACCGTTGTGAAACCGATAGCCCCATATTGTCCGCTCATGTCACCAAACATGCCCAATGCCAGCAGGCACGGAAAATCCCGGCTAAAGTCTCTGACTTTCGACAATATTGGATCACTATCCATCCAATTTCTAATTTGCTTTGCGCACACAGGCAGAGAATCCAAGAAATTCAGTAATAGCATGACTTCTTGTGGAACAAGGGCATGTACAATGTTATCTGGCAATGGGAGACAACTGAGTGTGTCCGCATTTGCAATGTGTAAGCCAGGGCGGGACATAAAGGTATACCCATACGCAGATAATGTCAGAGCCCAACGTTGTATTCTTGCTGATGCAATTTGTGCAATGGTCTTATCCTCACTGAATATACCATTAATGGTTTAAGATCTGACACAATGGTGAAATGTCATCCATGTAGGTACTAGTGGAATTTTTTCACCCCGAATACCACTGATAAACCTTCTGTTTCTAGCTGGGAATAACCCTTCTCGACTGTGGAAAGGGTTCTCGAGAAATAGCTAATTGGCCTTTCAGATCTATTTTGCTTTGACACCATAAGGAGAGGCATCACATGTTAATACTGACTCTTTCGATGGGGTGTAATGTACCAATAAACACAACGAATGCAGCAGTTTCTTTATTTTCACAAAGGCTTCTTCCTGTTGTGAATTCCACGACCAACTGTGATTCTTTTTTAACAATAAGTGTAATAGCACCAACACAGTTGATAAGTTTGGCAAGAAGTGGCTTTGGTGGTTGATCATACCCAGGAAGGACTTGAGTTCAGTAACATTGGATGATGAGGGTACATCTTTTATTGCCTGAACTTTATCTTATACCAGATGTAAACCCTTGGCATCCACCCTGTGACCCAGGTAAGTAACTTCTGGTGCTTGAAACGTGCATTTTTCCTTCTTTAACTGTACATTGGCTTCCATGAACCTTCTTAGCACCTCCTCCAGGTTGGCCAAGTGTTCGGTCTCGGTTGACCCTATGATCATCATCTAGGTATACTACCACTCGGGGAAGTCCTTGTAAAAGACTTTCCATTGTTCTCTGGAGTATAGCGCATGCAGATGATAATCCAAAGGGTAGGCGAGCGTACTGATAAAGACCATTGTGTGTTTTAATAGTCACATATTCTCTTCATGTGCTATCCAGTTCTAATTGTTGGTAGGCGTGGCTCATATCCAATTTAGTACAGGACTTGCCTCCAGCCAGCTTTGCATATCAGTTGTCTATCCTTGGAATGGGGTATTTGTCTAATTTTGCTGCCTTGTTTACAGTCAATTTATACTCTCCACAAATGCATTTGGTTTGGTCAGGCTTAACCACTGGAAGTATAGGTGCTGCCCATTCCGAGAATTGGACAAGTTAGATGATGCCCAGCTTTTCTAACCAGCGCAGTACTGTATCCACCTTCTCCTTCAATGTATAAGGCACAGGTCTGGCCTTAAAGAAATGTGGTGTTGCCTGAGGATCCACACATATCTTGGCCTGAATGCCTTTTAACTTCCCTAATTCATTCCGAAATACCATGTCGTATTTCCTTAGCAGTTCAGGAACTGCTCCTGTTTTCAGGTGAAATACCTCAGACCAGTCAAGCTTGATTTTCTGTAACCAGCCTCGGCCTAAAAGACTGGGTCCTTCTCCTTTCACTATTATCACAGGCAGCTGGGCTGTCTGTTGCCTGTGAGACACTGGGTACTGTGGCAATGGTCTTTACCTGAATAGATTCTCCAGTGTATGTCTTTAATTTAGTGGTTGTCTGCTCCAGGTTTATTGGCTGTCTACCTTCATTAAGTTATTTGAAAGTGTTTTCTCCCAGCACTGCAGTTGAGGCATCTGTATCCACTTCCATTATTAGTGGCTTCTCTTTAACTTGGATTGTGACAGTGATAGGTTCAGTTTTTACACAGGTGACGTTATACAGGGAATAAATCTTGGTATCGGCAACTTCAGGTTCTGCTGTATTTTTGAATTCAATCATGCTGGTTTGCTGCTTTTTTTTATTATTCATTCACGGGATATGGGCTTCACTGGCTGGGCCAGCATTTATTGCCCATCCCTAGTTCCCTTGAGAAGATGGTCGTGAGCTGCCTTCTTGAACCGCTGCAGTCCATGTGGTGTAGGTACACCCACAGGGCTGTTAGGAAGGGAGTTCCAGGATTTTGACCCAGTGACAGTGAAGGAATGGCGATATATTTCTAAGTCAGGATGGTGAGTGACTTGGAAGGGAACTTCCAGGTGATGGTGTTCCCATCTATCTGCTGCCCTTGTCCTTCTAGATGTTAGTGGTCATGGGTTTGGAAGATGCTGTCTAAGGAGCCTTGGTGAATTCCTTTAGTGCATCTTGTAGATGGCACACACTGCTGTTAATGTGCATCAGTGATGGAGAGAGTGAATATTTGTGGATGTGGTGTCAATCAAGCAGGCTGCTGTGTCCTGGGTGGTGTCAAGCTTCTTGAGTGTTGTGGGAACTGCACTCACCCAGGCAAGCAGGGAGTATTCCATCACATCCCTGACTTGTGCCTTGTAGGTGGTGGACAGGCTTTGGGGAGTCAGGAGGTGAGTTACTCGTCACATGAATCCTAGCCTCACACCTGCTCTTGTAGCCACAGTATTTATATGGCTAGTCCAGTTCAGTTTCTGGTCAATGGTAACCCCCCAAGATGTTGATAGTGGGGGATTCAGTGATGGCAATGCCATTGAACATTAAGGGGCAATGGTTGGATTCTCTCTTGTTGGAGATGGTCTTGCCTGACACTTGTGTGGTGCTAATGTTACTTGCCAGTTGTCAGCCCAAGCCTGGATATTGTCCAGGTTTTGCTGTATTTGGACATGGACTGCTTCAGTTTCTGTGGAGTCGTGAATGGTGCTTAACATTGTGCAATCATCAGCGAACATCCCCACTCCTAACCTTATGATGGAAGGAAGGTCATTGATGAAGCAGTGAAGATGGTTGGGCTGTGGACACTACCCTGAGGAACTCCTGCAGTGATGTCCTGGAGCTGAGATGACTGACCTCCAACAACTACAACCATCTTCCTTTGCGCTAGGTATGACTCCAACCAGTGGCGAGTTTTCCCCCTGATTCCCATTGACTGCAGTTTTGCTAGGGCTCCTTCAGGCCACACTTAGTCAAATGCTGCCTTGATGTCAAGGGCAGTCAATCTCACCTCACCTTGGGAGTTCAGCTCTTCAGTTCAGCCCAAGTCAAATGATGAGCCTCTGGACTTGGTCCTCAATAAACGTTGGAGCTTCAAAGACAATTACGGGAACATCAGGAAGGGATATCTGATGGCATACATGGGACAATGGAGGAGTTCATCCGCCTTCAGTCTGAGGTGATAGCGCCAGTGTGCCAACGCGCCAAGGTCAAAATTGGTAGGACTGCAGCTGCCATGGAGACCTTGATCCAAGATATTGCTCCTGCACTGCTGTGTGGGCTGAACTCCATTGCTGATGCCATAGTTGGCCTCCAATAGTGTCAATGCGAGAGGGGTGGGGAGCAGCTCAATCTCACTCCAGCTTCCCCTTCTCCTCAAAGAGTCAGCCAGGGGCCATCGGGCACCCATAGGGAGGAGGAGCAGCAGCTCGACACCCCGGGGCCATCCACCCAGCTGACTCTGGGATTGTCTGGCTGATCCAAGTCCCCTCTTCCTGTGATTGTATCATCTCCATGGAGGAGGGTGCACCTGGCCCACAGCAGGATACCCAAAGCAGGCCGGAGGCCTCCAGTTCTCGGCCCTCCAGACAGGCCCATCACAGGCAGGGTGTAGCGGTCAGCAGGCTGCTTCCACCTCTGCTGTGGATGCCTGGGGAGCACCAGGATGTAGAGGCAGGGTTAGGAATGTTAAAAAGATGTAGTTGCACAGCCTGGGCACAGGTGTTAGTCACTCATATATAATGTAAATAAAGTCCCAAGAATGTCTCCTTGTCTCTGGCTCCTTGTCCTGATGAGCAGTGTTTGTTTCACTCAGATGTGAAATGTTAGTTCCTGCACAAGATAAAGGCAGGTGTCTCGGCCTAAGGCCTCTTCTCTGTGCAGAGCTTTCAGACCAAAGTGATGGTCCAGCTTCACACTCACTGGATACATCACTGATGCCTGCACATCAATGGTGCTTGTCATTGCTGCCAGAATGTCATGGGCAGGTGTCACAGAGTTCTTTCATACTCTCTGTGTGCTCTCAGCACCTCTGAGGTGAGGCTGGCTCCGCCATCTGTTCAGCAACTGTGTCCAGTGACAATGTAATCCTGAAGGGGTCAGGCGCTGAAGGCTGTCAAAAGATCAGGTGCATTTAAAAGTTTCACAGCTGTGTCTCCATGATATGACCCTAATCACAGAGACCAAGTGAGCTGCCCTCAGCCAAACAGGAGTCAGACATTCACAGAGGCTATGTGAAGATCTATGGAATGTTGTCACCACATGTCATCTTCATCCTCCTGAAATCTGGTGACCATTAGGGCCTCCGCTGCATCTCCATGACATGAGCCTGAGCACTGAGGGTGTGCTGCTGTCAGCCACACAGGAGTCAACTGTTCACAGATGCAAGGTGAGGATGTCAGAACTGTCCTCACTGCATCTCGTCATCATCCTCCACAAATCTTGCTGCTTTTAGGGCCTCATGAGTGCATCTGCCTCGTCTGGCCAGCAACATCGCCGGCATCCTCGCTTCGAGGACCTCATCACCCTCATCCCCTTCGACATCCTCCTCATCAGAGGAGACATACAGCTCTTCCATCTCCTCCTCAGCCAGGTCCTCCCTCCTGTTGCAGTGCCAGGATGTGTAGCACACAGCAAGTTACAATGATGTGCAACATGCCCAGGGGACTGTATTGCAGTGCTCCACCTAACCTGTCGAGGCACCGGAACTTCATTGTCAAGATACCAATCGTTGGCTCCACCAAAGTCCGGGTTGCAGCATGAGCCTCGTTGTACTCTCTTTGCTGCAGTCTGAGGCCACCAGACGGGCATCATCAGCAACGTCCTCTGTGGGTAACCCTTGTCCCTGAGAAGCCAACCCTGAGGGGTCTGGACAGAGTAGATAGGCAGAAAGTTGGTGTATGGATCAAGAACCAGAGGACACCAATTTAAGGCGATTAACAAAAGAAACAATGACAGCCAGTGGTTAGGATCTGGAATGCACTGTCTGAGAGGGTGGTGGAGGCAGATTCAATCACAGCCTTCAAAAGGAAATTGGACAATCACCTGAGGAGAGAAAGTTTGTAGAATAACAGGGAATAAGGTGGGGGACTGGCAGTAGATGAATTGCTGTTGAAGAGAGCCAGCACGGACACAATGAGCTGAATGGCCTTCTTCTGTGATGTAACCATTCTATGATTCCACGAAGCAAACATATGAAATTAAATGTTGATGAAGGTCTGCCCTTAGAGGTTTAATCACCAAAGAGCTCAGGAAGTCCCACTTGCTGGTTATCTGGGAAAAGGTAAAGCAAATGAATTTGCCACAGGACTGACATGGGGAGCCTAGAAGCATCAAATAGATTGTGATCCACTGGAAAATGAGACACAATCTTAATTTTCAAAAATGCTAAACAGCAAGTGACAAACCTGTGGAAGTGTTGGCAGGTTTATTTGCAGTGTGTCCACCCTTTTGCATTGACAATTGCGGTGAGTCCAAAGATTTCTATCGTGGCCTATCTGATCAAACCAAAAGAAAGAAAGGATTGAAGGTGTAGGGTTTCCAAATTGAGGAAAGTACACCATGCGATACTGTTGTGCGCTAAACAAATGAGCGGGGGCAAGATGAAACCTCTTGCAAAAAGCAAGACCCTGTGTTGCTTTAAAAACGTGAAAACTTTTCAACCTGATTATGAAAGCAACACAGGTGCTTGGATAGTGCAAACAATTTTCAGGAAGTGGCTGTGATCTTTCAATGCCAGGATGAGTAAGATAATGGGCACTTCTGATGGATAGTGTCACTTACCATGATGAGGCTCTTAATCTTTCACACATTCGGCTGCATATTTTACCATCTAGTGCTTCTCCCATCATCCAGCAACCAATGAGTTATTCAGCACATGAAGCACCACCACAAGAAGCAATTCTCAGAATTGTCACTGAACAAGTAACCCAGAAGCCCACGCTAATGCTTTGGAGACCCACCACGGCAGCTGGTAGAATTTAAATTCAATTAATTCATAAAATTTGATTGATTAAAAAACAGTCTGGAATTGAAAGCTAGTCTGAGTAATGGTGGCCATGAAACTATCATCGATAGTTGTATAAACCCATCTGGTTCATTATTGTCATTTAGGGAAGGAAATCTGCCATCCTTACCTGCTCTGGCCTATGTGAGATTCCAGACCCACAGCAATATGATTGACTCTTAGCTGATCTCAAGGGCAATTAGGGATGGGCAACAAATGCTAGCCTTGCCAGTAATGCCCACATTTTAGGGCCAAATAAGAAAAAGGCATTTTGCAGCTTATGAAAAGGAGTAGCATGTTTGGATGCCATGCACTTATCCTGTATAGCATGGAATGTGCCAACTCCCAACTGCATTAGGCTTTGGAAACTACAATATGGTTTCTAGTAAGAAAATCAATGACCAAATCAAAGCTGAGGAACGAAGAAAAGAAAAGCTTGCATTCCTGTCGCGCTTTTAAAGATCTCAGGACATTCCAAAGCACTTTACAGACAATGATGTTCTTTTTGAAGCTGTAGTTATAATGCAGAGGAAGTTGCTTCCTGGTGATTTGGTTGAGGTGGTTTTATTTTGTTTCAATAGGTGATGACCTTGACTTCTGCAGGGAGATGACTGATGCAGAAATCATTTCTTCCCTAAGTAAAAAAGAAACAGAGACTGCAGAGGATGTAAAAGAAGCAGTCAGAACTGGAAATCCTCAGAGTTAGAGAGACAGATACCGCACTGTACTGATTCATCAAGTCAAAAGATAATGAAACATTTGATGAATGTTATGCATTGAAATGAAAAGTGCGTTGGTTAATGATTTCTGATTGCCGCCAAAAGAAAATCACAAAAGTTCTTTTGAAGAAAAGTCATGAGGCTTAAGCATTCTTCTCTAATTCTTAATGTTAAAAAGATGAATACAGAATAAGAAGTTGTAATAATGCTTCACCATATCTAAAAAGCTCATAAGACAGGTGCATTTTCCTTTATTTTATCAAGATGTGATAGGCTATTCACCCTTGCGGTAAAATAGTGTTAAAGCATTTAGGTCAATATAGGTAGATACGCACCAGCCCAACCTTGATTTTTATTGCTTCACACTTCTTTGAAATCGTCATTTTATCACCATCTGTGTATCAGCCCTGAGCAGTTGCAAGTTGGGTTCATCTATCCTTCAACCCAGAATATGGTAACTTGAGACCCGTCGTAAGACTTCAGGGAGGAGAGGGGAGGCATATTGGTGTTGTCGCTGGACTAGTAATCCAGAGACCTAGGATGTTGTCCCAGGATCCGGGTTCAAATCTCACCAAGGCAGATGGTGGAATTTGAATTCAATAAAAATCTGGAATTAGATGACCACGAAACCATTGTCGATTGTCGTAAAAACCCATCTGGTTCACTAATGTCCTTTCCTCCCTTTAGAGAAGGAAATCTGCTGTCCTTACCTGGTTTGGTCTACATGTGACTCCAGCTCTTAAAAATGCCCTCTGAACAAGGGCAATTAGGGATGGATAAACCAGTGACACCCACATCCTGTGAATGAATAAAGGAAAGAAAAACCCTAGGTTGGCACCAATGCTGTACTGATGGAGTGCTGCAGTGTCAGGGTTGCTATTGTTGGCTCAGATATTAAACTAAGTTATTTTGACAAACATTAAAGAAGCCACGGCACTATTCCAAGAAAAGCAGGGCATTCTCCTGATGCACTAGCCAACATTCCTCCCTTAACCAACACCAGAAAAAAGACCAATCATTCATTGCTGTTTATGAGACTCTGCTCATTCCCAATGGACATCACACTTGCTCACATAATAGTCACTATTTTATTAAAAATAATTCATTATCTGAAGTGTTTGGAGACATTTTAATATGATAAATATATAATGACCCAATTCTCCCGGTCTCTGGATATTTGGAGACCGGACCTAACCCCCAAGATATGCTACAGAATCCCTTGGAAGATCCAACGCAATGACTCCATGGGAATTGCCTGGGAAGTTTGACCTTCCAATGGGCAATTTGTCTGTTCCATGGAACCCTCCACAAAATTCTCCAACTCTGATCTAGAGTCAGAGACTTTGGACAGTTCTAACTTATTTACCTGGATAGTTACCCAGGAAATGTTAGACAGGTTAAAACCTAGTCTAACCCTGGGTAACTATGGAACTGACCCCCCAATCACTTACACTGACACCCCCCAACTCTCCCCTTGACACCCTAACAACAGCCCCTGCCGAGGTTTTGACTATCCCCTTCTTCCTCCTGGTTCCCTTCAACCTGACCTGACTAGCCCTCAAATCTATCCCACCAATCTCCCTGATGTGACATGAGCCAACCCCAGTAAATGATTCCATTCCCAACCTCCCCAGCTCCTTTTCCCTGACCCAACCTCATCACCCAATCCACCTGCCACCTAACCCCCTTACCCACACACCTCACCCACCCTACTGCCATACCCACTTACCTTACCTACCCTACCCCTTCACTCACCCTACCTTCTCTGCGTAGCTTTTCAAAGAAGATTTGCAACATTTACACTCTTTACTTACCAGAATTTGGCAACTGTTGCTATAAAAAGGGGGTCTGGTTTCTGCACAGATTCTCTTCATTGTTCCCAGTTGCTGACTGAGTTCTGTAGGTCCTCCATTGGAAGATTGCTCAAAAAGCCAGTGTATAATTTTTGGCCTGCTCAGGATCAGAAATAGGGATTAGGAACATATGAACATAGGAGCAGGATTAGGTCATTCAGCCTTTGCGCCTGCTCCACCATTCAACTAGATCAAGACCGATCTGATTGCTCCACTTTCCTATCTACCCCTCATAATCCTTGACTTGCTTGCCTAACAAAAACTTGTCTACCTCTTTCTTAAATAAATTCAGTGGCCCAGCCTCCACTGCTTTCTGGGGAAGAGCTCTGAAGAACAGTCATACAGTCTCGAAACATTAACTCTGTTTCTCTCTCCACAGATGCTGCCAGGCCTGCTAAATTTTTTCAGTATTTTCTGTTTTTATTTCAGGTTTTCAGCATCTGTAGTAGTAGTAGTTCGCTTTTATTTAATGGATTGTGCAGTCTGGTCAGTTAATTCCTTTAAAATAACTGAAGCAGCAGCAGTAACCTTATATTTCCTTTATCTCCACTCCCAGATCCAACCTTCATATTCACCTTTTTTTATCAATTGCCTAAATTCCACACTGGGATCTGAGCTCAAATGGCTTTGTGCCTTTTATCTGGTCTCAACCAGCCTCAGGTTCCTGAGAAATCTGAAGTTTCAGTTTTTGTTTTGGTTTTAGTTTTCCTAGAAACCTGAAGGTTCAATTTCCCTTTCAGTTAGGGTGTCACCCAAAAAATACAATCTTTGAAACCACATATTCCATTGCACATGGAAGAGACTTGCACACTTCTACCGCCCTAGTCTCCTGCCATACAGATTCAAGGCTGCGGTGTTGAGAAACAGGTGTTCACCTTGGGCAAACTGATGAACCAAATAGACAATGGGGCTGGAGGGTCCTTGCCTGCATATCAGTGGGATCATTGAGCCCTTTCACCACAGAAGCGACAATGGCACATTGGGTACGGCACATGCTGCCTTCTCTGAAGATGCCAGCACATCTGCTCCTTTACCATCCCACCTACAAATATCCACCATGGTGTGAGCAAGTCAGCTAGGCCAGCAGACTGCCCAGGGAGGAGCAGCAGTCGAAAGCCAGGCATCTCAAAGGCTCAAGCACCCAGAAGTCACCGTCAATGAGCATCTCAAAATGGTCTCCACATGACAAAGAACAGGCTTCCAACAGATTTTTTTTTTAATGCTGTATTAAAATGGCATCAGGTAGGAAAAAGACCTGAATCTACCCCCACTTTAACTATCAGCCCAGCTCTGTTCATGCCAGACAGCAGGAATTAAAATCAAGGCTAGAGTTACTGCAGAGAAGAGTAGCAAATTGTATTATGAGCAGAATATCAAAAGTATGTGATTAACGGGGCTGGTACCACGGTGACTGAAACAGTTTGCACAAGAGAATTAATCAGTGAACTCCCTTTGCCAGTTTCCACTTGGCTTTAAATTCTTATTTTGTTTCAGCCTCTGCTGCCAGAAGGGAAGCTCGAATCAGTTGATTTGCAAGATTCACCAGGCGAGTGAAAAATTCAATCGGCTTTTGGGCTTTTCCGCGGCACCTGCTCAGCATTCATAGATAGATCGATCTCGTAGAAGTGCTGAGAAATGGTAGCACCCACAGTGGCTCTATTTATTTTAAACTGATAAGTTGCCAAAGTGCTGCGGAGTCAAAGGGGAGGGGGAAGGGGAGGTGTGGGGTACTGACTGCCTTGTAGTGCAGTGAGTTAGGAGGCATTGCTATGGATGATCACCCCACACTAAATAATCCCGCAAGATGTCGTAATGCAACAATGGTAAAAGTTGGGTTACAGAACCAATTTTTAATCTACATTAATCAATGTCAGTGTTTTTAATGTCTATTAACCCTGCTTCTGTCCAGATATTTTGATGTAAATCACCATTCTATTTCGATATGCCATGCTGCTCAGCTGTAAGCACAGCAATCAGTAGGTCTCCGAGGTTCCATAAATTGGATGATTCCACTCCGAGGCAGGCATCCATAATCAAAAAGAAATAGTGCGTTACAAGTCGCAACAATTACTTAAACTTTCAAATTAAAATTAGGTTGTAAACTGCTCTCATGATATAGGGCCTTTCCAGCTGTGGCCGTGGAAATTACATGATTTATATTTCATGGCGCTTTCCATCACACAGGGAATATAAAACAAGTGTGCAATTCTGATGAAATATCATCAACCTGAACTGTTGTTGTGCATGTACCTTTAAAGTGCATATCTTAAACTGCTGTCAATCATTATCTGCATTGACAGGATATGATGTATTAGTCCCACAAATTGAAGGCATCTATAAGCAGCTGGGGGGCTTGGCCTAAATAGCCAAGTGGTTATGGTACTGGGTTTGTAACCCCAAGATCAAGAGTTCAAATCTCACAATGGCAAACTATGAAACATGTAACTTCATCTGAAACAGATGGAAACAGGTTTGTACTCGAAAGAGTATCAAGTGTTCAAATCTCACAATGGCAAACTATGAAACAATGTAACTTCATCTGAAACAGATGGAAACAGGTTTGTACTGGAAAGAGTTATAAGCAGCTGTGGTGAAAGTCAGATGTACTATACTTAGCTCTCCAGTGAATATTGTCTGTATAGCGTCTTATCTTCAAATAAAGAACCCACATTATTTTTTCACAAATCCTTGTGTACGATTGATATGCTTCGATCGAATAGAAGACTACTAACTCTGTTTCCCTTTCCCGAGATCCTCCCTGACCTACTGAGTGTTTCCAGCATTTTCTGTTACCATTTCCAGCAAGTACACAATTCTTTTTCTGTCTGGTGAATTTATGTACTGCCATTTAGGTGCTGCCCAATGAGTTTGTTTAGGCAGAGTAAGCCATTCAGCCCCATTATTGTCACTAGCACCTCCATCTCTGAAGGAATGTTGACTCTGGAGATAGAAGCCATCCTTCTTGGACATCAGGCTCTCCAGCGGTAAGAGGAACACTTTACCACATAACTGCTAAATGTGATGCTACCTTCAGTAACATTGCCGAATGGATTGTCACAACACATATAGACTGTGTATTTATCGTGTGCCATTCTCACCAATTAATCCCATAACATGTTAGAAATAGGAAACCCCATTGCATGACTTTCCAGCAATGGGGATGCCGAGGAAGAGGAATGAATGATCTTATGAAGAAATGAATTGGCATTTCTATAGGACCTCTCATAACCTCAGGTCATCTTGAAGTGCTGTACAGTCAATGAAGTACTTCTGAAGCATAGTCCCTCTTGCAATGTAGGGATATTAAGCCACTAATTTGCTGACAGCAAGATCCCCCAGGCAACAATGTGATAAGTGACCAGATAATTGATGTTGGCTGAGGCATATATATTCGTCAAGACAATCTGCTCTTCTTTGATTAATGCAGTTTGAAGGAATAGACTAGGGCCTTGATTTAACGTTTCATCAAAAGGATTGCATCTCCAGCAGCGCAGTCTGAAGATCTACAGGGAAATGTCAGCCTGCGTTATTTGCTCCAGAATAGACCTTCAACTCGTAATCCTCTGACAGCCTCAAGAGTGTTATCACTGAACTAAGACTGACACCTAGTAACTCATGAATAATGTGCTTCCCCATCGCTCGCTGCTTTCCCTTTTATATATGCCTTTGCATAAGTGCTAACAAGCGCACTGTTTATTTTTCTCCCCTCCTCTCTCCTGAAGGGAACGGCCTCCTGTACAGGTCTGACTCTACTGAGGACTCCCCAGTATTCAGCACGAACAGTCATTTTTCGTGTGTGATGGGTTATTCCACCACAGAGGCATCACAGTCCAGCCTGACCCTGCCCTAGCTCACTGTTGCCTTCCAGCAGGAAACGGCCCAGGCAATTTTGCAGCACAGAAGGCACTGACTCTCAGACAACAGCCCGCTCCCTGTCCTTTACCCTTTAAGATCTTACTTTGTCCGCTTTTCCTTGAAGACCGATTAAGGATTCTGCGCCCGAATGAAAAGAACTGTTCAGTTCTGACGACAGGTCATCCACCTGTAAAGTTAACTCCCTTTCCCTCTCCACAGATGATGCCTGAGCTGCTGAGCGTTTCCAACATTTTTCGGTTTCCATTGCAGGCTTCCGGCAAATGCACAATGTCTGAGGAATGTACGTACTGACCAGTGATAGGATGTTCCACACTCTAACCACTCGCTTTGAAAATACATTCTTCAAATTATTGTGGCTTCACTGAACTAGTGGAAATAGTTTTTCCCAATGACCTTATCAAAGCCCTCATCATTTTCAATGCTTCTATCAGGATTTTTGTGTCCCCACCACACCCATAAAATGATGTCAAAAAATAGAGAAATATACATGTTAATATATAACTGATGAAAGCACAGACAGGAATATTTAAAATCAGGGCTGGAGTTTCCTAAGAGAAACTTCTAAGGTTGCATCCCTTTAATGCCTTGCTGTCCTTGTTCTTAGTCACCATGGATCCTACAGCCTCACCTATTTTCCCACGTTTTGCAGGGTTTTGTTTTATTCATTCATGGGATGTGGCACTGCTGGCTAGGCCATCCCTAATTGCCCTTGAGAAGGTGGTGGTGAGCTGCCCTCTTGAACCGCTGCAGTCCCTGTGGTGTAAGTACACCCACAGTGCTGTTGGGGAGGAAGTTCCAGGATTTTGACTCAGTGACAGTGAAGGAACGGCGATATATTTCCAAGTCAGGGTGGTGAGTGGCTTGGAGGGGAACTTCCCGGTGGTGGGGTTCCCATGTCCTTCTAGATGCTACTGGCCATGAGCTTGGCATGTGCTGTCTAAGGAGGCTTGGTGAGTTCCTGCAGTGCATCTTGTAGATGGTACACACTGTTGTCACTGTGCGTCAGTGGTGGAGGGAGTGAATGTTTGTGGATGGGGTGCCAATCAAGTGGGCTGCTTTGTCCTGGATGGTGTCAAGCTTCTTGAGTATTGTTGGAGCTGCACTTATTCAGGCAAGTGGGGAGTATTCCATCACACTCCTGACTTGTGCCTTATAGAAGATGCACAGGCTTTGGGGAGTCAGGACATGAGCTACTCGCTACAGGATTCTGAGCCTCTGACCTGCTCTTGTGGTCACAGTATTTATATGGCAAGTTCAGTTCAGTTTCAGGTCAATGGTAACCCCCAGGATGTTGATAGTGGGGGATTCAGTGATGGTAATGCCATTGAATGTCAAGGGGGCGATGATTGGATTCTCTCTTGCTGGAGATGGTCATTGCCTGTCATTTGTGTGGCACGAATATTACTTGCCACTTGTCAGCCCAAGCCTGGGTATTGTCCTATTCTTGCTGCATTTGGACATGGACTGCTTCAGTATCTGCGGAGTCGTGAATGGTGCTGAACATTGTGTAATCATCAGCGAACATCCCCACTTCTGACCTTATGATGGAAAGAAGGTCATTGATGAAGCAGCTGAAGATGGTTGGGCCTAGGACACTACCCTGAGGAATGCCTGAAGTGATGCCCTGGATCTGAGTTGAATGACCCTCAACAACCACAACCATCTTACTTTGGGCTCGATATGACTCCAACCAGTGAAGAGTTTTCTCCCAATTCCCATTGACTCCAGTTTTGCTAGGGCTCCTTGATGCCACACATTAAAACCCAGCACCTCATGATCTTCTCTATATAGATCAATATCCTTGCACAGCGTAATGCATCCCACTTAATAATAGTCTTCAGGATATATAGTCAGAAATTTTAACCTGTCAGGGTAGGTGGCTGTCGGTGTGCGCGACGGTTTAAAGGAGAAAAAAAAATCCGACATGTACGGAAGCTTGGCAGGATCTCACTGACTTCAAATTTTAATTCAATTGTGTTTGACAAGGTCCAGGAAACCCCATGTGGGACTGGGCGGGTCTGCTATTAGCATATATTAAAAGGCAATTGTGTGCATTTGAAGCTCTGGGTTCTGTATTAAACTATCAGCGTGTGGGTTTCTGGAACTTGTCAGGTTGAACAAGGACAGAGGGCATTGGGGATTGACAGGACTGAGCTGCTGCCGGGACTGAACCGCCGATGGGACTGATCTGCTGACAGGACTG
The DNA here is from genome assembly GCF_017639515.1 of Carcharodon carcharias. Taxonomy (NCBI): domain Eukaryota; kingdom Metazoa; phylum Chordata; class Chondrichthyes; order Lamniformes; family Lamnidae; genus Carcharodon; species Carcharodon carcharias. The sequence goes on along the minus strand of NC_054472.1, from coordinate 18,704,535 downwards.
AGCCACTGGCATGCTGGAGAGCCTTTATATGTTGAAACCTGTCAGCTGTTTCTTTCCCTAAGTGAAAGGCTTTTTCTCACAGGATGTGTATTGAGACTGTCCTTTCTCTGCTTTCAAGGTAATTCCAATATTTTGGGCATTATTGTTGTAACCTTAGGTTTTTTTGCCTTCAATCTGTACTTTCCAGCTGTCAGCCATCTCATCAGCTAATGTAGCTCGACCATGGAAAGAGGAACAGGAAGAGCACCATCACCATCACTAACACCAACACCAATACCAAAACTAATAGCACCACCGACACCAACACTAACAGCAACATCAATACCAACAGCACCACCAACACCAACAGCAACAGCACCAACAACACCAACCGCACCACCAAAACCAACAACAACATCAGTACCAATAGCACCACCAAAACCAACAGCAACACCAACAGCAACACCAATAGCAACAGCAACACCAACAGCACCACCAATAGCAACAGCACCACCAACACCAAGAGCACCACCAACAGCAGCACCAACAGCAGCAGCAACACCAATAGCAACAGCACCACCAACACCAAGAGCACCACCAACAGCAGCACCAACAGCAGCAGCAACACCAATAGCAACAGCACCACCAATAGCAACAGCACCACCAACAGCAACAGCAACACCAGTAGCAACAGCAACACCAACAGCAACACCAACAGCAACACCAATAGCAACAGCAACACCAATAGCAACAGCACCACCAATAGCAACAGCAACCCCAACAGCAACAGCGACACCAACAACATCAACAGCAACACCAATAGCAACAGCAACACCAATAGCAACAGCAACCCCAACAGCAACAGCAACCCCAACAGCAACACCAACAGCAACACCAATAGCAACAGCAACACCAACAGCAACAGCAATAGCAATAGCAACAGCAACACCAACACCAACAGCAGCACCAATAGCAACAGCAACACCAATAGCAACAGCAACCCCAACACCAACAGCAACACCAATAGCAGCAGCACCACCAATAGCAACAGCACCACCAACACCAACAGCAACACCAATAGCAACAGCAACACCAAAACCAACAGCACGACCAATAGCAACAGCAACACCAACAGCAACACCAATAGCAACAGCACCACCAATAGCAACAGCACCACCAACACCAACAGCAACACCAATAGCAACAGCAACACCAAAACCAACAGCACGACCAATAGCAACAGCAACACCAACAGCAACACCAATAGCAACAGCACCACCAACACCAACAGCAACACCAATAGCAACAGCAACACCAAAACCAACAGCACCACCAATAGCAACAGCACCACCAACACCAACAGCAACACCAACTGCAACAGTAACACCAACAGCACCACCAACACCAACAACACCATCAACACCAACGGCGACACCAACAGCAACAGCAACACCAACAGTGACACCAATAGCAACAGCAGCACCACCAACACCAACAGCAACACCAATAGCAACAGCAACACCAAAACCAACAGCATGACCAATAGCAACAGCAACACCAACAGCAATACCAATAGCAACAGCAACAACAAAACCAACAGCAACACCAATAGCAACAGCAACACCAAAACCAACAGCAACACCAATAACAACAGCAACACCAAAACCAACAGCACAACCAATAGCAACAGTAACACCAACAGCAACACCAATAGCAACAGCACCACCAAAACCAAAAGCACCACCAATAGCAACAGCAACAGCACCACCAAAACCAACACCAACAGCAACACCAGCAGAAACAGCAATAGCAGCAGCAACACCAAAACCAACAGCACCACCAATATCAACAGCACCACCAACAGCACGACCAACAGCAACAGCACCACCAATACCAAAACCAACAGCTCCAACAACACCAACACCATCAGCACCACCAACAGCAACAGCACCACCAATACCAAAATCAACAGCACCACAAACACCAACACCATCAGCAACAGCAACAGCAACACCAACAGCACCACCAACACCAGCAGCACCACCAATAGCAACAGCACCATCAACAGCACCACCAACACCAACAAAATCAGCAGCATCAACATCAACAGCACCAACAGCAGCAGGAGTGACACCAAATCCAGCTGCCTTCTCATCAACCACCTGCCGCGCCAAAGGACAGCAGGGATAAACATGGAGCTCCAGCTCGCAGGGGGCATTATCCCCAATACAGGCAACACAGGAAGACAATTAGCTTTATTGACATGACTGAGCACCAGCGCCTTAGGAGGCTCAGGCTCTCCCTTCAGGTAATTGCTGATATTCGCAGCCCTCTGGAGGAAGACTTCCTTCAAATGGACTAGGCGGGCACGGACCACCATCAGGGGGTCATGGTCACCACAGCCCTGAATTTCTTCACCTCCAGCTCCTTCCAGGTAATATCTGCAGAATCTCACAATCCATTGTCCACAAATGCCTCTCCCAGGAGATGGATGCCATTTTTGCCCTGGGCCACCATTTACATCCATTTTGTTACTGATAAGTTCAGTCAAAATGAGAGGGCACTCAGGTTTTCTACACTAACTGGATTCCCACAGATCCAGGCAATTAAATACTACACAAATGTGGCAACCAAGGTGCCCTCATGTCATCCAGCAGTGTCCACCAATCAGAAAGGATTCCATTTCATTAATATTCAACTAGTATGTGACTACCAAAAGATTATTATGCATAAAAGCACAGGCTACCCAGGAAGATACATGATGCCTTTATTTTGCACCAGTCAAGTTTCCCATAAGTACTTGCATCTCCAAGTAGAGTCAGTGGGTGGTTCCTTGGGAACAAGGTCCTCTCTCCAAATGGCTAATGACACCTGTGAGGATCCCCACGATCAACATCCAGCAAAGATCATCCATTGCCACATGAGCACAAGAGTGGTCACCGAGCAACCGACTGGGATGATGAAGATGTGATTCAGGTGCCTATAGGGTACCCAGAATGATAGTGGTCTGCTGTCTTAGACACAACAAAGCCCAGCAGAAAAGAGTGGGGCTGCAGAAGGAGGAAGGCGATAACCACTCAAGCGAGGAGCATGAGGAGAGGCCTGAGATGGCAAGGCTCACTTAGTTGCCAAGGATGGACTCATGCAGGGACATTTCAGCAAACCTGAGACATTTCAGCCACTGGCACATGAAAAGGAAGGGAGGAGTGCGAGCACTTTGAGCAGAATCCCCACTTCCATGTTCCCTTCCTCCATCTCCCCTCTCATGACCTGCCTTGTTTTTTGTTTCAATGATGCACACAGGCCGTCAACATTGTAGCTGAGTTAACTTTATTGAGAACACACTTTCCTAAGTTAACACATAACTGAATTCTATCAAGGCAGGCACTAACATGTGCTATCTGAACTTCAACCCCCAGGTCAGGTGACCCCATATCTAGTACGGAGTGCCGCATAGTATCTAATACTGAAGTCCACAACCACAAAGGTATTATCATGACATGGCCTACCCACACTTCCTTACCAGCCAAGAGATAGAGAACACGTTGCCCTGAGGCATTGAGCAGCCAAGGCGAGGCTTTCCTCCATCCTACTTAAACTGGCAGGTTGAATGCGCAGTCTATTGTTTATTAGTGTTCTTGCACCCAGAAGTACGAGGTTAATTTTTAGAGACTTCTTGAAGAGCTACAAATGAGCATAATTAATGGAACCTTGCAATGGTAATTAATTCGGTCTGAGAACCTGGCTGGCTTTGCGAGCGGGACCAATTTCTAGGGCAATGCTTTGCAGTGTGATTTGGACAAGCTGAGTGAGTGGGCAAATGCATGGCAGATGCAGTATAATGTGGATAAATGTGAGGTCATCCATTTTTGGTAGCAAAAACAGGAAGGCAGATTATTATCTGAATGGCTATAAACTGAGAGAGGGAATGTGCAAAGAGACCTGAGTGTCCTTGTACACCAGTCGCTGAAGGTAATGCAGGTGCATCAGGCGGTAACGAAGGCAAATGGTATGTTGGCCTTCACAGCGAGAGGATTCAAGTACAGAAACAGGGATGTCTTGCTGCAATTGTACAGGGCTTTGGTGAGACCACACCTGGAATATTGTGTGCAGTTTTGGTCTCCTTATCTGAGGAAGGATGTACTTGCTATAGAGGGAGTGCAGCAAAGGATTAGCCGACTGATTCCTGGGATGGAAGGATTGACATATGAGGAGAGATTGAGTTGATTAGCATTATATTCACTGGAGTTCAGAAGAATGAGGGGGGATCTCATAGAAACCTATAAAATTCTAACAGGACTAGACAGGGTAGATGCAGGAAGGATGTTCCCGATGGTGGGGGCCACAGTCTGAGGATACGGGGTAGACAATTTAGGACTGAGATGAGGAGAAATTTCTTCACCCAGGCAGTGGTGAGCCTGTGGAATTCGTTACCACAGAAAGCAGTTGAGGCCAAAACATTATATGCTTTCAAGAAGGAGTTAGATATAGCTCTTGGGGTGAAAGGGATCAAAGGATATGGGGAGAAAGCGGGAGCAGGCTATTGAGTTGGATGATCAGCCATGATCATAATGAACAGCGGAGCAGGCTCAAGAGGCCGAATGGCCTACTCCTGCTCCTATTTTCTATGTTAAACCAGCACAAGAAATCACAAAAGCTCAATTTGCGTCAGGTTAACTGGAGCTTGGAATTTCTCAATCTTCTGTACTGGCTTGGCTGATAGCGAGAGGATTATGCTAAAAAGAACAGCCCACCCTGGGTGAAGTTCCAGGCCAATTTTGCTTTGCACATGTGGAAAAGACATCGAGGCTCAAGGAAACAGTTCAGAGGAAGACGACCAGATTGATAGAAGTTGTGATCGTCTGTCCTGCGAATGGAGAGTCATTGGGTGCAAGCACAAGGTAGAGAATCAGGACTACAATTTTGTGACCTTATTTCCAGCCTCTTAAGGCTGTGTGCCAGCTGTTGAGCCTTAGTTTCTGCTCTGCAAACCTTAAGTCCTCGGGTCGATCCTGATAACCAAGATCCTGAAGGATAGGTTGTCCGTACGTGTTCATTTTCAATTTAATGCATAAATAAAGTTATCTCAACAACATTGTTAGATCATGGAAGTTGACATTTGATGATCAGTGATGGATAGATCAAACTGCCTGAAGCAATGCTTTAACCTTGATAAACTAAAATACTTGAAATGGAGATTATCTTTGACTTTATGGGCAGAATTTTGCCCTTGTCAGGTGGGCTCGGTGGGAGTGGTCGGGAAGCTGACCACTGCCCGCGATCGATGCTGGAAGGCGATTTCATGCTGGTGGGCCTATTAAGGCCTGTCCAGCGTGAAACGTGAGCAGCAACGCTCACCACTGCTTGTGAGGGAGAGGGGAGGACGGCAGGTAGGGCGAGCGTGAACTTCGTGCTTGCGCGGGACTGCACACTTAATAATCTCCCCGAGGCACAGAGCTGCCTCTGGGAGATGAAGAGTTTAAAAAAATGTAAAGAAATTAAAAATGTTATAAAACATGTCGCCTCTTGTGACAGAGCCACATGAGCAGGGGCATGTTATTAATTCAAATTTTAAAAAAATTTATTTTATTTTTATTTGCTTTAGGAAACCTCATCCCGCCCATGGATGAGGTTTCCTAAAAAGTGCAAAGGACACTTGGCCTTTTCACCTGCCCATTAACCGCCCGATATCAACACGCGTCATTTTACGCTCGAGCGGATCGGGCACGCACCCACCAAGGTAAAAATGTTGCCCTATAGGTTAGTAGCAGGAAAACTAAGCGAGTAAGAGATCTATAACTAGGCTACTTTGAACTATTCTTGCAAACAACCCAATAGTGATGACAGTTTACTACATTTGATTTTAACAGCTACCTCAGTTATAAGCCAGGAAAAGGGTATGTGCACTGTATCAGTAAAAATATATATGAAAGGCTTTAGCCAGCAGTGAGAAGGGAAAGTTTATCAATGAATGAAAGAAGATCTTATTCTATCCCATTCACTCCATGATATCTTTAAAGTGGATTAAGGGTTACCCAGTACTATACCTAGCTCCTGCTAATTACATCTTTCAATTTAATTAGTTTATGAAGGTCAACCGAACATCTAAAAAAGTCATCATGTATAAAACCGCTAGCTGCAAATCGAAATCCAGCACATTATTCCTATAGTTTTTCTGTTTGGGGTGGGGATGGCAGGGATGGTAGCTTAGTGGTAATGTCACTGGACGAGTAACTCAGAGACCTGAAAATGCTCTGGTGACTTGCAGGGTGACCAACTCTTATGAGATAAAATAAGGGACATTTTGGCCATTTGACTTGGTTTGGGGGTGGGGAGGGAAGTTGCTGGCGATCATAAGAGGCGAGGGAAGTGTATCAGTGGTGAACATCAGAGTGGTGTGAGGTGCTGCTGACCATAGAAGTGGGTGGGAGTGGTGCTGTTAATCATACCTCTCCCTGTGGCCAATAGCCACAGTGCGCATGCTGACGAGAAAAGAGGCAAAGGCAAGAGGATACTCCTGGCTCAGTCTCGCAGAGGCTGTCCTAGAAATAATGGATGAAAGGCATCCCTTAAGGGCCGCAGGACAAAAAAAGGGATAATCCCTTAAAATATGGAACAGTTCGTCACACTGGTGACATGAATTCAAGTTCCACAGCACTGGGAAAATTTAAACTCAGATAATTGATTAACCTGGAATAAAATGCTATTCTTATTAATAATAATCATGAGGCTACCGGACTGTTGTAAAAATCTATCTGCTTCGCTCAGGAAATCTGCTGTCCTTAGCCAGTCTGACTTACATATGACTCCAGACCCAGAGCAATGTGGTTGACTCTTAACTGCCCTCTGAAATGACCTAACAAGCCATTAGTGCCAGGGCAATTTGAAATGGGCAATAAATGTTGACCTTGCCAGTGACACCCACAACCCTGGAACAAATAAAAAATGCGGTTTACAGCTCTATGCATTATTCAATTCAATCCACCCTTCAGATTTTAGATATGATTAGCTTTTACAGAATGCATTGACAATTACCCATTTGCCAATCGAGACCAAAGCAGCCTGAGATTTCCACTGAAAAGGACCTTGCAAAGTGTAAAGCTAATCCTGACTATAGAAGCTGATATCGTCAGCAACACTATAACACTACAGGAGGCTCCTGTGTCTATATGATTTTGAATGGTGTGAACAGCAGAACCCAAGATATGCACAAAATTCTGACTGACTTTCTCCCCCAGCCAAAGTCTGTAGCCCAGACGAACCTTTCCCATTTTTGTTACTTTTTATTTTCTGAGTTCAGGCTGACATTCCAGCTAGACATTAAACTGAGACCCTGTCTGCCCTCATAGGTGAGTGCAAAAGATCCCATTGCACTATATCAAAGAAGAGCAGCGGAATTATCCACAGCTTCCTTACCAATAGTTACCCCTAGATTAACATCACAAAAACAGATTATCAAAATTATCACATTGCGGATTGTGGGAGCTTTCTGTGCGCAAATTGACTGCCCGCATTTCCCACATTACAACAGTGACCACAACTCGAGAAGTACTTCATTGGCTGTAAAGTGCTTTGGGACATCTGGTAGCCATGAAAGGCGCTGTATGCAAGCCATTCTTTTTCAGCCACTTTTTAATCCGCTTTTCCATTAATTCCATGAATCTTCTTTATAAAAAGCTCCTCATTAAATGTCTTCTGAAAACCCAAGTGAGTTATTAGGTTTCCTGTATCCATTAGTTTATATATTGCCTCAAAGAACTTCAGTAGATTTATAAGCCAGACTCTATTGATTCTAAATGCACACAAATTACTTCCTTGCAACATCTATGCATTCATGACTGGCAGCTCACATTTTGCATTTGTGCAGCCAGTTATGTATCCTTACCAAGAAAGGCTCCTGTTTGCAAGAACCTCTTTTTATTAACATGTTCATGTTTCTCAATTGAAATGTCAAGTACAGATTGAGTGACCAGAACAGGGGAATCGATTCATAACATTGTATGCTGCCCCAGAGAGATAATGTATAAACACGGGTTGGATCCTGAAGTTAATAATTCGGTGCAAGCTAGATCCCCATAATTTATGTTCTTCTACTGCCTGTGACCCATATTCACCTTCCATTTAACTCTAAATTTAACTCCATTTAACTCCATTTAACTTTAAATCTAAAAACGGTCAAATTTGGCCATTTGTCAAAAATTCCAAAATACCTCCCGTTTAAAATGAGCAAATGGAGTCCTGGCATTGATCTGTTCCCATGATGTTAGAGACCCAGAAGGCCAAATTAAGCAGTTTCTAACCAGTGTCTAAACCCAGAAGCAAGATCACAGGTTTTGAAGCCTCTCCAAGTTTTCTACTGTTTCACTTGGCTTAATTGTACTCCAAAGTTCATGAACTTTATTTGGTTTTGGGGCAATTCTCCTTTGTGACAGCATGCCCAGTGAATGTAAAGGTAGCGTTTTCCCAATGTGAATGACACTTAAGTCGAAAATTAAACAGTAAAATACCAGGACTGCAAAGTTACAAAGTGGTCGTCAAATATGGCTGATCGTGGGAAATAAGAGAGTAAATATAAACCATAAACAAAGACATAGGGTTAAACCCTGATTATTTATCAAAAAAGACAGAAAAACTTCCCTTCTTAGTTAAAAAGTACAAAGTCTACACATTGTGTTCGTAGTACTATTGTGTGTTTGCCAGTTCGATTTTACCAAGTGTTATGATGTACAATGGCATAGCAGTTCTGTTTATTTTCACGTTAGATCTAGAAAAATGTGCAATTAACCACAGTAATCTGTACACTCTTAGTATTCATTAACAGGAAGATGGAAGCCATGAGGAGGTCACTAATTATTTCCAACGTATTTTGGTAATGTACTCAGTCATGAATAATCAGCATGCATTACAAATAAAGTGAAAGAAAGGAAATCACTGTCAACAACAGTAGCTAAAAAGATGCAATCAGCCCTCTGGTTACAAGGGATTTATGGAGTAGACCAACAACAAAATAATGCCTTTTCACAGACTAACATTAGCATGTGCAGCGGTGACGCTTTGTCTGACCAGATGATTTTTAAACGTAGATACGCATGATCTAAGAAGTCATGGCCAATGCATTACTTATTTATTACCGCAGACATTTATGAAAGAGCCTGAAAAGCTAACATTTTTATCTTCTAGACATAATTACAGTGGATTCAACTTCCAGCTCAAATTTTTCAATAATTTATATCCGGCTAAAGGACAGAAAAAAACTCAATGCCAGGCAAAGGAATGTAGCAGCAGATTAAAGCTAAAGATATGCTTATTTATTTCACTCACCTGTTCATATCCCGTTTTGACTAAGAAACAAAAGCAACTTTAAATGGGCTACTCTGCAGAGAAATGGGGGTTGGTAATGAGATCCTCAGGTGCACATTGGGTACCGAGGTTCTGCATCATGGATCCTCATGGCCTTTTAAGCCACCGGTGCATATGATGCATGGCAGGAGTGCTTTTGATGCTGAGAGCCTGTCCGACTATTGCACGCTACATTCTTCGCTGGACTGAATTGCATGATAGTTCAGGGATTATCCATATGCATTTGGAGCACTTTAAAAGTGCTCCTAGTGCTCAATACCCATATGAAGAGGGTGCCTTATGGCATGTTACTTGGCCACATTACATCAGTGACTACAGTTCATCAGCTGTAAAGTGTTTTGGGGCAGCCTGAGATCAGGCAAGGCGCTGAATAAATGCAATATAAATATTTTAAAAGCCCTTCTTTTACTTCCCAATACTTTGGACCCTGTCTTCAGGTGACTTGGTCCCTGCAGTAGTTGCTTGTGATGGCTGGCAACTATTTCAGTGCCTCTTAGCTGTTTATCTTTTTGACAGAGACATTTTACCTAGTAATCTGTTCAGCTGCTTTGTTGATTTTGAGAACAGGCTGGCTCATCCTGAGACAATGACCCTTGCTGATGGTATGGGGAGAAAGAAATTGATGGTGAGGTACGGCGATTATGATGAGAGCCAAAGGCTTTGGCCTTCCTAGCATTTAATAGAGGAAATTGGGGCTCATCCAGGACTGGCTGTTGAGCAAGAAGCCAGAGGACAAAAGAGACAGTGGAGGGGTCGAGAGAAGCGGTGATGGAGGAGTACTAGCTGGCTGTCATCAGCTTACGTGTGAAACCCACTTTCACATCTTCAGATGGTGCTGCCGAAGAGCAGCATGTAGATGACAGAGAGGAGGGAGTTCAAATACAGATCCTGGGGACTCCAGAGCTAAAAGTGCAGGGATGAGAAGAGAAGAGAAGCCATTGCACGCGATTCTCTGTGACTGGATAGGTAAGAGTGGAGCTGGGCAAGTGCAGCCCTGCTAGGCAATGGAGGAGAGGTATTGGAGAAGGAAGATCAACCATGTCAAAGGCTGCAGACAGACCGAGATGGATGAGGAGTGATGGTGCGCCACCATTCAGGATGCAATTCGATGCTGTAACAGAGGTCAAAACCTGACTGGCAAGGCTCAAAGGAGCTGGTGGAAAGATGGGCATAGATTTGGCAGGCAAAAATACTTTCAAGGGCCTTGGAGAGGAAAGGAAAGTTAGAGGTCAAGTGTGGGTCTTTTGGAGAAGGGTGTGATGACAGAAGATTTCGAATGTGGGGCAACTGTACCTGAGGAGAAGGACTGTAACATGGGGGCCAGGAAGAGACGGGGTTGAAAGAGATCAAGTGGATCTCATGGGATAAGATGAGCTCACAGAGGGCATGTGGAAAGATAGGAAAAAACCATGCAAGCTCACGGTTAGGACAGGGGTGAACCTTAGGGAAGCCTGGCTTGGTGTGCAAGAGGGAGGAAGGAATGTGGCGGAGAGAGCTGGATGGATGGGTCTCATTAAAGATATCCACAAGCTTCTCACAATTGGTGTTCATGGTTAGGGGGAGGGGGCAGGATGAGGGGTTTAGAAAATTATTGCTGGTGCAGAAAAGAAGCAGTTTATCTCTACATTCCAGGATAACCCTGGAGTAGTGAGCAGTTTTGATGAAGAAGAACAGGGCCCAATAGGACTTGATGTGGTCCAAACAGATCCATCCAAACACAACGGCATTTTCCTCCAGTTACCAGGCACAGCAGTGCAGTGGCTATGTTACTGCATTATTACAACAGTGGCCTGGACTAATAATCCAGAGACTGTGGGCAGAATGTAATGCTCCTCCCCCCATCGTGACGAGTTTGGTGATGGGGCAGCATTTAATTGGCTGGGAGGGTGCTGGGTGGGGACTCCGTGAATCTCCTGCCTCTGCCCCAATTAATGGTGGGTTTGTGGATGACCCTCCCATCCTGCTGCCAAGTGAGGCTGCTACATGGGCAATTAATACCCACTTAAGGGCCTCAACCCACCATCGCTGGTATTCAACCAAGTGTGAGTGGGAGACTCACCATGCAAACCCTGTTGAGGTTGCTTGTGGGCTTCCAAGATTGGAGTCCCTTGTTCAAAGATCATCAGTGCCTGATTGAGGGACATGTCATCAGGAAAGGAGGATCCACTAAGAGTCAAGCCTCTTCCCTTGCTGCGGAACCCGCTCCCCCATGATCCCCACTCTGCCATCACTCACCTGCGGCCTGGCGTCCCTCGCTGATCCTGGGCCTTGGGTGGGTGCATTACCAGCAGCAGACACCGCTCCCTGGTGGTGCTGCCTGCAATGACAGTTGCCTGCCTCTGATTGGCCTGCAGTTCTTGGCAGGCGGCACTTCCAACCCTGCAATCCTTGATCCCGGGGAAGGCCCACCACTGCCCAGGTAAGTGCCTGAGAGGCACTTAATGTGGCAGGACTTCCCAAAAAGAGGTGTCACAGGGCTCTCGCCAGCTTTCTAACCGTTGAATGAGACCCCCGTCGCCTCCATTAAATGTCGGCCTATGAGTTCAAATTTCACCATGCTGGAGTCCAATCATCGTGGACCCGAGACATCACGACAGAAGTTTCAATGGGCACCATTCTTAGCCTAACTTTTTCAGCTACCTCACTGACAATCTTCCCTTGGTTGGCCAGAGGCCTACTCGTCCTCCATTTTGACTCCCTGTAGGCCTTAGTCTTTACCTAGAACTAGAAGGCATCCATCTCCTTCTTTCTTTGGGAGCTCCTGCCCCTCCCTCAGCATCTTCTCTGGTGCTGCACCATTCAACCTCCCCTCCGACCTTAAGTCTGCCTTCTTCATTTTAATAAACCAGTGTATGTTCATTGGTATCTCTTTGTAAGGATAAGTAGGCCACCAGGAAAACTACAGATTTCCACAATTTAGACAATTTTGCTTCAAGGGGACAGTCATTCGTAATTTATTTTGTGTGACAAGTAGCAGGGTCCATCTTTAAATGTTAAATTTCTCGTTCAAATTTAGGTAGGAGCTGGAGTAAGGTTTAATGGTTTGATGAGAGTAGCCTATGGTGAGCATTCTGGGGCTGGAATCTCTCATTTCGGAAAAGGAAGCAGAACAGAGGTATAATTTTCAACCACTTTAATGAAACACTAAGGAAATTGTTACAGTGCGCAGTGCTCCAAAGTGCCAATTGTGAGATATGAGATTTTGTCATGGCAACAAATGCAGTCAATTGCAATACACCTGTAATAATGTTCTTCTCACACTCCTGAAACTGTTAACAAGTCACTTGTTCCCTAAAAATGTTGAAAAGCCCATAAATGCAGCTGCGAAGTGTGCAGTTCTAACTTAAAATCTCATGACAGTGACAACAATCAATGCTGGAAAGTGAAGCGATGTAAATAATTTTTGATAGGGCAAGCCTATTTGCCAACAAGCAAAGGAGGCACAGTGTGCAAAAAAAATAAATCACAGACAGCGTCAACACTGCCTCCATGATATACAGGACCTGGCAAGAGGTCCAAAGGAAGATTTATAACTTAAATGATAGCAAGGCATGAGTTTTAGCTTAGGATACAAGCATTAGGCAGAAATGAACATGAGCAAATATTGTAGCTCCAAAAGAAATGTGCAAATCATTGCTCTACTGACAACGCTGCACCAACTATTAGCATTCCAGCGTCCATAAGGACATAACAAGGAAAGTATTAGATTGAAAGTAAATATAGGAGGGTTAAGCCTATCTTATTATGCCTGAGGGGAGGGATTGCAAGCAGAAATTTCAATAAGCTGAGTCATCGTGTCTCAAACTTGTATGTTTGGGGAAAAATGTTCACACTTAACCAAAGGACACCGTGAACAACAGCTTGCATTTATAAAGTGCCACTGATGCAATAAAACATCCAAGGTGCTTCACAGGAGCATTATCAAATAAACTTTGACACCGAGCCACATGAGGCGATATTAGGGCAGGTGACCAAACGCTTGATTGAAGGAGGAAAGAGCACCTTAAAGGAGGAGAGAGAGGTACAAAGGTGGAGAGGTTTACAGGGGAATTCCAGGCAACACAGGAACATAAGATCTTAACAAACAGGAGCATGAGTAGGCCATTCAGCCCTTCGAGCCCCCTCCACATTCAATGAGATCATGGCTGATCTTCTAGTTCAACACCATTTTCCTGCACTATCCCTGTATCTCTTGATGTTTCTAATATGTAAAAATTTATCAATCAGTCTTGAACATACTCAATGACTGAGCCTCCACAGCCCTCCAGGGCAGAAAATTCCAAAGATTCACCACCCTCTGAGTGAAGAAATTCTCCTCATCGCAGTCCTAAATGAAGGCCTGATTGCCAATAGTGAAGTGGGTGATGTGCACGAGACCAGAATTGGAGGAGCACACAGATCTCGGCATGTTGGAGGTGGGCGCAAAGACAGGGATGGGCAAGGTTACAAAGGGATTTGAAAACAAGAATAGGAGTTCTAAAATTGAGTCTTCACCAAGTTGGTAGCAAGCACAGTTCAGAAGCAATGGTGCCTTGTTCCAAAAGGGGAGCCTGGAAGGCTTTGGCACTGCACTGAATGTAAGAGTTGACAGCATCAGTAATTAGATATTCTATAATTTGCACAATAGACTACATGAACATGTCCATAAATACTGATTATGCACCAGACCATAATAATGTGTCTAATCGCAATGCGTAAGTACACTTATGAACTCATAATGTACCATCCGTTCTCTTTAAGAAGCAATGAGAACCCAATGGACTACCACATAACCATATACTACTTGGCACCACATAACAGAGCACCAACTATTAGCATAGTTATGCAAACTGTAGGAGCTTATATATTAATAAGAGTGTGGAAATATAGGATCCGGCTCTGCCCATTGGCAAGACAGAGTTAGTAATTGTAACTAGTAAATACTAGTTCATAAGCAGTGAGTTAGTGGATGAAATTCATCATACTGCATGCCCCAACTAGTCATTGTAGGGTCATGGACCTGAGTAGATTGTTTTTCAGATGAAGGCTGATAGAACAGAGACATTTTATTGAGAATCATTTTTCACCTTGAAAATGTCATTGAAGGCATGATCTATGTAATGGGCAAAGTTAAAACAGCCAAACATATTACTGCCATCCCTCACAAGTAAAGCTATGGAATATTAAGGTAATTATGAATTTAATCCAAACTGGATAGTTAGGATACCCACAAGCTCAGGGGTGAATGAATTAACCCTTTGATTTCAAAATGATTATAACTAATTATATATGGCAGACAAATAATAAATAGATAAAAGTAGTTGTAGGCAGGGTTACCTAGTACCCTGAATAACAGATAACTAATAGAATTACCAAGCAAAATGAATAGCACGAGTTACAAAGGCAGTTCAGTAGCCTCCCCATATTTTAGTATTAACTGAATGGTTGATTACAAAATAAAAATGAAAATCAAGATCTGAATCTGCTATAAAATGACAAGATTAATGTAGGATTAAGCATAGCCAGTAAATTAACAGCATTAGATTTAATTTCTAGATAGCCAACTGGTGAAGGGTAGCAATGGAACCAATCTTTACTCAGCCTTACATTTATTTGCAGATTTAAGTATCACAAGCATACACCTCAACCACATCACAGTTTCAATAAGGGTCTCTTTATTCATGCTCAATGGAATATGAGTTAAACACAACCACCTGTATACAATTGAACGCAATTAATATTAGGTACAAATATATGAACTAGGAGCAAGAGCGGGTCATTCGGTAACCCCCATGAGCCTGCTCCACCATGTGATAAAATCATGGCTGATCAGATTGTACCCTCAACTCCACTTTCCTGTCTACCCCCTATGTCCTCTAACTCCCTGTAGATAGCCAGTTGTCTGAATAGATGAGAGTCTATGATCCTAGTTTTAAAGAGGGCTTGGTATGGTGTACGCAAGCACAAAGAGAGCACCACATGGGGAAGCCAGTGACATGGAGGCCAGGCTTATATTAACGACCAGCCCTTATTTACATACGCATTCCCAAATTCATGCAAAAACCCAGACATATTGGCCTGTAACTTCCGAGCTCCGGGAGAGTTGTTGTGGTCACAGCCGGTGTTAATTGCTACGTAAACCAAATCCCAGAGGGAAACTTGGCTTATGGGCCATACCCTTTTCTTTTCATATTCTGAAAATGTGAAGACGACACAGACACAAGAAGCAGTAAGAGGTCCAGTAACATTACTGGATTTTAAAAAATTAAAAGTAAAAGTTTTATTAACAGGAATAAAAGAAAACTTATGAACACAAGATTACCATTGCACAATTAAGGTCAGTCTTATAAACATTCCCCCCAAAAAGACTCTCCACTTGGTCAGACCCACAAATAAACACCTTCCAAGCAACAGTCCTCTGTAGATGTTTAACTATAAGAAATCCAGTAATATCACTCAAAGCAAATTGCTGTAGCTTTAATAGAGGCATACAACATGACCTGCAACTCTCTTCCAGTCTGCTGTGGAGTCCAAACTTCAGAATAAAACTGCTTGTTGCAGTTCAAGGCTTTTCTGGCTTGACTTGATGGATGGTTCAAACGGCATCTCCACCCAGCCCAGAGCTAACAGCTCCCAACTCAACAGATCAAACAGCTCCAGCTGCTACCTCAACAGCTCAAATAGCAACTCTAAAATACCTTTTTTCCTTTTTCATCTCAGTTTCCATTGGTCTCACCCTCTTTGAAACTCAAATCCTTCCAAATATAAAATATTTCAAGTCTCCATTTTGCCTTTGCTTTCAGATCAATGGAATATGTTACCCCCTTTCTGTTTACCTGTGGAACTCTTGCAAGATGCAAGCATGTTTCTTTATAACTCTGGCTTCCTTTTGATATTCAAATAACCTCTCAACTTATCTGAAAATGCAAATGTTAGATCTAACCTATTTACTTGTACCTCAAATCTAACAGCTTTATCCTTTTCAAGTTTCAACCTCCCCAGACAACTTGTCTATTCTTAATCTCTGCCCAGCTTAATTAAATCATACATACTCACAGACATACACAGCCATTTCCACAGAATAACATGATATTCCCAAAAATATTTTTTAAAAAATCAATTTCTCACACAATGTACCTGGAAAGCACCCCAAAGCTGCATCGGGGAACTGCCCCCTCCCAACCCCAGTATTTCCCAGGTAAGGATTGCACTGCAATTGCCCAGGAAGTTCAAACTTTCATTAGGCAATTAACCTGCACTGGGCACCATCCAATAATGTGATTTAAATTGCAAACATCAGATGGTTCTGAGTGTCTTACACCAATAGTTACCCAGAAATAATTAGAAGAATTAAAACAACTTCTAGCTTCTAGGTTACTGGAGCACTGTCCCATCCCCAGCCCTTTATGGGACTACCCCTACTACCCCCCACCAAATAACCTCCTGACCCCCCCCATCCCCCATGAGACACTGCCCCAAGTACACCCCCACATCCCAACTGCCCTCCCCACCCACTGACTACACCCCCACCCCCCGACTGCCTCCCTTCCCCTCAACTAACCTCCCAACTGCCCACGGAGCACCCCAACCCCACCTCCCCACCCCCTCACTGACCACCTGACCTCCCCTACTGATCACTCAACCCCGCCTCCACCGGCCAAACCCCCTCCCCCCACCTCCCCACTGGCCACCTACCTCCCAATCCCAATACTGGTCACCCAACCACCACCCCAACCCATCCTACCCCACCCCTGCCCCCAATCTTGACCACTTACCTTCTCCCTGGCTTCTCAGTGGCTTGATCTTTAAACTTTCCTACTATACGACAGCTAGAGCTATAAGAAAGGAGGCGTGTCCTCCTTCCTTCCGATGTTGCAGCACTGGCCAGATGGCTGTAGCCACCCACTGCACCACATAGATCTCGCCCGGCTCGAGTCGGAAGGTCTGGTGAGGTGGGAGTGGCTGGACTTCCAGGTAAGTAACTAGGTGCAGAGGCAGCCCGACTCAATTGCCAGAAGTTACGGCCCATTCACTCAAGGCCTATGAGTGGGAGCAGGAGTTTGACAGCAGGAAATGAATGCCAAGAACCCAAAGGAATGGCTCTCGGATGTCACTGTGGGGTGGGCTAGAAGTGATCAGAGTTTGAAGGGAGGGCTTCATGACTGAGAGAGGCGGGTGGGCGCTCTGGCCATGATCAGCCGGGGCAGAGGATTCCTTGTGACAATCAGAGGATAGGGGAGGGTTCAGGTTTAGGGAGGCTCAAGGTTTTCTCATGGGGCCATGGAGGAGCATACTCCTAGCCCATTAAGTAATCCTAAATTAACATTTTAAAACTTATCTGCTTATCTTCTAACTCAAATTCCACCCAGCAGGTCTGGCCTGTCGGAGAAGTCACTGCTCCCCACTCTGCTCAAGCCTTCAACCATAACTGCCAATCAGGTCCTGGTGATACCTTCAAACCCGATCTGCACATTTAAACATGGACCCTGCTGCCTTCCAGTGAGTGTCCCTCTCACTTTCTCAGAAGAGCAGGTTAAAATCACGGAGCACAATCAAAGGGGGTAAGTGGCTGCTCTTATTTTAACCATCATCCACCCACTCCCCAGGCCCAATATACACTAGGCAGGGTTAGTTAAAATTGTGCTATATGTGGAGTGGTAAGTAATGCCCAGGACATAACTGATCTTTTCCCTATTGTCAAGCAATTGAGTTGCTGACTCATCTTTCCTTGGAAGCCAATGTTGACTCCGAGAAGTTGACAATTGAACCTCCCTCAGTAGAATGGTAAACCCTGGGTTACTCAGTTATCATTGAGTTAACCTTATGCACTGTTCACTGAATCTAGACTAACTGGCTTAAACTTCACCATATGTCAGCAAGCAAACATTTAAGTGACATGCTTATTGCTATCTATAACTGGCTACTGTAACTATATGATCAGACATCTATACCCTCCTCCTTTCTGTTGTGGATACACTTTGGAACTGTCTAGACATCTTTCAACATATGCTAGCTAAAGATTACAAGGGCTGAAGTGGATAACACCAGGGAACAGGCAATTATCCCGTGTCCATTGATTTCACCACATGCACAATGCCAACTTTGTGCTGCCTCCTCATGTTCGCAATGGCTGTGTACACATCCAGCATTCCCCACACTGTTCAGCAGGGCTCCCAATGTCGTTTGTGCCAAATACTACTTAGAGTTCGCCCGCACCTCTTAAAGGGGGATAAAAACAGGAAGCGCTGGAAATGCTCAGCAGGTCTGGCAGCATCTGTAGGGAGAAAAATGGAACTAAAATTTCAAGTCGCATGTGGCTCTTCTTTATGCCGCCGAAAGATGGTGAGGGGAAGGAAGAGCCAAAGGGAAGGTCCGGGATAGCGTAGAGGGCAGGAGAGATTAAATGACAAAGATGTCATGGAACAAAAGGCAAAGAGAATGATAACGGTTCTATTAAAGAAATGAAGTATTTGTCCAGAAGAAGTGTGAATGGCAGAATAATGAAGATTTCCAGCTGAGAGTATAAATATGAAAACAAGGTTCAGGCTAGCACTTGGCATGCTATCTGAATTGAAATGGGGGCAGAATGCACGCTCTGAAATTGTTGAACTCAATGTTGAGTACAGAAGGCCAGGTTGGAGGATGAGCTGCTGCTCCTCCAGCATGCCGTGAGTTTCACTGGAATACTGCAGCAGGCCAAGGACAGAACTGTGAGCGTGAGAACAAGGTCAATACACCTGGGGCAGAATCTTCAGCTCGGCGAGCGGGGACAGGGCCTGCTCGCTGAGGTGTAAAACGATGCGGGGGGGGATATTGGGCATGTGCCCCGACGTCACTGCGCGTCATTCAGATTTTCAGTTCGGCGGGCACGCATCTGACTCGGCTGTCTGCCCGCCTAACTGTCAAAGGCCTATTAAGGCCAGTTAATTGTCAATTTGAAACAATTAACTGAGCTGCCCGTCCAACCTTAAGCATGAATGGAGAATGAAGAACGAAGAATGAAGGAGATCCCGGAAAACCTGACTAGATCTATACGAAAGTGTATCAGATACCAACTCATCTTCATTAAATTGAAAGGAAACTCTTTCCATGCAATTGACCAGTCCGATAGAAGAGTTCACCTCTCTTGGTCTCAATCACTGCAAACATTCATGTAGGCATCCTAAAGACTTTTAAGATGATGAGACATGAATACATAACCATGCCAGACTTTAATAAAAATGGAAAATGCTGGAAACATTTGTTACAATTATGAGGTTTACAAGTTCGTAATATTTTGGGATGGAATATTTAATTTAGAATAAAAATAAAAGTGGGTTATGTGATCTGTTCTGAAGTCTGCAACAGGCCTGGAAGACCTGGTTGTTAAAAATTAAAAGGTTGGCACGCGTTGTTATTGTGGGACAAAGGTGTAATGTTTTCACATTTAGAGACAGTGGTAGCAGCATTTGTGCTTACGTTGATTGGACTGGTAGTCTCCAAAGTCCGAGGAATATGAAAAAGGGCCGGTTAGAAATGATTATACTTTGAACTGTCTATCTGATTCCAGGATAAGATAGATTTTGTGTCTGAAGAATAGCTAATCAGCAGTTCTATCCAGATGCAAAGGCCATGTGATTTGTATTGCCATGGAGATGGGTCTTGAGAGGGGAAGGGTTTCTAAGATATCCCTGAAAATTCACAGTCACAGCCTGCCAGGATCAGGAAGGGATAGAGCAACTAGAAGCTAAAAGCCTCTATGGTTCACCGTGCAGAAATGCAGATGGGGGCTTGTGCTCGGATTGAAAAGGACAAATTCCTGATGATTTGAAATGAAGCTGGAAGATTTGCCTAGAGGGAAAACCACCAAAAAAATCCCCTCACTGTGGAAGACTGTTCTGTGGCAAAAGGTCATCAGGCTGAGAAAGGAAAATAATGGAAGCCAACCCTTGGGAGCTAAGAATCACTTTTGATTAGTTCCAGGAGAATTTAATATCTACTTAAGGGACAGTGTAAAGTATACCTGTGAAGTGGATTATCAGTTATGTAAAAAGTGAAAGGACAAAACTCTGTTCTGTAGTTTAAAGTATAAGTGGTCTACATCAATAGTGTTTACTCCTTAATGCTTTTTGCCTGCTTGTTACAGTTAAGGTCTTAAAAAGTAAAATCTTGTTGTACAATCCTTTCAGCTATCAACTGGAAGTCTGAATTTCTTTTTTTAAGGTTATCAGTCTCCACAAGGATCATAAATACACTCGACAGGACTGGCAGCATCTGTGGATATACAAGCAGAGCCTCCATTTCAGGTCAATGACCTTTTATCAGAAGAGCCTTTGTTTCTACTCTGCCCAATTCTCTATCTTTCTCCAGCCAAGGTCATGCTGAGAACCAGATAATGTGTGACATATTCACATACCATTAACTTTAAGGTTGTGCCTTCAAAACAAGACTTCCATCGCAAGTAAAGAATGCTTTGCTTATATACGCAGGCCTTCAATTTAGTTAGCTGTTAAAGTTTCATGCTTTAATTAGCTTTAGTCGCTGTGAATCCCCAGTATTCAGTTTAACAACTGACTCTATTTTGGACCCCTTTAAGTTAAAAACCATTTTGAGAATACGTTTAAGGTCCAACTAATATACAGGGCCTTTTGCTGACCTTGTATGCCATCGCATAGCCCTGCAGTCCATCGCTCTCACCTTTGAGTCGGAAGGTTGTGAGTTCAAGTCCAATTCCAGGACTTGGACATGTAATCCAGACAGCAGCTTCAGTAACACAGGACACTATCAAAAGAAAATTAGAGAATTCTCCTGGTGTCCTCCATCAATAACAGATTAATCGGTTATTCACCTTGCTTCTGGGCACAACTTTGCTGACTAAACCTCTCCCATAATAACAGTGACTATACTGTGAAAGTAATTCATTGGTCATGAAGTGCTTTGAAGAAGCCTGAGGACATTATATGGTGTGCTGCATAAATAAAATAACTTAATTTCTTTAAAATGAAAGTGATATCAGACCAAGAGCAAGCCAAACAAAACACATGCAGAATACATAATAAACATAATAGGATTGCTAGCGAATATGCCAAATGAAGTGAATTATGTCCTATACTCTAGAAAAACTGGCAAGCAACCCTCACTCACTGATCTCCCTGTCTGCAATGTGTGGGTTGCTGCTCATTAGGTCTACGCAATATGCAGCATGCATACGGACATATGAACATACATACAAACATGTGAGTTAGGAGCAGGAATAGGCCTTCAGATCTTTGAGGCTGCTCTGCCATTCATTATGATCACAGCTGATCTGACTGTAACCTCTTACCTACCCCAGATAACCTCTCACCCCCTTGTTTATCAAGAACCTATATAGCTCTGCCTTGAAAACATTCAAAGATTCTGCTTCCACTGACTTTTGAGGAAGGAAGTTCTGAAAGCTTGCTACCCTCTGAGAGAAAAATTTTCTTCCCATCTCTGTCTTAAGTGGGCAACCCCTTATTTTTAAACAGTGACCCCTAGTTCTAGATTCTCCCACAAGAAAAAACTTCCTCTCCACATCCACCCTGTCAAGACCCCTCACAATCTTATATGTTTCAATCAAGTCACCTCTTACTCTTCTAAACTCCAGCGGATACAAGCCTAGCCTGTCCAGCCTTTCCTCATGAAACAACCTGCCCTTTCCTGGTATTACTCTCGTAAACCTTCTCTGAACTGCGTCTAATGCATTTACATCTTTTCTTAAATAAGGAGACCAATACTCAATACTCAAGATGTGGTCTCATCAGTGTCCTGTACAAATGAAGCATAACCTCCCTACTTTTATATGCAATTCCCCTCGCAATAATTTTTGCTAATCTTCACTGGAACATATTCTAAAGCTCTGCCCGATTTGTCCATGCATCCATAACATTTCTTTAACATCCAATAAGTCTACTCAGTCAGAGCCCTGGTTCACCCAGGTGCCTAGTTGTGACAATTCTCTACTGCCGTATGGCAGATTGTGCACAAGTGTCACCAGCCACAGCTGCACCATAACTGGTGCATAACTGAGAGAAGTCAACTATTCAGGGCTCCTTCTTTGTCTAGCTCTAACAGATGTGGAAAGAAAAAAAGCTAACAGGAGAGGAGAGTGTGAGAGGAGGACCCTGGGACAAACAGTCAGCAGCACCTAGAGGAGAGTGGAAGAGGAGGACCCTGGGACAGGCAGTCAGCAGCACCTAGAGGAGAGTGTGAGAGGAGGACCCTGGGACAGACAGTCAGCAGCACCTAGAGGAGAGTGTGAGAGGAGGACCCTAGGACAGGCAGTCAGCAGAACCTAGAGAAGAGTGCGAGAGGAGGACCCTGGGACAGGCAGTCAGCAGAACCTAGAGGAGAGTGTGAGAGGAGGACCCTGGGACAGGCAGTCAGCAGAACCTAGAGGAGAGTGTGAGAGGAGGACCCTGGGACAGGCAGTCAGCAGAACCTAGAGGAGAGTGTGAGAGGAGGACCCTGGGACAGGCAGTCAGCAGAACCTAGAGGAGAGTGTGAGAGGAGGACCCTGGGACAGGCAGTCAGCAGAACCTAGAGGAGAGTGTGAGAGGAGGACCCTGGGACAGGCAGTCAGCAGAACCTAGAGGAGAGTGTGAGAGGAGGACCCTGGGACAGGGCAGTCAGCAGCAACTAGAGGAGAGTGCAAGAGGAGGACCCTGGGACAGGCAGTCAGCAGCACCTAGAGGAGGGCCTGTTTCTACCTGTCAGAGCCGAAGTGTGACATCAAACGAAAACAGGTAAGTGATTGGTGGGTATCTCTTCCATGTCTCTTTTGATTGGCCAAGTGGCTTAAATCAGGAGACGTTATTACAGTTGAAGAATACAGTTAAGAAATTTGCTTTTAAAATATTTGACATCCAAATTAATTAATTAAATAGAATAGGGATGGCTAGGCAGGCGATGTGTTGCAGCTGTAGTATGTGAGAACTGGTAGACACTGCTGGTAGATCCATGGTGACCACATCTGCAGCAAGTGTTGGCTGCTTGAGAAACTTCGACATAGAATTGATGAGCTGGAGTCTGCGCTGTGGACACTGCGACACATCAGGGAGGGGGAGAGCTACCTGGATGCTGTGTTTCAGGAGACAGTCACACCCTTTAGATTAATTACATCAAACTTGGACCGTGACCAGAGGCAGAAAGGTGTGGCTGTAAGTGAGGCAGGTATGGAGATAAAAAATTTAGCTTTGGAGGAGACTCAGCCAGTGCTCTTGTCTAATAGGTACAAGGTTCTTCCTCCCGATGTGGACGAGGGTGCACACTGCAGGGAGAATGAGCGAACTGACCACAGTACCAGGGTACAGTGTGCCATTCAAGTGGAGGGAGAAAAGAGAAATGTAGTTGTAATAGGGGATAGCATAGTTAGGGGAATATATGTACTGTTCTCTGCAGCAAAGACAGAGAGTCCCGAAGGCTGTGTTGCCTATCTGGTACCAAGATTAAGGACTTCACTTCTGGGCTGGAGGGACTACAAGCAGCTCAGAGATAAATTAAAAAGCAGGAACACAAAGGTAATAATCTCCGGATTACTACTTGAGCCACGTGTAAATTGGAGTAGGGTAAATAAGATTAGAGAGATAAATGTGTGGCTCAAAGATTGTGTGGGTGTAATAGGTTCTGATTCATGAGGCCCTGGCACCAGTACTGAGGAAGGAGAGAGCTGTTCCATTGGGACGGGCTTCATTTGAACCGTGCTGAGACCAGTGTCCTGGCAAATTGTATAACTAGGGTTGTAGATTGGATTTTAAACTAATTAGTGAGGGGGAGGGTTCAATTGAAGGGAAGTTTAAAAAATCAAAAAGAAATGAGAGAGCAGAGGTGCAGGGTTATGAAGAGGTGAACGGTAATCAAAGTGTGACAGGAAGGGGCAGAAAATATAAGCAGAAGAGTGCAGCAGAAATCAGAACCAGAATCAGCAATAACAGTAAAAAGTCTACGCTTAAGGCTCTTTATGTGAATGCACACAGCATTTGTAACAAGATAGATGAGTTGACGGCACAAATAGAAATAAATGAATATGACTTGATAGCTTTTACAAAGACATGGTTGTAGATGACCCAGACTGGGAACTTAATATTCAAGGGTATTCAACGTTCCGGAAAAATAGGCAAAAAGGAAAAGGAGGTGGGGTAGTTTTGTTAATAAAGGAAGATACCAGTGCAGAGATGAGTAGTGATATAGGTGCAATAGATCATGATGTGGAATCAATTTGGGTGGAACTAAGGAACAGCAAGGGGAAGAAGTCACGGATGGAAGTCATCTATAGGTCCCCGATGAGTTACCTCACTGTAGGACAAAGTATGAATTGGGAAATAACAGAGGCATTTAAGAAGGATGCTACAATTGTCATCGGTGATTTTAATCTACATATTGACTGGACAATTCAGATTGGCAGGGATCACATGGAAGACGAATTTGTAGAGTGCATCAGGGATTGTTTCTTAGAGCAACATGGTACAGAACCTACCCAGGAAAAGGCTATTTTAGATCTAGTAATGTGTAATGAGGTGGGATTAATAAGAGATATTGTAGTTAAGGATCCTCTAGGGGCTAGCGAACACAGCATGGTAGAATTTCACATTCAGTTTGAAGGCGAGCAACTCAGGTCTCAAACCAGTGTCTTCAACTTAAATAAGGGCACTTACAGAGGTATGAAGAAAGAGTTGTCTAAAGCGGGCTGGGAAAATAGACTAAGAGGAGGTCAGTGGATGAGCAGTGCCAGACATTTAAGCATATATTTCATAATGCTCAGCAAAAATTTATCCTGGTCAAAAAGAAGGACTCGATGAGAAGGATGAACCATCCATGGTTAACAAAGGTAGTCAAGGAGAGTGTCCAATCAAAAACTAAGGCACACAAAGCAGCGAAAACTAGTGGTAGGCCAGAGGATTGGGGATTTTTTAGGAACCAGCAGCAGATGACTAAAAAGCCAATAAAGAGGGAGAAAATTGATTATTAAAGTAAAATGGCATGGAATATAAAAACAAACAGCAAGAGCTTCTACCAGTATGTAAAAAGAAAGACAGTGGCTAAAATGAGCGTGGGACCCTTGGAGGATGTGACTGGAGAACTGAGAACAGGAAACAGGGAAATGGCAGATAATTTCAACTAATATTTTGCATCGGTCTTCACAGTGGAGGACACTATAAACATTCCAAAGATATCAGATAAGCAAGGAGCTAATGGGAGGAAAGACCTTGTAACAGTCCCATCATGAGGGACAAGGCAGTCAAGTCACCAGGACCTGACGGCTTGCATCTAAGGATTTTAAAGGAAGTGGCTGCAGAGATAGTGGAGGCATTGGCTGAAATACTCCAGAGCTCACTGGATTCTGGGAGGGTCCCAGTGAATTGGAAAACCATTAATGTGATGTCCCTGTTCAAGAAGGGAGGGAGACAAAAAGCAGGAAACTATAGACCTGTCAGCCTAACATCTGCCATTGGGAAAATGCTACAGTCCACTGTTAAGGAAGAAATAGCAGGACATTTAGAAAAGCTTAATGCATTCAGATAAAGTCAACTTGGTTTTGTGAAGGGGAAATCATGTTTGACAAATTTGCTAGAGTTCTTTGAGGATATTACAAGCAGTGTTGATAAAGAGGAACCGGTAGTGTATTTGGATTTCCAGAAGGCATTTGATAAGGTGCCTCATAAAACATTATTGCACAAGAGAGGAGTTCAGGGTATTGGGGGATTGACTGAGGATTGGTTAACACACAGAAGACAGAGAGTCGGGAGTAATGGGTCTTTTTCAAGTTGGAAAGACGTAACTAGTGGAGTGCCACAAGGATCAGTCCTAGGGCCTCAATTATTTACTATCTATATTGATGACTTGGAGGAGGGGGCAGACTGTAATGTATCCAAATTTGCTGATGACACAAAATAGGTGGGAGGGCATGTTGTGATGAGGACATAAGGAATCTGCAAAGGGAGATAGACAGGTTGAGTGAGTGGGCAAAAGCTTGGCAGATGGAGTTTAATGTAGGAAAATATGAGGTCATGCACATTTGGGGGGAAGAATTAAAAGGCAGACTATTATTTAAATGAGAGAGACTCCAAAAAAGTGCAGCACAGAGGGATCTGGGTGTTCTTGTGCATGGAACACAAAAGGTTAACATGCAGGTGCCGCAAGTAATTAAGAAGGCAAATGGAATTTTGGTCTGTATTGCTAGGGGGTTGGAGTTTAAAAATAGAGAAATCTTGTTACAACTGTACAGGGTGTTGGTGAGGCCGCACCTGGAGTACTGTGTATAGTTTTGGTCCTCGTATTTAAGAAAGAATATACTGGCATTGGAGACAGTTCAAAAGAGATTTCACTAGGTTGATTCCTGGAATCGTGGGGTTGACTTACCAAGAACGGCTTAACAGGTTATGCCTTTATTCATTAGAGTTTAGAAGAATGAGGAGTTATCTTATTGAAACGCATAAGATTCTGAGGGGGCTTGACAGGGTAGATGTTGAGAAGATGGTTCCACTAGTGGAGGAATCTCGAACTAGGGGACAGATTGAGGGGACAGTCATTTAAAACTGAGATGCAAAGGAATTTCTTCTCTCAGACCAGTAGTGAATGTCTGGAATTTTCTACCCAGAGAGTTATGGAGGCTAGATCACTGAAAGTATTTAAAGAGGAGGTAGATAGATTTTTGAAATATCAGGGAGTTGAGGGCTATGAGGAGCTGGCACAAAAGAGGAGTTGAGGCCTGGGGCAGATCAGCCATGATCTTATTGAATGGTGGGCAGGCTGGAGGGGCCGAGTGGCCTACTCCTGCTCCTATTTCTTATGTTCTTATGTTCTAACCGTTACACTTTGTTCTTTTTGCAAAGTTGGCATTGCTACATTTTCTTCCCGGACATATCCAGTCACCATTGCAGAAGCAAAGATCCTTTCCAATTCCATTGAACGGGGCTGAAATCAGAGGGCAGCAGACAACTCATTACAGGGAGCGAGTGAGAGAGAAAATAAACTTTTTTCAGGTGTTGTACTGGCCATCACATATAAAGGGCAAATCTCATTTGCATGGAAGAGCTGGCTGTAAAGGCTTGGGACTGCACTTCTGCTGTTACTGCAAGATGTTACACGTACTTTTCCTTCATGCCCCTCAACAAGGGTTTAACAAGCTCAACTGGGTTTTTTTGAATTTTTAACTAGCCTTCTTCAACCTTGCTGTTCAGGGCTTGGGAGAGGTCAGATTAGAACTACATACGGGGTTGCTTTATCCATTGACATTTCCCCTGACACTCTTCACTCGCACCTACATCAAAGACAACGCACACTGAGGTCCTTCTGCAACTTTATTCCAGCAGGATTTTGGAACTCAATTAAACTTCTCTCACTTAATCTGATTTAACACGGTTTGACATCCCTGATCCAGCTTTCAGGCAAGCTCATTTTTATTACACCAAAAACAGAAAATGCTGGAAAAACTCAGCAGGTCTGACAGTGTCTGAGGAGAGAGATACAGAGATGATGTTTTTGAATCCGTACGACCCTTCATCAGAGCGGCATCCACAGTATTTTGCTTTTATCTCATTTTTATTCTGTTATGTTGACACCCGCCACACAAAAATGTTAATCTCCAATTTGAATTTCTATCTTGCAACACAGAAGGTTTGAATAGAAATAAATAGGTTACAATATCAAATCAAACCCAAAAGTTTAAGCCTGCTATCAGGTCTCTACTAACAGAGTTTCTAGCAATGCTTTCCACTGAAAATTATATAAAAATCAAATGCTTTAGAACCATAGTATCAAGATGACTATTATGGATTCACCACATTGCATTGTGCTGTTGCTATTGATAAGTATTGAACTGAAGCTTTATTGCTTAGCCTTTAGAGGCTAAGAACCTCTCATTATAATAAATCTTACCCTCTTCTAAGCGGAACTTCTGACACCTAATATAACAGGGAGTGTAGTAAGTGGCCTTGTAGCAGTGATTCTTCTACACAATTCATATGCAGAGTTAAAAATGGTTGAGTTTGTTGTGCACACTCCTTTTGCATGATTGACATTGGTTTATAACTTCTGAAGCTGAATCCAAAGTTCAAGCTAACTCAAGTTCTCATTCCTACAGTCAAATAATTCAATCCCTATTTTTCCACGAACTGACTTGGAGAGACTCGATTTTTATCGCTGCCAATGCAGCAGATTTGAACCTTTGGGTGGAACCGTCCTTGCCCGCTGGCATTGGGCGTGTTCGGTGGCGTGAGCAGACAATATGGCGAGAAGGCCAAAAATCAGTTTCACAACGTCGTAAAACCGGTTTGGGATTGTCCACTCCGCTCGCCAATGGCGGGCCGCGTTTCCCACCATCAGACATTGGGAGTCTAATTGTAATACATCCGAATATCATTATAAGCCCAGACCGCTGGAATCGTCCTCCACTTCCCTTTGGACCATCTGCCCACGTTGGCGTGCAATCAGCGTACAAAAGGCGTGAACTTGGTGGGTACACTTTGAGGGGAACTCAGGGGTGAGTACATGGTAACATTGTGGAGCCTCGCCCAGGTCACCTGTTGGATTTCAAAGTCGAGGCACGTTGGGGGTTGGGGGCGGAGGGGGTTGGTGGCAAGGGCTACCCTGCAGTTGAGGCACGTTGGCGGGGGTAGGGCTGCCCTGCAGTTAGGGAACGTTGGGGTGAGGGGGCGGGTGTGTGTTGGCGGGGGCTGGGTGAGGGAAGCAGCCATGCATTAGCTAAACCTTGTATAAAAAGTGACCATTCCTCTGCAGCTGAGACAGTTCAGGCACAGTCACATTAACATGCTTAGAGTGGGGCCTCTAGTTTATCTGCCCACTCGAGCAACACAGAGGCATCAAGTGCCACCAAGTTCTCCAGAGCTTTTCACCCCTCGGCCACAGACTGCAAACTAATGAGCATTTTAGTGGACTGCAGAACATTGCATGACTGCACATGTTGTACACTCTCCTTGCTGAAGCTGGCCACGGAACAGTCACTGGTGGAGGTGCTCTCAGCCCCTTGTAATGTCATCATCCCGGTATGGACCAGTCTCCCCCATGGTTTGAGTTAACAGTGCAGCCTTGCAGTGCAGGTTAGGAGAATGCCTGTGCCTGAGCTGGGAGCACAGCATGCAGTCCAGTGGGCAAAGCTGCTGCCAATCGGTCGGGTGGAGTGGAGTTATGGGCAGCCATGCAGCCTGCTAATTGCTAGCCACCCAAGTGTTGGACAGCACTCCCTGAACTGCATTAAGGGGCCTTCAGGCTTAACCAAGAGAGGCTCTGAGTAAATCCAAGCTAACCCATGCACCTCTCTCTTTCATCCTGCAGGAGTACGTCAGGATCATGGAGCCTGGTGAACTAGCTGTATGCCTCGTGGCATTTAGAAATTGAAGACAACTGAGAAGAGAGTGACTGAGGCGCCTGGCTGTGCAGAGGGAGGAGCAGCACCCTCAGGAAGAAGAGGTAGCTGGGATTCCTGCACATGCTGCCGAAGAGCCACAGTGAGCCATCACTGGTCAGCACCTAGCTAGACCCAGGGTCTATAGATGCCGCTTTTTATTCCTGTAGATGACCAAGAGCCAGTGTCACCAGAGACTGTGCATATCTAGGGAATTGGTCAGTCATATCTGCCAGCTACTGCAGGATCTGGCGCCAAGTGGACATGGAGGGCATCCATGGCCAGGGGCCGTGAAAGTGACCTCAAGTTTTACACCAGTGGCTCCTTTCAGGACTCCACAGGTGACCTCTGAGGGTTCTCACAAGCCTCCACCCACAATTGCATCCTTGAGGTCACGGATGCCATCTTCACGAGGGCACACAACTTTGTGCATTTCGCCCGGGACCAGGACAGCCAGGATGCAAGAGCGATTGGATTTGCACAGATCTCGGGTTTCCCACAGGTGCAGAGTGCCATCGTCTGCACTCCCATGGCGCTCAGATCTCCGTCACAACACACAGTCAACGATATCAACCGCAAGGCATTCCATTCGCTGAATGTGCAGCTGGTGTGCAACCACCACAAACGCAACCTGCAGGCCTCTGGACGGTTTCCAGAGAGTGTCCACGACTCCTACATTCTCAGTCAGTCACAGATCCCTGATGTCATCCAGAGGCCACAGAGGCTGTAGGGTTGGCTGCATAGGGCACAGGGAAGAGGCCCTGGACTGAGACACCTGCCTTTATCTTGTGCAGAAAGGTTTAACATCTGAGTGACACGAACACTGCTCATCAGAACAAGGAGCCATAGACAGGGAGACATTCTTGGGAGTTTATTGACAATGGTGAACATTATGTAGAAGTGATTAACACATGCCCAGGCTGTGCAACTACATCTTCTTAACTTTCCTAATCCTGCCGCTACTTCTTGGTGCTTGGTGGACATCCACAGTGGAGGTGGAGGCAGCCTGCTGACTGCTACGCCCTGTCTGTGATGGCCTTGGAGGGCCGAGACCTGGAGGGCCCTGGCCTGCTTTGGGTGTCCTGCTGTGTGGCAGTGACCCTCCCCTTGGCCTGTGGAGCTGGATCTGCTGAGGTCAAAGGAAGGGAGGATTCAGATAGGCTGGACACTCCTGGGATCACCTGGATGAATGGCATTGGGGGTACACCTGCTGATCCACCTCCCTATGGGTGCCTGATGGCCCCTGGCTGACTCCTTGAGGAGAAGGGGAAGCTGGAGTGAGATCGCGCTGCCCAGCACCCCTCTTGCATGCACACATTGTTGGAAGCCAACTATGGCATCAGCGATGGGGTTAAGCCCACACAGCAGTTCAGGAATGACGCCTTGGACCAAGGTCTCCATGGCGGCTGCCATCTTACCAGTGTTGACCTCAGTGCATTGCATGCCAGCACAATCGCCTAAGCTTGAAGGTGAATGGACTCCTCCATCAAGCCTGGCAATCTGAGGAGTTCAGCAGACATCCCTTCCTGATGCTCCCCAGCTTGCCTTTGCAGCTCCAGCAACTGAGGTATGACTGACTCCAGAGGCTCCTCATCTGACTCGGACTCAGCAAATTTATAGCCTCCAGCAGTCCACTGAGTGTCAGACACCTGGCAAGTCCTTGCCGCTGCCTGCTGCAGATCAGACAGTGTGATGTGTTCACCAGATTGTGATCCCGAGGCTACTGTAAAGCTAGGTCCCACCGAAGTGTGTGTTTCTGTGTTGATGGAAGGTATGAGTGAGCTCTGTGATGGGACTTCAAGGAGGGTGCATCCAGATTCCTCTTCAGGCGTTTCTTTGGGGCTTGATTGGAGGCCCTGGGTCCTGAACTCCGTTGGCTGTTTCCCAGATGTTCCTGTGGAAGCAAGGAGAGATAATTAGTGCATGGCAGTGGCCTGTGAAACAGGACACATCACTCACAGCATGGTTGCCTGATGGACGTTGCACTGCTGGATCATAACTTGGTAGAGCACCACCGACCTCATCGTCAGCACAGGACCAGTCCAGATCCTTGCCAGCCAGCTGGATGGCTCTGTTTTCAGATTTCTGGCATTCCTCCACCAGCCCGCGACCTTTCCCTCTTGTTGTGTGCCAGCCTATCTTGCATGAATAAAGATGGAGAGAGTGTATGCAGGACACCTGCAAAGCCAGATGATAAGTATGCCTAGCATGTGTCGGTGGTGAAGCTGTGTGTGAAAGAGTGAATGGTGGTGTCCCTTGAACAGGGAAGGGAGTTCGGGCCATGTGGATGTGTGATGGGTTTGTGAGTGTGTGGGTTGAGGTTGATGAGAAGAGTGACTTACCCTGGTGGAACAGAGGATAATCCATCCTTTTGCGGCACTGGGTGGCTGTCCTCTTTTGAAGGGCATTGGCACTGACCGTTGCCACCGCCTCCCAAGCCAGATTAGTGAGGTTGCTGCCCATCCAGCAGCCGGAGCTAGGGTAGAGGACATCACAGTGGGCCTTCACGGCATCCAAACACCAGGTTACCCGCCTGCTTCCGCATTTAGTGCAAACCTGGGACGATTCCGCCCTTTATCTCAGATGTCTACGCACCTTATTCCTGATGTAGAGCACTTGCACATTGGAGGGGATGGTAGAATAATGGTAATGCTACTGGACTAGAAATTCAGATAACTAGACTAATGTTCAGGTGACATCAGTTCAAATCCCAGCATGGCAGTTGAGGGAATTTAAATTCAATTACTAAATCTGGAATAAAATGCTACTCACATTAATAATAATCATGAACCTACCAGATTGTCACAAAAGCCCATGTGCCTCACTAGTGCCCCTTAGAGAAAGAAATCTACCATCCTTATTCTCTTTACAATGTGACTCCAGACCCGCATCAATGTGGTTGGCTCTGAAGTAGCCTAGTAGGCCACTCACTTCATAGGCAAAGAGGGATAGGCAGCGATTCCCACATCCCAAGCATACATTTTAAAAATCTTCATGAGGGCTAAACTTGATATGACATGAAAAGCGGTGCAATGACTGTAATGATTACTGCCCATTGATAATGATGGAGGCAGCATACCAACTCAGCTCATGTCAATGATTTCAGCACCCCACAGCTAACCATGCTGTTGATTGGCTTGATGCATCAATATTGTAAGTGACTAGCACTGCTTAAAGCCAGCCTTAAAAAGAGAGGGGCATTGCGGCTGAACACGTGCTAGGAGTTGTGGTTGAAGAGAATCTGACCCAGAAAACATTGAAAAATGACACAACACGGGAAAGAGTGGGCTCCAAGGTTTTCAGATGCTGCCTTAGTGGAGAAGTGCAGAGGAGGAGAAATATCCTGTATCCCCAGTGGACCAGGAAACCCTCCAGATTTATGTTCAAAGGCATTAGAAGCAGTTATAGCCATGGTCGTCAATTCCAAAGTTAAAGACAAGCCATGTGGACATGGTGCAGTGCCACAATCTCTGTCCCTAACATTCACATGCTCCACTGCACCCTCACAAAAGATAGCATTAGCGGAAGTCCCACATCCACGTCTCACAGCGTACACACAATGGCTGCTATTCAACCATGATGGCCGCATCACCCAGATAGATTGCACTCCACTCACTGACATACTTCCCTCTCTCTTGCAGGACAAAGTGGCACACAAGCAGAGGCAGCAGGGGCTAACCACAGGGGGACAGGCGCACCTGCATATCCTAAACCCTTGGGAGGAGAATGGTGCAGGCCATTCTTGGCGTGGCCATTGATGAGGCAGTGGTCATGGGTGGAGCTGAAACCATCGAAGAAGATGGGATTGTCACACTCAATCCATTATCTCAAACTGCATGATGCCCTCATCCCACACTCTCGTCTGATTTGCAAGCTATAGATGGTGTAAGCAAGCACCTCTCACTTTCTCTCAATCCCCACATCACAACCTTACACCAGTGCCTTTCTCCTTTTAGATAACT
Organism: Carcharodon carcharias; assembly: GCF_017639515.1. Lineage (NCBI taxonomy): Eukaryota > Metazoa > Chordata > Chondrichthyes > Lamniformes > Lamnidae > Carcharodon > Carcharodon carcharias. Next base: position 18,670,893 of record NC_054472.1, on the reverse strand, counting down.
AGGAATTTCAACCTGGCCAGGATGTGGAGGAAAAGCAAACAGAGAGTGATGATGAAACCATCACTCATTCTCACACTCTTAGGGCAGAGTTTTACGGCCTCTCCTGCCAGTGGATTTTCCATTCCCACCAAAGTCAACGGACTTCTGAACAGCTCGCCGCATTTAGCAGCCCCACCACCACCATGGTGGGGCCGTAAATTTCCGCCCTTAGCTACTAGCTCAGATACTGACATTGAGTCATTTAGAAGAGAGCATAGAGGTGAGATCTGCATGTGGCGAGATACCAAGCACCAACGGCCTGGAGCCATGGTAAGCATCAAGAATAGCACAGGTGCCAGCTCACTGGAGGGTGAGGTTGTACAAGGCTGGAGAGGACTCAGATGAGCACTTCAATGGGGCAGTCCACAGAAGCACACTGATGGGTAAGCACAACAAGATTCTCAGTGTATTGAACATACGAATTAGGGGTAGGAATAGGCCACTCAGCCCCTCAAGCCTGCGCCACTAAATAAGATCATGGCTGATCTGATTGTCACCTCAACCCCACATTCCTGTCTACCCCTGGTAATCTTTCATCCCCTTGTTAATCAAGAACCTATATAGCTCTGCCTTAAAAATATTTAAAGACTCTTCTTTCACTGCCTTTTGACGAAGAGATTTCCGAAGACACACAACCCTGTAAAGAAACAATTTCTCCTCATCTCATTAATTGAGAAGGCATATGGTAAATGTTAAGAAACATGGAGGAGTCCAGCACCAACTTGGCACTGGGCTTTGCACAGACATCAAGAAGAAAGAAAGATTTGCATTTATATAGTGCCTTTCACCACCAGCAGACATCCCAAAGCACTTTACAGCCAATTAATTATTTTTGAAGCACAGTCACTGTTGTAATGTGGCAACCAATTTGTGCACAGCATGCTCCCACAAACAACAATGTGATAATGATCAGATAATCTGCTTTTTTGTGCCATTGACTGAGAGATAAACATTACCAATAGACTAGGGAGCACTCCCCTGCTCTTCTTCGAAATAGTGTCACCCACCCACCTGAGAGGGCAGACAGGGCCTCATTTAAACATTTCATCCAAAAGACAACACCTCCAACAGTGCAGCCTTCCCTCAGTGCTGCACTGGAGTGTCAGCCTAGATTTTTATGCTCAAGTAGCTAGAGTGAGACTTAAACCTACAACTTTGCGGCTCAGACACAAGAGTGTGACCAACTGAGCTGCAGCTGACATGGCTATGAATTACAGTGTATAAAGGCCTTGTCACAACATGCAGTGCAGCAATCCTCCTACAGATTACTGGATTGGATCGCCAAGGTACCAAGTCAAGGGAGTGGCAGTGGCTCCATGGAACATGAGCCTGGGAAGGCAGCGTTTGTCCTCTTAGACATGCCACTCCACCAGTGCCCTTGCTGTTGCCGGTCAGTTAGGCAGCTCAGGCTGCAAGAGGTAATACAGGGCCCTCAAGGCTCAGCGTTGTTCAAGATCATCCTTCAAGGCCATGTGCAGTCTCCTCCATTGAAAGTCAGTAGCCTTCCACTAGACACACTGCTTTCATTGGGGTAGCGTTGCATAGAAGCACTAGAACAGGCAAAGGCACACAAAAGACAAGCACAAAGGGAATGCACAAGGATAATTATTGATTTTTGTATGCAACATGACATGATTTCATTCATAAATTTGGTTTGGAATATTTATTTTGTGCTGGCTTTTATTTTTCCATTATTTTATTCAAAAAGGGAGGAAGACAGAAAGCAGGAAACTACAAGTCAGTTTAGCTTAACATCTGTCATCGGGAAAATGTTAGAAGCTATTATTAAATATGTTATAGCAAGGCACTTGGAAATATTCAAGGTAATCAGGCAGAGTCAACATGGTTTTGTGAGGGGAAATCATGGTTAACCAATTTATTGGAGGTATTTGAAGAAGTAACGTGCTGTGGCTGAAGTCGAGCTGATGGATGTACTGCACTTAGATTTCCAGAAGGCATTTGATAAGGTGCCACATCAAAGGTGATTGCGAAAAATAAAAGCTCATGGCATAGGGGGTTCACATATTGGCATGGATAGAAGATTGGCTAGCTAACAGGAAGGAGGGGGTAGGCATAAAAGGGTCTTTTTCTGGTTGGCAAGATGTAACAAGTGGTGTGCCACAGGGATCAGTGCTGGGGCCTCAACTTTTTACAATTTATATAAATGATTTTAATGAAGGGACCGAAGGCATGGTTGCTAAATTTGCTAATGACACAAAGTTAGGTAGGAAAGTAAGATATGAAGAGGACATAAGGAGGCTACAAAGGATAGAGTTGGTTAAGTGAGTGGGCAACGATCTGGCAAATGAAGTATAATGTGGGAAAAAGTGGAATTATCCATTTTGGCAAGAAAAATAAAAAAGAAGCATATTATCTAAATGATGAGAGATTTCAAAGCTCTGAGATGCAGAGGGATCTGGGTGTCCTACTGCATGAATCACAAAAGTTTAGTATGCAGGTACAGCAAGTAATTGGGAAAACTCAGAATATTATTGCTTATTGCAAGGGGGACTGAATACAAAAGTAGGGAGGTTATGCTTTAGTTATATGGGGCATTGATGAGACCGCATCTGCAGTATTGTGTAGGTATTGGTCTCCTTATTTAAGAAAGGATGTAAATCCATTGGAAGCAGTTCAAAGAGGGTTTATTAGACTAATATCTGGAATGGGCGGGTTGTCTTATGAGGAAAGATTGGACAGGTTAGGCTTGTATCTGCTGGAGTTTGGAAGAGTAAATGTTGACTTGAGTAAAACCTGAGGGGTCTTGACAGGATGGATGTGAAGGGGATATTTCCCCTTGTGGGAGAATCTAGAACTAGGGGGTCATTGTTTAAAAATAAGGGGTCACCCATTTAAGACAGGGATGAGGAGAAATTTTTTCCCTTAGACTGTTGTGAGACTTTAGAAAGCTCTCCCTCAAAAGGCAGTGGAGGCAGAATCTTTGAATATTTTTAAGGCAGAGCTAGATCGATTCTTGATAAGGAAGAGGGTGAAAGGTCAATGGGGGTAGGTGAGAATGTGGAGTTGAAGTTACAATCAGATCAGATGATCCTATTAAATGGTGGAGCAAGCTTAAGGGGCTGAATGGCCTACTCCTGCTCCTAACTCGTACGTTCAAACGTATCTTCATATGTTCCTATGCATTGTGGCCAAGCAGACATTGTGCTAGTTAGTGAAAGAGGGAAGGCGAGTGGCATGGGGCTGTCGCTGAGTAGGGAATTGGGGTTATGGTTACTGGTTCATACTCAAATGAGTTCTTCATTGCCATACAAACATAGTAACATAGATACAGAAACAGGCCATTTAGCCCCTTGGCCTATTCTGCCATTCAGTGAGATCATGGCTGACCTGCAACCTAACTCCATATATCCTTTACCACATGTCCCCTTATATCTTTGGCAGATAAAAAAAAACTATCGGATTTAAATTAACAATTGATCTGGCAACATTGCCAATTGTGAAAGAGAGCTCCAAGCTTCTACCACCCTTTGCCTGAAGAAGTGCTTCCCAATTTCACTCTTGGTCTGGTTCTAATTTTTTATTATGCCCCCGGTCCTAAACTCCCCAACTAGCAGAAATAGTTTCTTCCAATGTAGCCCATCTGTTCCTCTTCGTATCTTGAAAACTTCAATCAAATCACTCCTTCACTTTTTTTAAATTCCAGGGAACACAACCTTAGTTTGTTTAATATCTCCTTGTTGTTTAATCCAGGTATCATCCTAGTAAGATAATGCTGCACCACCTTGGGGGCTGCATTCAGAAAGAGTCTGTTTAACTTCTTTTCTCCCTCCTCCCTTCCTCTTCCTCCCACCTCCCTACTCCTGCTCTTGCCCCTTAGCTGCTGGCTGTACGGCTGGTGGAAAGAGCTGTCCCCACCATGACGGCGAATATATGCATCATATAGTGAGCCACCACAAACCTTAGAACCCTCTGTGCCGAGTGATACTGGGCTCCTCCAGAGCAGTCCTGGCAATGGAAGCATTATTTCAGCATGCTGATGGTCTGCCCCATCACAGCTCCTGCGGCAGCATGCGGGGTGACTTTAATTGTATGCATGCCCTGCACATTTGCATGGATTGTGCACTGGAAGACATCAGCCACATCTTCAGCAGACATCCCTTGTCACCCAGCAGCCACCCTTTGATTTGCTGTAGTCGCTCATTTGCAGTTGGCAGGGTGGACTATCACTGAACGAAGGTACCAGGTTTGCTGCCAGGATACTGGGCATTGACCTCTGATGATTTGCTGCCTATGGTCATACCCGAGCTGGGCATTAAGGGAGTGGAATCCCTTTTGCTTCCTGCAAAGGGCAGAGTTGACAGGAAACGCCTACAAAGTTATGTGCATGCAGTCAGTGGCATCTCACACCCTGGGGCAGCCTGCAACCCTAGCAAAACCACATGTTTGCTCTGCCTGTTTTTCTCCAGCAAGATAGAATTAAATATAATTAGCTCTCATCGTGTAGCGAGCCATGGTGACCTCCTTGTGTGGACAGTAAGAGCTAAAAATTCAGCATTTTTTTACTTCCTGGTTTGCTGTCTGTGAATATCCCTTGACTGGGCGGCAGATTCCAACTGATGTTGGGAAAGGGGAAATCCACCTCACAGAAAGTACCAGATCTTTGCAGGCAACTTTTTTATTTGAGTCAACAGTGAGCGCTTTACTGCTGACCTTGAAATCCGAGCCAGTATACCAGAACTCAGTACTCATCCCTTTGACTGATGTTGCATCTAATCTGACAGTGCTTTACTGTTACTGCATGCAAGGTGGAAGTGAGGCATGAAAAGACAAAAATTCATTCTGCAGTCATGATTATATGAAACTATAAAGGGACACAATTTATCAAAGGACGCTACTCCAAATGAGACTAAAAGCCCAATTTTAAAAGTCACTCCTGACAAGAATAACAAATGTGGGGCATTCAAACGGGCCCAAGTGCGTACCTTTTCATGCACAATCACTATCTTGCCTATTGCTGATTTAACTCCCAGGCTTTGGGAGGCACTTGAGGTGTTCACCAAAGGCAGGTGAGGCTCTCATAAATATTCAAAAGTTGGGGTTCAATGATGTCTTCATCTTCAGTTCTCTGCCTAAGGGCAGGTCTGACCCGCAGTGCCACTTCTACCATGGTAAGGGCAAGGAGGTAGGTCCCAAATCTACCCCAGCCTGAACGGGGATTGACCCCCAAGCTATTGGCACCAATCTGATCCACACTGGCATTCCAGCCAACTGGCCCCCACCAAGGAGTTTGAGTTGCTGTGGCAACATACACTTTTACCTGCATGTTGTCGCCTGGAGCTATGGATAGTGATGGTAAGGGCTCCAACATTCTTTCCATCGCACGGCTGATCAGGAATCTCTCCCAATCTTACTGCCTGCCATTGGCATGTGTTGGAAGGATTTACAAGTTGATACTCAATTTGTTTGGCTATGTTATGAATACACCTTCCTCGGCCACTCAATCAGGAGCCCGCCTAAAATTCTGCTCCTTCCTGTTGATTTCCTCATCATTCCAGCTGGATTCAGGCTCCTTAGACAGCACCTTCTAAACCCACAACCACTGCCATCTAGAAGGACAAGGGCAGCAGATGCATGGGAACACCGCTACCTGGAAGTTCCCCTCCAAGTCACTCACCATCCTGACTTGGAAATATATCGCCCTTCCTTCACTGTCGATGGGTCAAAATCCTGGAACTCCCCTGCCCTAACAGCACTCTGGGTGCACCTACACCACATGCACTGTAGCAATTCACCACCACCTTCTCAAGGGCAATTGGAGATGGGCAATAAATGCTGGCCCAGCCAGCGATGCCCACATCCCTTGAATGAATTTTTTAAAAGTCTTTGATAATGGTAATGAGGCACGATGGCAATAGCCCAGCGCACTGAAGAAAGCCTGTCACTCAACTCATCTCCATCCTCCACCATGCTGCACTCTTGCCCCAAGGTGAAATTGAGTCATAAATCACATTTCTGCAATATATAGGTTGCCTGCTCAAGACGCAGCATTCATATTCTTAGTCATGATTGACAGCTACTTAACGCCCCATTGATTAGCAAAGGTAATAAGAGGTGTAAAATACCAGCATAATAAAAATGAAACAGGCCACAAACCTTCCCAAAACAGCAGCCAACTTATCACACCATTGCATTCCTACTTCCTTGCAGATTTCAGTATCCCAAAAAAGACATTTGACAGCTTATCAAAGTCAAGCTTATTAATGAGTCAGTTCATGCGATCTGTGAAAATAAAATTGGGTTTATTTTATTGCACTATTTTTAATTGGATTTATTTACTCATGTTAATCTGCCAAAAGTTAATTAGCTGGATACAAATCTTTAATCAGGCCTGATGAGCTTTAGAGCCAGCTTGTGCATTTGAGGTGATGCTAACTTTACTACACCATAGTTCTGACAGCACAGTAGAGAGTTCTCCCTTCTGTCATTAAGAGTTCAGGAAATGCCAAGGAAAGATGAGGCATGGTTAATACGTAGCCTTTTATAGTTTAATGTGCACTGCACTTAACATATGCATCGATGTCCAAATAGAGCAGCGGGAGAAGCTGCAATGAATTACCCGAATAAAGTTAGTTTCTGTTAGGAGAAAATGTTAACTGCAGAATTTTCCTGTCTGTTTAACACCCTAATAGTGAGCAAGGTCTAAACTATCATTAGCTAACTAGTCATATGCAACACCACAGCTGTGTTGTGTGAGAATTGTTTTTCTATATTAGCCAACCTTTTAACTTAATTAGTTGCAGAATCAACACAGATGTCAGCATTATGGGGTGCCTAGTACGAAATAAAATTGAAGTTTGGTGACTTAATTTCAATGCAAATCTGCAATATTTAATTAAACAATAATTATTTTTTTGCTGCATAATTTAAACCAAGTATGAAGCATCAATAAACAATGCCCTGGCCTCTATAAAGCAGCCTATGAATTGATTGTATTAGTTTGTTTAATGATTTAGTTATGGAAAACTAATTTTAAAAACATTATGAAAATAAAGTACAAGGCAGGCACGTAGAATTTTTCATGCGTGTTCGAAATTGATCTTTTGCGTCAAGTCCCTCCACCCCATTTAAATTAAAACTAAAAATCTATACATTGAAAAGGTATTGAAAGGGGTATGTTAGCTTGATAGATGAAAATTAGTAAGGCATGACTGTATTGCATAGAAGCGAACCTGAAGGTTGTCTACAGGAATATTAATAATACAAGTCTTGTCAGAATTGGGGTCAATAAGTGGCCAAAATGGAGATCTATTGGTGAAGGAAGAAAGCATAGTGGAGGTACTAAATGCATGTTTTGCATCGGTGTTTAGCAAGGAAGAGGATTGCCAAGCCACAGTCGGTGAGCTGGTTGTCGGGCAGGCAGTTCTTACATGGATAAAGCTCAGGATCCCATAGGCTAACAAAGCAGTTAGTTAAGAAAATGGGATCCTGGGCTTTAAAAATATAGACATGGAGTAGCCAGGAAGTTATGCTGAACCTATGAAGAACTGCGCACCATGCACACTTTAGGAAAGACACAAAGGCTTTGGAGAGGATACAGAAAGGACTTACTAGAATGATTCCAGGGATGAGGGATTACATTTATGTGGATAAATTGGGGTTGTTCACCTTAGAGAAGACCAAGAAGGGATTTGAAGAGGTGTTTAAAAGAAGGACAGAGTAAATAAAGAGAAACTATTTTCAGTGACTGAAAAGTCAAATTTCAGAGTGCACAGATGTGAGGTGATTGGCAGAAAAGCCCTAGGTGAAAGAGGAAAAGCATTTTTTTGCCGGCCATGCAGTTTAAAATGTCTTGGCTGGTAGGGTGGTGGATAGTTTTAATAATCGCCTTCCTAAGGGAATTAGGTAAATACTTAAAGGGGGAAAAGAGTCACAAAGGTATGGGGAAAGGGGCAGGGGAGTGGAACAAACTGGATGGTTCTTTGAAAGAACCAGTACAAACAGAATTCTGACAAACACAATGGAATACACACTTGGTTTTGAAATAGGTTAACTAATAAAGCACCAAAATGATCTTAACTGAACAATGTTCCCTGTGACTAAGATCATGGAGCATTATTGTTCCTCATCCTCCAGACTTTTTCTGCAGCTCTGACACAGTTGGCCACCCCATTCTCCTTCAGCACATCTCCTCCATTGTGCAGCTCAGTCAGATCTACTCTTGCCTATCCCATTGTTGGAAGACCATCTCCACCAATGTCTGCTCTTCACAACATGACACCATCAGCTAGAAATGCTGATGAGAGGTCAGTCAGTCTTCCCTGATACCTTTTCAAAAGCTTACTAAAACACCTTTTTATCTTTCAGTCTACAGTTTTGATTGAAGGTAACACACCCAAAACTTCCTGGGGTAGAAGTTGGTTTTGGGCAGCATTGATAGTAGAACTGAATATCAAGTCGGGCAGTCAATGCGATCATGTCTGTTTAGCATCTGGCCCAAGACCAATATCTACCCCCTGACTTTTCTTTTCTATTTACTGGTACTGACTGACCTGTTGTGTATTTCCAGTGTTTTCTGTTTTTATTTCAGACTTCCAGTAACTGCATTTTTACCTTTTTTTAATTTTATAGGGAGGTGGATTATGTTCCCCTCAATTTTATTAAAGGAATTTAAGTCTGTGAGCTTTTCCTCATAGTTTACACAGTTTTCATTCTCCTCCAAACCTCACTTAAAGCAGCAAATCAGTAATTTAAACCAATTATCAAATTACAGTCTGATTTAATTTTAGCAGTTCCATTCAGTTTGTTTAGCCACGTACAAGAATTCGGACATTGCTTCTTGTTAATATTACTTCCATTTCAATAACAATTACTGAAGCAACTGGTGTTAATGGAGGAAGGTGAAGATCCTCTTTTAGGGGGAGAATGGAGCATGGGGAAGGATTTTTCTTTAAAAAGGCAGTAGAGGATTATTTGAGCGAGAAGGTAAAGAGGGAAGAGTTAATCTTAGGTCATTTGGAGAGGAGCTGAGGATAAGAACAGTGATCCTAGGTAACAATAAGCTGAAGGATGAGATATGGAGCGATAGACCAATGAACATCAGTGAAGGAAAGAATAATAAATTATTGCAAGGAGAAACATGTATAGATTTTATTTTTAAGTGTGCCAAACATTAAAAATGAATTTACAACTAGAGGTATTATTTTGAATAAAACAACATGGGGCTGATTTTCCCCTAGCCTACCCAGTAGGAACCTAATGGGTGGGGGCGGGGGGGGTGGGGGGGGGGGTGTCGTCAGGTCAGTCATGTGACTTACATTCTACTCAATTTTACTCTGCATTGATTTCAATATAATCATGGTGAATTTTAACTATTCTCCAATGGGTTAAACTACGACAAAATGTTATGATGAAAAAATAGGGAAAAGTTCATGATTTGTCCAGAATTATTTCCTTAATCAGTTTATTGCATTTCTAACTAAGAATGTTGCAGTGATCTATCTGGTTCTAAGCAACAAGGCAGAACAAGTAAAGGAGCTGAAGGCAGAACACCTGGAAAATAGTGACCACCATCTAATTAGATTCATATTAATAATAAATAATGAAAAAAATTTTTGGAGATGAATGTCTTGAAACCCAAATTAATTGACTGGAATAAGTAAAGCCCAGCAAACCAACAGCAGGAGATACTTATACACATGATGGTTAATATACAAGTCTGACTAGGAACAAAATGTGTGTCAAACTCCAGGTTCTGTAGGTAAATAGAAAGGTTAGAGCGAAAGTTAGATTCAAAAGAAGCATATGAAATTTAAGGGTGTAATGCAGAAAGAAAAAGTTGAGATTTATACAGGAAAGTTGGGTGAGTATGAAAATTGAAAATAAATGGAAATGCAAGGGTTTGTATAAGCACAGGGGTAACAGAATGCTTGAAAAAGGGTCAGCCCCACTAATGGTGAATGTGGTCAACTTGTACTTCAAGGTGAAAGTTTGAATGATGGAATAGCTGATGACAATAAATATTGAGATGGACACGTTATAAAAGCTAATCATCTTCAGCATCCTTCCATCATAAAGATGATGGACATGCAGCAAATTAAATCCGTTGGTAGGGGGTAGCTTCATATGGTGCACTGATGGCCAAAGAGACCAATCAGAAAGAGACAGGTTCTGCCACAAGTGCCGCATATGAAATGGTTATCAGGGGTCATTGTTGGATGTTGTTTTCGGTGCTGTCCACAGCGGCTTGGCAATGGTTGCCACTGATTGTTGTAGTGATGCATGCCGGCCCAGAGATGATGTCATCTTTTTCCTCTGCCATTGGCTAGTGTCTCCCAGGCCAGAAAATCAATGTTTAGGACCCTCATGTCACACTTGCATTCATCCCCAAAGCAGGGCTTTGTCCATCCTACGGGTCTTCTGGCTCTGGCTACCTCGTCATACAGAAAATCTTTGGGGGTGCAACCATCCTGCGTAAGTGTCCGAGCCAGTGAGGTCACCTCTGCTTGATAAATGCCAATATGTAAATTTATTTGAGTATTTATAGGGGTTTGTAAACTTTATAAAAACAAATAGGTCTAAAAACATCAAAGTCACCGACCAGGCTAGCTGATTTGCATCAGAGCAGACTAGGATATGCTGGGGAGGAGATAACAGAAGCAATAACCGTAATTTTCAAAAGATCTTTGGCAACGTCATAGGTTAGAAAGGTAATAAAAAAGAACACCAAGTACTCAGCTTTATTTCTAGAAAGATAGAGTTGAAAAGTAGCGAAGTTATGCTAAACTTGTATTGGCCCTTGGTTAGGCCCACAATTAGAGTACAATGTGCAGTTCTGGTTGCCATATTATAAGAGGAATATAGAGGCACCGGAGAGGGTGCAGAGAAGATTTACAAGGATGATACCAGAAATGCCTGGGTATACACATCAGGAAAGGATTAACAAGCTGTATTTCTTTTCCCTCAAAAAAGAAGGCTGAGGGGTGACCTAATAGAGGGTGTTTAAAATTATTGAAGGTTTTGATAGAGCGGAGACAGTGAGAATTCCTCCTGTTGGGAACAGTATAACCAGAGGCCAACAATATTGTTGCCATCAGCTGTCCCTCAATTTGAGGATGACATCTACGCAGTGCTGCGAGTTTCTGCCATAGGTCTTCATGTTACTGACCAGGCAGATTCTCAACCCACTGATCTTTAAGCATATATAGGGGCAGGACGTCCTATGAAGCAGTGGGATCCAAAATGCAGGATTTACGTCCTTTTCTTTCCTTTTCTGCTGCTCTGCCTCATCATTAAAATGTTGTAAATCAAAACGTGATGCAGCTTGATGGACAAATTGTCATCATTTTGAACAATTGGTAGCAAGCTAATCCCAGTCATCAATGTCAATGCTGCCATGATTCAACGAGAGCTTTATAGTGTCTTTGAAGCATTTTCTTTGTCCTCCCCTCGAACGCTGGTCAATTAAGAGTTGAGGAAAGAGGACCTGGTGGGGGAGAGAGTTTTTTGGCCATCTGGACTCAGTGTCCAATCCATTGAAATTGATTTTGCAGTTTTGTCTGCTTGTGGAGTTGGCTTCAAGAATGACATTAACACTTCTTCAAAGGTCTTCCCATTGACTAAAGAGTCAACGATAGAGACATTACTAATGATATTTCTCTGGGGTTTTTATGTGTCACTGATACACAGTCCAGGTCTCATTAAAGTACGTGAGTGTAGTGACAACAACTGCTCTGTACATTGGGACTTTTGTTGACTTGCAAAGGTCTTTGTTGTCAAACACTCACTGTCATAGTTTGTAGAAATCTGAGCCAGCACAAATGATCCAGTGTTAGGTCTCTACTTCAACAGCGGCCTTTCAAGAGAGCTGGCTGCCAAGGCATGGGAAGTGGTCAACATATCCCAGGCTATCATATAAGATAGTTGCCAAGAAACCCAATAAGGAAAACTCAGAAGAAATTTCTTTACCCAAAGAGTGATAAGAATTTGGAAATCGCGACCACAGTGAGTGGATGAAGTGAATAGAATAGATGAATTTAAGAGGAGCTAGACAAGTATTTGAGGGAGAATGGAATAGATGATTTATGAGGATAGGTTTAAATGAGAGAAGATGGGAGGAGGCTCAAGTGGAACCTAAGTACCGGCATGGACTGGCTGGGTCAACTAGCCTGGTTCTGTGACCCATATAATTTCAATCATGCCCATGGTGCTGGGTATCATATATTACAAACCTATTTAAGAAAGGGAAAAGGATAAGACAAGAAATCGCACAGCAATTAGCTTTACCTCAATTGTAGGCAACCTCCTGGCCCTGAAATTCTAAAAGGCTCCCACCAGTCTCCTACCATACCTTCATTATTATTATAGGGTATGTATCTACCTGAATAAAGGAATGATTAAGGGATAGAAAGCAAATAGTAATGGTAAATGGGTGTTTTTCCAATTGACAGAGTTGATATATGGTGGGATCATTTTTGTTTTCCAACACCCCACCAGCCCTTACCCCTCACCACCCTCACCAATCCACACATTCCCCATGTCCTACCCGTGCCACCTCATACCCACCCCCACCCACCCCCATGGCAGCCTATACCCCATGGCCAACATATGCCCCTCCACGCAAATCCATGGCCCCTCATACCCTCTTTTGCCAACCTATGCCCCTCAACCCAACCCAATGGCTCTTTATAGCCATATGTCAATCTAGTACCAACTCATGCAGACCTATGCCCCCCCACCCAACATCCTTTTCCTTCCATGCAAAATCACCTTGCATCCACCATGGGAAAAACCTCAAGAGCCATGCTGACATCACTACTTTAAATTTTAAAAAACTCATTGATAAAAACCATTCAATACATAGAAATTCCCTCAACTAATCACCTATGAAAACAAACATTTCTATTCTATAACCACCTGGAGCTGGTAATCAAACTGTTCACTTAACAGGCACCCCACTGTGGTAATGTTAATTTGTAAAATCAGTCATTGCAGCACAAATGCTTTAGTGATAACCTTCAGGCTTATGTCAACAGACAAAATGAAATATCAAGCACTGATTTGTTTTTAACTCCAGAACTTTTTAAAAATGTAAATCTCAGTGGAGTTAAATCCATTGGCAGCTTTGATGGTTCCAATGAATTTTTGACAATTCTTTGACAGCTTTAACAGTTCTTTGACAACTTTGACAATTCCAATGAGCTTATGCACTTATTACGCACAATCATGTTTACTTTTAACAACCCCAAAGGGTGCCTTACCTTTCCCAAAGAGTGCCTTACTTTTCCCAAAGATGTCCTAGAACAATATCCTAAAGGGCACCTTGCCTCTCCAAAGGTACCCTGGCTATTCAAACAAATCTACTAAGTTCAGACCAGTCTAAACCAGACCAGTTTAGACGAGGTTTCGACCTGGTCTAAAATGCATTCTTCAGGTTTCACAATCCTGGTCTACCAAAATCCCACTTCAGCAGAAGCAGCTGATGATTAAGTGGCCAGCTGCCTCCTTAAACCAGAAACCCCAGCCCAACTCCAGTCCCGCCCCTGCGAAAATAGGAAATGCCGTGCTTGGGGACAGGACTTACCGTTTTTGGCCATTTCCGTTATTTTTGCCACAACAGAGAGCCTCTCCGTTGTTGAATTTATACAAGATATTGGTTACACAACAATTAAAAAGGATTATCTGCAGTTCCGTGTGCCTCATTTTGGAAGACTATTATAGCCATAGAAAGAACAACTAGAATGATACTATGAATAAGAGGTCATAGTTATGAAGCAAGGCTCTTTTCCCACTGAAACAGTGAAAGTTAAGGGGAAATCTATTAGTGGTTTCCCATGTCATGGAGATTTTGAGAGGGTAAAGATTCTTTCCCTTTGTTGGTGAATCACTAACTAAGGGCCTAAGAGGAACAGCATGAGCAGAAAGGGGAAGTTAAAGAAATTAGCATCAAGGATTATTAAAAGTGATTAATTAACAGAGATGATAACCTCACTTTAAAGATAATTGGATGTTTGAAAATGGAATTGCAGAAAAAAATTAGGAAATGGGACTAGCCAGCTAGCTAGCATGGACACAAGTGCATTGAGCTGAGTGACTGCCTTTCCTGCTGCATTTTCTATGAATGTAGAAGTGAATTATTATTTTCAATGACCACTTTGGTTTAAAAAATGATTAACCAGCATCTGCACTGTTTCAGAAAGATACATTACCAGAGAATTCTCCAGGCACTGTCTCGGAAGACCATAAATACATTTAGAAAGAACTCCTTGGCCAGAAAGTTCCTCTGACCTGCCTGCACCCTCTGGCAACTTCACTTTGCAGAAAATTTATGAGAACGCCCCTCGTCTGCTCACTTTTGAAGAATTTCTTGGTCATTATAATAGCACACACATAAACTCGTTCACCTGAGTATAAAGAGACTATGAGATTAATAGGCTAAAATCACACGGCGTAACTAGAACTTTGATGCATTAATATGAAATTCCTCCTCATGATGTTTTAATTAAGGCTTTTATCCTGGGTTATTGCTCTTGTTAAAGTGTTAGAGAATTTGAATGCATTGTTAAGATATTTGCATGCTATCATGTGTGTGTGTGTGATAGTACTTATGCTGCTAGATGAATGGGCTATTTCTGTCATGAGCCCCTAGCCACTAGCTGGTTCTACTGTGACAAAAGTATAATAATTTTCATAATATTTTTCTGGTTTATTGTGAAGTAGGTTTATGGGGTAAGTATAGTTGGGTCTGTCTGTGAGATTTAATTAAATTTGGACTCAAGTAGACTGCAAGGTTGAAATCATAAAAAGAAGCTATGTGCTTGACATGCTAATGAGTAAACATGGATGCTGACTTAGCATGTAAGGTGTGAAGGGAATTCACATTTTTAGATAAATGAAAGAGATCTTTGTCTGTTTCCAAATAGCCAGATAAGCAAGGCTAAGGAGTGTGTTTATTTTTCCCAGAGGCTACTGACAATATTGGCAATGTGAAAGTTTTTATATTATGAGGAAGATACAGTTTCAAAGACATATGGAACAATAGAATGTATACATTAAAAAGAGTGAAACATATATAAAGGAGAATGAAAGGCTATGTGGAGGAAGGCCATGTAAGATCTAACAGGGGTGTGTGAAATAATCCTAATGAAGCTTCCAGCCATTTGTGCATAAGTCTGCAAAGTAACAAAACTGAAGTTGGGGAAAAGCCATTTGGAATCCCACTGTCGGATGAGTATTGTGTTAACTTGCTGATCCTGTTTTAAATCTAAAATTTATTTTGGACTGTTGCTTTAAAGGAGGTGTAACTGTGAGTCAGGTTAATTAAGAATTTTAGGAGTTGTTACAGTAGTAATTGTAGTCTTATGTATGTGCTTCAAATCTTTTATTTTGTTAATAAATATTTCAATTTAATTTTTAAAATCTCTAAAGGTCTTGGTGGACTTATTACTTCTAAATTCAGTGCACACAGCTTCTTGTAATAAATACAAATTGCAAAACTGTTGTGACAGCGTGGCCAAGTTTACTTTGTTGATTTGGTCTGCCAAGCACACACATCTGACACATCATAACGCTAGGAACTAGAGAATGGTTATACAGGGATCTCTCAGTCAGCCATATCTATTGCTCTACAGGGGGTGATTGATGCACTGGCAACAGAGTTTCTGCAAATGTAACCCTAAAGAAGAGGAGCACCACCCAACATAGAGTTTATCACATAACTTTTATTTTCCAAATTGTTGCTGATATTGACTGCAAATGATTGTATGCTCTCATTTATATTCCACAGATATTTTATTTGAATGCGGCCGCATGGAGGGATGATCACATGGAACAAGCACTTACTTTCGGAATCATACAAACTTAAAGTGTAGAAGGATATTCAGCCCACCAATGCTGGCTCATTGGAAGGACAATTTAAATTTGACCCACATTTCCACTTTTTGTCCATAATATGACATGTTCCTCCTCCTCAAGTATCCCGTTTAAAATTATTTATGGAATCAGCTTCACTACCTTTTCAGGCCAAGAGTTCCAATTCCTGACAACTCTCAGTGAGAAAAAAATGCTCCTCATCTCCCTTCTAGTACTTTTTCAAATGATTTTGATGCCCTGGCATCTAGTTATTGACCTACTCTCCAGAGGGAAAATTTTCCCCTAATTCCTCTATCACAACCTCTCATCATCTCGGAACCTTTTCTCTTCTAAAGGGACTTATCCTCATTACCAAAGTCCCTCATCCCTGATGACATCCTGGTAAACATCCTATGTAAACTTCTTAATGCCTTTATACCTCTCTTGAAGTGCTCTGAATTGTCCATAATACTCCAGCTGAGGTCAAACAATGCTTTGAAAACTTCTGGTCTGATCAGTTTGCTTTTATTTTCCATTCCTCTATTTATAAATTCATGAAATCCATATACTTATTAGCTTGCCCTGGCACCTTGACTGATTTGTATCTATGGACCCCAAGGTCTCTCTGCTCATCCACACTTTTCAAATTCATACCGTTTACAGTATCCTGTCTTTCCATATTAGTCCTCCCAAAGTCCCTCACTTCCCATTTCACTGCATTGGCCTCCATCTGTCATGCTTCTTCCCATTTTTCCACCCTGTCTATGTCATCCTGAAGCCTATAACTAACCTCATCATGTTCTGCTACTTTGAAAAGTTTCATGTCATCTGAAAACTCTATAATGTTTCTCCCTACACCCAAGTCTAAATCATTTGTAAACATTGAAAAAAGTAATGGAGCAAAAACTCAGCTTAGGTGGATACCATTGCAAACCACAACCAGTCTGAACCAATTTTACATTTATGCCACCACAAACCCCTTAATTCCACAGGATACAATCTTCTTAATAAGCCTCCCGTGTAGCACTTGTTAAATGCCTTCTGAAAGTCCATATACACAATATCTACTCCATTATCTTGATCAATCTTGATCATCAAAGAATTCATTCAACAATTTAACATTACAATCCATGCTGGCTCTCCTTGAGTGGCCCATGTCTTTCCAAATGTGAGCTTATTTTGTCCCTGATAATGGTTTTCAATTACTCACCCACCACCAATGTTGGATTGGCTGGCCTTTAGTTTCCTATTTTATCCCTTTCCCCTTTCTTGAATAGTCATATTACATTAGCAGCCCTCCAGACCTCTGGCACTACTTCTGTTTCCAATGAGGATTGAGAAATTGTGACTAATTCTTCTGTTATGTCTACTTTTGTTCTTTCAGCATCCTAGGATGCATTCAATCGTGACCAGGTGACTTACCAACTTTTAGTAAAGCTAATATTTTTAATATATTTCCTCAACCTATTGCTATCCTGTCCATAAAACCTCTTAGAATTTTATCATCTGCTTCCTTTGTGAAAATGGTTGCAAAGTGCTGTTTTAATGCTTTTGATCTCTGTTTCTGGATGAAGATTTCCCTTTGGGCTTTAATAGACCCAGCATCTTCCCTAGCAAACCATATATGTAGAGCTAAAGGGTTAACTCTGACAATAGATACTGAGCATGTGCGTAAGGAACTATGTCACAGTGATGTCACTGTTATGGCACAGCAGATAGTAAATGCTGAGCTGCTCAAATCCCAGTGGGAAACTTGAAACAGCTGCCACAACTGTTTGCAATTTGTACTTTATTTCGAGATGTGTACCTTGATAAGATCAGCGAGCCTTAGAGGTTTTTTTATAAATCTAAATTAAACGTTTATTAGTAGAAGCAAAAGGCTTTTAAGCACATACTTGGGTCTACAAATTACTACTATAATAACTCCTAAATCTTCTAATGAATTTAGCTCCCAATTACACCTCCATTAAGGTAACAGGAAAACAAAATAGATTTCAAGAGACCCAGGCAAAACACACAATATCCTGGACAGTGATGTTCACAGTGAGTTTTCTTAGCTTCTGTTCCTCTCGACAGCAACTTGACACATATAGGCTGGGGGATTTTCATAGTTGTTAGATCTTAGAATTCATTTTCCTTACACATAACCTCATCTCCTTTATTCATTTTTAAGGTAAATTCCATTGTCCCAATATGTCTTTGCAACTTTACTTTTTCCATAAAATAAATCTTTCATAGTACTCATATTATCTGTAATCTTTGGGAAAAATAAACACACTATTTGTCTTAACTTCCTGTAACTAGATGTAACATTCCTACATCTCTTTGAAATTCAAACTAGGCTGGTTTATCTAAAAATGCAAATGTTCCTCACACCTCACATCCTAAAACTTCAACCATGTTTACATATTTGGCATTTCAAAACTAGCTTCTCTTTTGATAACTCAAAAGCACCAGGGTAGCTGTCTGCATTTCAATTAAAACTCCCTCACACACATCCACACAGAGAAACTAATCCAATCCCCAATATCAACCTACCTTTACAACAAATCACAATAATATTCATGACAGTTACCCACTGAGAGAAGTTGAAAGAGAAGTATCTTAGAGAGTAACTCTTAGAGAGTAATGTCTTGGTATAACTTAATCTTTATAAATAGTATGTAAATAAATATATTTTCAACAAAAGACCATCGCTAACAGCAAGATCATTTCGAGAGTAAGAAATTATTGAATCCCAAGATAAAACCGTAATAACACACCATGGACTTTAATGTTTATAAAAACATTTTATGGCTCGATTTAATGTTGCCTTCTACTCTTTTATGACCTCTCTTTGCCTCCTGTATTAACTTTCTGAATTCCTCTTGTGGTATACATAAATCCTCCTTCACTGAATCTTTTTCCTGACATTTGATATATGTCTCCTATTTCTAATTCTATTTTAACTTTTATTTTCTTTGTCATCCAGGGACCCCCTTTGGACCCCTTCAAAGGAATATGTTTAGTTTGTACCTGAACTGTCCCTTCCCCTGAATGCCCTCAATTTCCCTGTTTTGGCTTTACTCTACAATTGCCTTTCCAATCTATTGGTTCTAGAACCCTTTGTAAATTACTGAAATTAGTTCTTCCCCAGTTCAGCCGTTTTTTCCTTCGGTATTTTTAGTCTCTTTCCATAACTATCTTTGACTGAATTTTTTGAGATCACTGTTAGCTAGTTGGTCTGTTACTGTAGCACACTCCACCTGCCTTAGTTCATTTTGCAGAGCCAGATCCAATACAGCCTCTTTCCTTGTGACTGGAGACATATTGATCAGCAAAGCTTTCCTGTTCACACATCAGAAATTCATCTCCTCCCCTACCTTGAGCATTCATGGGGGAGTTAGTGGCATAGTGGGTATTGTCACTGGATTAGTATTCCAGAAATCCTCTGGGGACCTAGGTTTGAATCCCACAGCCAATGGTGAAATTTGAATCTGGTATTAAAAGTCTGATGATGACCATGCAATGACTTTTGTAAAAACCCATCTGGTTCACTAATGTCCTTCAGTGGAGGAAATCTGCTATCCTTACCTAGTCTGGCCTATATGTGACTCCTGACTCACAGCAATGTGATTGACTCTTAAATGCCCTCTGAAGAAGGGCAATAAGGGGTGGGCAATAAATGCTGACCTAACCAGTGACACCCACATCCCATGAACAAATTTTAAAAAATGTTTTCCCAATCTATATTGGGGTAATTAAAGTCTCCAAATACTAATATTCCATTTTTGTTACACTCCTTTGCTCATCTATATCTTCCTCAGTGTCGGAACTGTATAAAAAAACTGTCAACAATGTAATCACTCTCCTGTTCTTCAAACAAACCAAATAGATTAATTCCTAGAATCATCTCATAAATCCTTTCTATTTAGCACTGTCACATCATCCCTAATCAATACTGCCACTTCTTCCTTATCAATTGATATTCTGTTTTCTATTCTCTTGTGAAGGACCTTGGGGGTGTTTTATTACTTTAATGGCATTATAGTGGTTGAAGTTGTTGTTGCTAAACTTCCTGAATACTTAGTAACCAGGAATATTAAGAACCTATTCCTAGCTTTGCTTGAGCCATGTTTCAGTTAATGCAACCACCTCGTAATTCCATAGAGCAATTTTGGTCTTCAACTCACCAACCTCATTATTTAGAATACGGCCATTGACGTGCTTGCATTTTAACACCTCCTTTGTCACTTTAGCTATTTCCTCATTCTGGTCCTGATAATTTTTGGGGCGTTGCTATTTTTACTGTTGTTTACAGCTCTCTGTCCTCTGCCCTCATTTCTGCAAATTTAGTGGTAAATAGTGCCAAAATAGTTAAGACCTCCCCAACAGTACCAGTTAACATCTCAACGAGAACATTTGTGCCCAGATTTGTTCAGGCGCAACCCATCCATCTTGTACAGATACCTCTTCTCCTAGAACTGGTCCCAATGCCCCAAGAATCTTGTATCCTCCCTCCTATCCCATTTCTCCAGCCATGCATCCACCTGCGTCATTGTCCTGTAGTCATGCTCCCCAGCGTGTGCCACGAGGAGTGATTCTGGGATTATTACCTTCGAGGTCCATTTTTAAAATCTTTTTCCTTGCTCCTGAAACACTGTCAGGAGGACCTGAAAGCTGAGATGCTACAATAGTAGAAAATCAACTAATGGCACTAGAAATTATATCTGCCAACCTCAACCACAATAGAAATGACCATCAAGGGAATTTCAATATTGAAAATTGAACAATTTAACCTAACAAACTACTACTTGCCTATTACCCACGAATCTGCTCACTTTAAATGTCAGTTTAAATGTCATTATCAGATTTTTCCATTTCTCTGCTTGTGCCCCGACTCTGCCTAATCACTCTCACAGATTCACTGCCATCAGCTCTCTTTTATATATTGCTCGTTGCAATGCTACCCCTCAGATTTGTCCTCTCCCATCACCATCTTTCTCCCCGGTGCTCTTGCGGCCCTGGCCTGATGGGTGTATGCCAAACCCAATTGCAGGCCTGCTCGGAAGCTGATAAGAGAGAAAGCAGAGATCGTTTTGAAGTCCACGTCCTACAGTAACACAAGACCAGGTTTGGAAGCTCAATCTGTGTGAGATTAAGGGCTCCTAATGTCACATGTACCAATCCACCACACTAAAAATACAATGCCGGGGTCACAGGCATAGACTGACGGAATTATTAAAATGCACAGTGAACTATTTTAAGAGCATTAACTAAAATAGTTCTGGGGAGCCGAGTGATGGTAGGTGGTCATTGTTTGAAACAATAAAACACAACAAAAAAAATGCAACAGAAGGCTAGTGAATCATGAAAATGTATCCAAAGTAACAGATATTGTAACACTTGGAATTTGTCACACCCGTCAATATCGCACCAATATATTCAAATGCTATTTCAATGAAGAAAATGCACTGTATAATTCACTTTGGTGTCATCACATCTCTATATTTCAAGGAAAACAGAATATTCATGGGCAGGATTTTCCCCATGGCGGGCAGCTCCAAAATGCACCACCGCCCGCGATCGGTCTCCAACCGCAATTTCATGTTGGCAGGCCAATTAGGGCCATCCAGGGTGAAACACGTCTCCACTCTGGCTGGGGAGGGCCAAGTCGGGGCAGGGGCCTGTCAGCCGCAAGGCCCAATGGCAACCCGGTGGTCGGTTTAAAAGCAGCCTAGGCAGCCCCTGGAAGGCTGCCACCGAAGTCTTCCGCTCAACCTTCACGATGGACCCAAGTGTGGCTGGACACGCGGGTGGGAGGGTAGGTTGGGTGGGCACTCGCACCCCGCCCCCCCCCCGCCCCCCCGCTTTTCTGATGAGTGCCTCACCATCCTGCTGGAGGAGGTGGCTGCCATGAGTGACACCCTAGTCCCCAGGGATGGGAGGAGGAGGCCACGGCACCTCACCAAGAGGGCATGGGAGGAGGTGGCAGTCATGGTGAGCAGCCATGACATGGTACAGTGCCCATGGGTGCAGTGCCATAAGAACGCTAATGACCTGCTGCGCTCAGGAAGGGTGAGTATCATGTTTGTATGGGTCAGTGTGAAAATGTATTAAGGTCTGGCCATCGCCCAGTGGACCTCAAGGGTGTTAGAGCTGGCCAAGAGAGTGAGCCCTGGCTCCTTGGACTGAAAGCCTTGGTGCTTGAGGGCCACGACTCGGACGTGCCCTGCCAGGTGCTCCTCAGCTGGGGTTGGCCAGGCTGCAATGGTGCTGTAGGTACAGAGTGGACTAATCCATGCTCCTCTGTTGTTTCAGGAGAAGACAGCTCACAACAATATAGAAAGGTCGCGGATCGGCAGAGGCCTTGCTCTCCTCCTAATCCTCTCAAGATACGAGCAGGACACCCTGGAGCTCGAGAGCCAGCATGCTCCATGTACAGCCAGGCTTGGAGAGGCGGGGGTGCCAGACAAAGGTAAGAGTGCAGTGCACAGAGGTGAGACTTTCTGTTTGTGCAACCATTCCAGTGTAGGCTCTTCATTGATGTGAACCTCGAACCTGGAGTCCCCATTGATCATTGAAAGATGGTGGCATTGTGATGCAGATCTCCATTGTTTCAACAGGGTACCTGGCATGCACAGTGACAGTGTGATGACTTTAACTAATGACATGTCCTTCTTCTCTTTTTTAGATTCGCCAGCAGGCATTCATTGTCTGGACCCCAGAGGACCACTGGGCATCATTTGTACCTGTGTCACACCCACTCCCTGAAGCAGGAACTAGTGCAGATACCAACACCTCAATGGGCATTAGAACGATGGCTAGTATCTCGGTGCACTTGGCGAAGACACTTCACAATCGTTTGAGGTGCAGGTGGAGGCAGGGAGTGCCCAGGGTGCCGGCAATGGGAGGACTGCTGGGAACCAGCATGATGCCCTGTCAAAGGCAGATGGGCAGATCTGGAGTCGCCCATTAGGCGGCAGATGCTGGATGTCCAGCAAGATGTGTGGGAGGATCTGGCGGAGATCCATGAGGATATGTGTGCCATGGTCTCTGTTGTGGAGGAGTCCATGCAGAGTATGAGCACAGCTTTGACCATCCTGGTTGAGTGCATTGCCTCCTCCAGTGAGAGAGTGGCAACTCTCATGGAAAGGCAGCAGCAGGGATAGAATCAAGGGTTTCTGGGGCTGCGTTCAGACCTGCAAGGCCTCACACAGGCACTGACCTCAGGTTGTCAATGTCATTGTGTGAGATGGATGGGGCACCCAGTATCCCAGCTAGGTGCCCATCCATCACTGGTGAGCAGGGAGGTCCACAGCGACCTCTCGTTGGTGCATGAGCTGCCTGTCATCTCTAAGAACTCCTCTCAGGGAGCTCTAGATAATGGCAGCAGCTCCTCCGCCCTTCCTCCAGTGACCGTGACATCCAATGAGGCTGTGATGACTGGGGAGATGCCAGGCACTGGTCGCTCCCTCCCAGTTGGGGCCAACACAGACTCCACTGGACAGAGAACGGACTGCCAAGGTCATCAAGGTCAACAAGACAGCAGGGTCAGCAGGCTGTCTCCAATGCCGGTACCAGTGAGGGGAGAGCACTCGCAAGAGTAAATTAAAATCACCATAAGCGCAAGAGGGACAGGTCACAGGTGAGTTTATGTTCATTTATGTTTACTTTAGCTATGCTGGTCTGGGAATGAAGACCAGAGAAGTTTATGTAAATAGTTTGGAATTGCCAGAATGAGATAAATTTTGCTTTTGTCATCACGGCCCGAGTATGAGTCACCTTTTTACTTTATTGCTGCAAGGTACCCCAGAATGTAATGCTGGACATAAGTGGCTCTGAACTTTATTGCACAGGCACTGAGCATTCTTTGTGTTCAAATGAAAGGGTCCTTTCAGACATCCGGGATGGAGGTTCCAGCCCTGGCATGCGTTTGAAGCTGATCGTTGGTCGCCTAGCTGAAGGAGCCTTAGATCAAGGCATTCCTGGTGTCCCTGCCTCCCTGGAGGTTACCAAGGCCTGCCTCCATGCCCTCAGTGTTCTCCTCAATGTGCTCCTCTTCTGAGGCACCACTGGACTCATCACCTGTGACCTGTGCAGCTGCGTCAAGTTCCTCTTCCTCCAGTGGGTCTCCCCTTACCAGTGCCAGATTGTGGAGAGCACAGCAAGTGACCACAATCAGTGACACCAGCTCTGGGGGGTATTGAAGTGCATCCTCTGAACTGTCCAGACATCAGAAGCACATCTTGAGAAGACCTATGGTCCTCTCTATCACCACCCTTGTGGAGGCATGATTCATATTGTAACGCTGCTCCGTCTCTCTTCTTGGGCGGCGGAGAGGTGTCATGAGCCACCCCTTCAATGGATAGCCCTTGTCACCCAACATCCAACCATCCAGTCAGGCTGGAGCACTGAAGTGCACCTGGGAGTGGCTCAGGACATAAATGTTATGGGAGCTGCTGGGTACCTTGCACAAACTTGCAGAATCTGCATCCTGTGGTCACACTATCTGCATGTTCATGGAGTGGAAGCCCTTCCTGTTGACAAAGGCACCGGGCTCACCCACTGACGCTTTGATAGCCACATGTGTGCAGTCAATGACACCCTGGACACGGGGGAACCCAGCAATCACTGCAAAGTCTCTGGCTCGCTCAGCCTGTCTGGCCTCATCCATATGGTGAAGAATAAAGGCCATTACCTGCCTGAACAGAGCTTCTGTCACCAGCTTGACACAACTGTGGACAGCTGATTGGGACACTCCACACAGATCCCCCACTGAGCCCTGGAAAGAGCCAGAGACATAGAAGTTGAGGCCACTGTAACCTTCACAGCCACTGGCATGGGGTGTCCACCCACACAGTTGGAGCTGATCTCAGGCCCATTCATCTGGCAAATGGAGGTCACAGTCTCCCTTGAGAGGCAGAGCCTCCTTTGACATTGCACCTCGGACATATTGAGGTGGCTGTATCGCTGCCTGTAAACCCTGGCAGCAGGATAGTAGTGCCTTCAACGATCCCTTCCGGCTTGGACTTCCAGCTGGCCCTGCGCCCCTTGTGCCTGTGCCTCTCCTCCCACAGGTCACTCCCCTGGAGGCTGCAGTGGGACACGCGGCCTCCTCTCCCTTCTGCCCCTCTCTTCCTCCTCAGGGGAGGTGCCTCCAGTGGATACCACAATCTCCATTACCAGGATGATGGAAGGCTGTCTGATACCTGGAAGGATTACGTGGTCTGAATCCCCCGGGAGCCTTGGAGACACCAATAAGCCCTGAGCTGGAAATGTTAAAAATGAAGTCCCGAACAGAGATGAAGCTGCCAAGTACCAATAAGCACCCAGCAGCAAACTATCCCCAAAACTCCTCACTACTCACACTAGCAATGCCGCTGACCCTTTTGATCCCGCCCTTGGATGAGGTTTGTGAAAATGTTGGCTTGCCCCCTGCCCGTTTAGTCCATGCGATGAGCTGGAGATCGCAGGGTCAAGGGAAACTCACATTTAATTGGACTCTTAACGGCTTTAAATGGCCACTCAATTAATGGCAGGCGCCACTCTGGCACCCATGCCCACCCTCCGAGTGAAATATCGCGTGAGGGCACGATGACGTTGGGACACTCACCCGGCGTCAGCACGCACTATTTTACTCCCGATCATGTCGGCTGCTCTCCTGCCTGTGGGATGTAAAATTCTGACCCATGAATATCCAGTTTATCTCCTATATCTTACAAAGTAAGAAAAGGATATTTAGCTTGCATCATGCCCTTATTGATCAAAGCCAGGTAGTTCCTTTGGTTACTAAATTCGTGACCAGAGCCTGGAGCTTCTTGGGGCACTGCTCTGGTAATATAAGTGCGACAGAGGGGAGCTGCGCCCGTCTTTACTTGAGGTTAGAGACCCTGTCCCAAATTCCACGGATGGGGTCACTTGCATTGCCAGGAGGCAACAGACCAACAAGGGTGGCACCAGCAGCATC
Organism: Carcharodon carcharias; assembly: GCF_017639515.1. Classification (NCBI taxonomy): domain Eukaryota; kingdom Metazoa; phylum Chordata; class Chondrichthyes; order Lamniformes; family Lamnidae; genus Carcharodon; species Carcharodon carcharias. Next base: position 18,645,098 of record NC_054472.1, on the reverse strand, counting down.
CAGCCCATTCTGAGCTGATTCACCCTTCCAAGTTGAAATGGATTCCCTGGGATGCCCAAATGGGCCATTGTAAGTTACGGTACTACTTGGACTTAAATTCTGATATCTATTTGTTCACTTGAGACATTAACCATGCAGGCAACACAAGACAAATCTGGTGAAGTAACTCAGGAAACTTTACTTAAATTATAAAGTAATACTTAACAAAGCAGGGCAGCAAATTTACAGACGTCCTACGGTTCTTGCTTCCCAGTTCACCTTAGGGTGTGAGGTGACACTCAGTCTTTGTTCTCTCCCCATCACTTCTGTGGTCTGCTTTCCTGTGGGCATAGCAGGCTCTGCAAACTCCAGTTACAAACTCGGTGCTCACCTTTGTTACTGAAAGCTGCTGCTTATTACCCTTTCCAAGCGATTTGTGCATCATCAGTGATGTTACTGATTCCCGACTGGTTAACGTTTCGAGTCCGAATGACCCTTCAACAGAACTAAAACTCTTAGTTCTGTTGAAGGGTCATTTGGACTTGAACCGTTAACTGTGTTCCTCTCCGCCGATGCTGCCAGACCTGCTGAGTTTTTCCAGGTATTTTTGTTTTTTGTTTTGGCCCTATAAGGTGTCAGTTTGTGGGACCATCCCTCTCATTGTAACTTTTCTGACATTTCTTTAAATTTTATGACTTTCTTGCAAGATAATGAGGGCCTTAGGGGTGTTTTAATGTTGGCTTATTTGAGATAAGAGAGCAGGTGATGTCTATCAACACCTGACACATCGACCCAGATGTCTAATTGATCTATAGGTATCGTTATTGTATGTCCTGTAGAACTCTCATTAAAACATGCGCTTATCAATATGTTTTGATTCAGAAGACTGCTTAGCCATTGTACGTTTTTATAGTATCTGCCAGTGCTTGGTATAAGTTAATTAAAAATACAGAATGGTGCATTGCCTCACAAAAATTACAAAGGGCGGAATTGTCCTTGCCCACTGGCATTGGGCGTGTTCGGTGGCATGAGTGGACAATATGGCAAGAAGGCCAAAAATTGGTTTCATGACGTTTGCAATTGTCCGCTCACCCCATCAATGGCGGGCCATGTTTCCTGCCATCGGACATTGGGAACCTCATTGTAACACATCTGCATATCATTATAAGGCCAGCCCGCCGGAATCGCTCCCCCTCCCGCTGGATCATCCATCCACGTCGGTGTGCTTGCACGCCGGTGCAGAACACATCTTGACAAGTGTGACATGCAGCAGTCAGGACTTACTGCCAGGGCCTTGCTCACATCATGGACATCCGAGGAGCAGAAGGTACTGGAGTCCGACAGCAATGGCACACTGGAGGAACCTCCATGGCATGCTGGGTGGGTTCTCATGGAAATGGCTCTGCACGGAAGTTGGAAGGTCACCATTGAGGGTTTGCTCATAATGGATGATGATCGGGGAGAGGGCGGGGGGGGGGAGAGGAAGGTCCAGCTGTGTTTGGGAGAGGAAGATGTACCGGAAGGTGGGAGAGGAATGTCTAGAATCAACTAGGAGAGGAAGAAGTTGAGAGGGGGATAATGATGGTGTTTGGCAGGAGATTGAGGGGGGAGGGGGTGCAGGGGAGGAGGGGTTAACAGAGAGAAGACGGCAACTGGGGAGATAGGTGTAAGGTGGGGGTGGAAGGTGTAAGAGAAGGAGTTTGGAAGGGGAAGGAGTGCGAAGAGGGATGGGAATACGGGGGGAGAAAGCAATGCAGAGAAGAGTGGCGTCTGGAGGGAGGAAGGAGTGCAAAGAAGGGAGGGAGTAAGGCTGGAGGAAGAAATAAGCCTGCCTGAAGGGGTCAGCAAGGGGGAAGGACTAAGCGGGGGTAGAGTCCGGGGGTGGGGAGGAGGACCAAGGGGGGTTGTCCAGGGATGATGGAAGGGATTCCAAGGTGGGGGGGGGGGGTGGGGGGCAGGGGGGGGGGGGGGTTCCAAGTGGGGTAGAGGGTAAGGAGTTCCAAGGGGGGTAGGGGTCCGGGGGGGGATGTCCAGATGAACGTGTAAGGGAGGGCTCTGCTAAGTCCCTGACTGCCTCCTGGGGAGTGAACTGAGAGTGGGCATAGTATGAGGGAATGGGGGAATGGTGAGAATGACCCGAGGGCAGTGAGGCAGTAGGGTAGGAGGGAGAGGGCTCAATGGCAGCAGTAGAAGGGGTGGCGAGGGTGGTTGGTGGGGATTCGGAGGCAGACTCAGACCCAGAGGTGTGAAGGAGGAGGTTGGGTGGTTAATGTGGATGGGGGTGGGATTTTCAGGAAGGAAGAGAATGTGCACATTCACCTGTACATCCCTGAAGGGAAAGGGTTATGGCTGGTAGGTCACAGAGGGGAGGTGGAAGGTGATGCCGGGGGGAGTCAACTGCGACGGGGGGAAAGGAAATGGGTGACCGGGGGAGGGGAAAAGACAGAAGATTACATGGAAAACCGAATCCAGAACGTGCTGTCCAAATTGAAAGTGAAGTGAGAGTCGTGGTGGGCGAGACCAGGTCCTGCGTGGGAGTGTGATCAGTGGGTGGGCGGAGATGCATGTCAGCTCAGATCGACAACTGAAAGCGAACCCCGGCAGCATTGAAAATGCTCGGGACATTGCGATGTGACGTATGGAGGATTCGTGTGTGGGGGAGAGCTTGCAAGAGGCTCCAAAAGGCCCTGCCACACACACACTTCTCCGTTCAGGATCACTCGTTGGCCGGCTACTCCCATTGTGGTGACAGAGGACGAGGTTGAGGGGCTCACAGGCAAAGAGGACTCAGAGGGAGTGGACAGCCTCTGAGATTCCTGAGTGGATGCCCCAGGGGTGTCCATCTGCCACTTCTCCTCCCTGCAGGTGCCCAGGGGCCCTGGTCTGACTCCTTGAGGGGAAGTGGCACCTGGAAGGACATCAAGGTGCCCCAATTCCCTCTTGCATTGTCACTGCAGGAATGCACCCCATGGTTCCTGGGATGGAGTGCAGGTCTGCACACATCTCGCGTTCTGCAGGACCAGGGTCTCCATGGCGTCTGCCAGCCTCCCCATGGTGACCTCCACACACGGAGATGTGGGCACCACTTCATCAGAGAGAAGACGGACACACTCCTCCGACTTGCGTGCTACCTTGTTGAGGGCCTCCAACAGCTCTGCATGATGTTCCCCCACCTTCTGCTGACTCTCCAGGATGAGTTGGAAGGCCAAATCCAGTGGCTCGTCATCCGTCTCGGACCTCACAGATGCCTCTTCCCCAGCAGCCCTCCGAGTGCCGAGGAGCTCGGCTGAACCTGCCTCCTCCTGCTGCGGACACGTATCCATGCGGTGACCACCAGATTGTGAACCCGAGCCTACTCTAGATCTAGGTCCCACAGAGTTGTCTGTCTCTGTGCTGGTGGAAAGCATGGGTAAGCGCTTTGACAGGTCTTCCAGGCTGCTTATTTCCAGCTCTTCAATGGAGGAGGTGGCTGGAACTGAGGATGTGGATGGAGCTGAGGGATTGGCTGGCTGAGGGTGTCAGTTGCTTGGCAGAGGCATAAAGAGGTCATTGTCTACTTGGCAAGATGTAACAAGTGGTATGCCACAGGGATCAGTGCTGGGTCCTCAACTTATTACAATTTATATAAATGACTTGGATGAACAGACCAAAGGTATGGTTGCTAAATTTGCTGATGACACAAAGATAGGTAGGAAAGTAAGATGTGAAGAGGGCATAAGGAGGCTACAAAGGGATATCAATAGGTTAAGCAAGTGGGCAAAGATTTGGTAAATGGAATATCATGTGGGAAAATGTGGTAGTGTCTATTTTGGAGGGAAGAATAAAAAAGGAGCATATTATCTAAATGGTGAGAGATTGCAGAGCTCTGAGATTCAGAGGGATCTGGGTGTCCTGGTGCATGAATCACAAAAGGCTAGTATGCAGGTACAGCAGGTAATTAGGAAAGCTAATAGAATGTTATTGTTTATTGCGAGGGGAATTGAATACAAAAGTAGTGAGGGCTTGGCCTAAATAGCCAAGTGGTTATGGTACTGGGTTTGTAAACCCAAGATCAAGAGTTCAACTCGAAATGTCAACTCTTTTCTTCACCGCCGATGCTGCCAGACCTGCTGAGTTTTTCCAGGTAATTATGTTTTTGTTTTTGTTTTGGATTTCAGGCATCCGCAGTTTTTTTGTTTTTATCAAAAGTTCAAATCTCACAATGGCAAACTATGAAACAATGTAACTTCATCTGAATAAACAGATGGAAACGGGTTTGTACTCGAAAGAGTTACAAAAGTAGTGAGGTTATGCTTCAGTTGTACAGGGCATCGGTGAGACCACATCTGGAGCACTGTGTGCAGTATTGGTCTCCATATTTAAGGAAAGATGAAAACACATTGAAAGCAATTCAGAGAAGGATTACTCAATTAATACCAGGAATGGGCAGGTTGTCTTATGAGGAAAGGTTGGACAGGCTGGGCTTGTGTCCGCTGGAGTTTAGAAAAGTGAAAGGTGACTTGATTGAAAACATAAGCTCCTGAGGGAACTTGACAGGGTGGATGTGGAGGAGATGTTTCCTCTTGTGGGACAATCTAGAACTAGGGGTCACTGTTTATAAATAAGGCATACCCATTTAAAACATAGATGAGGAGAATTTTTTTCTCTTAGAGGGTTGTGAGTCTTTATAACTCTCTTGCTCAAAAGGCAGAGTCTTTGAAATGTTTAAGAGGTAGATGGATTCTTGATAAGCAAGTGAGTGAAAGCTTATAAGGGATAGTGGGAATGTGGAGTTGAGGTTACAATCAGATCAGCCACAAGCAGGCTCGAGGGACTGAGTGGCCTATTCCTGCCTTCAATTCATGTGGTCATATGTATCTTCCTTTAGGAAAGGATTTGGGTTTTCAGGAACCCAGGAAAAGTCTCAACTGGCATGAAATCCACACCAATCATTCAAGACGGTAAAAAAGCCATAAACTCTCAACAAACAATGGCCTTCAGGGAGGGTGGAAGTTCTATCAATGCCTGCACCATCCAGAATTTCTACATTCAGCTCTGTGATGGGTCTTCCAGGCTGCTTATTTCCAGCCCTTTAGTGGAGGAGGTATCCTCTTGGCTGGAGTTGAGGATGTGGATGGAGCTGAGGGACTGGCTGGCTGAGGGTATCAGTCGCTTGGCAGAGGCGTAAAGAGGTCATTGTCTACTTGACAAGATGTAACAAGTGGGTGTGTCACAGGGATCAGTGCTGGGGCCTCAACTTATTATAATTTATATTAATAACTTGGATGAACAGACCAAAGGTATGGTTGCTAAATTTGCTGATGAGACAAAGATAGGTAGGAAAGTAAGATGTGAAAGGAGGCTACAAAGGGATATCAATAGGTTAAGCAAGTGGGCAAAGATTTGGTAAATGGAATATCATGTGGGAAAATGTGGTAGTGTCTATTTTGGAGGGAAGAATAAAAAAGGAGCATATTATCTAAATGGTGAGAGATTACAGAGCTCTGAAATTCAGAGGGACCTGGGTGTCCTAGTACAAATGTGAAATGTGGAAGAATCTCAACAGAACCGACATCTGACCCAACCTCCAGCCACCTGCCATGTATATCTGCGACTTACACATTCTGCACGCCAAGACTGTTGGAAACTGCAGTGCTACCCAAACTTTCTTCCGTTTGAACCCATTTTAATGCCTCAGATTTCATGTGACCACCAGAATAAAAATTTGGAGGGTATGAGGATTGAGGATTGTTGAGCAGGGAGCGGGGAGGCTTCCGTTGTTGAACAGCGGGGGTGGGGGGTGGGGGGAGGGTGGTTGCTGGTAGTGTTGGGGAATAGGAGTCGAGCATGGGGGCAATTAGACAAATACCTATTCACTTGCTATTTTGCAGCAGCAACCGGGCCTCAGAGAGGAGGCAACCAGGCCATGCCCGCCAACAAAACAGACGTGAGAACTTAAAGGGGCCTCACAACTGTCAGAAATCAGTCCGAGCTCCACAACAGCCATTGCTGCCCCGGAGCTCACGATCCCAAAATCTCATCTATTGACCCCACTGTGGTGGGGGCGGGGGGGGGGGGGGGGGGGGGGGGGGGGGGGGGGGCGGGGTGCGGGGAATCACAATCCACAGTTTGGGAAGTCCTGACTTTGAGATTATAGCATTTAGAGTAGAGGAGGGCTCAGTCTCTTTTTCACCTCTTGACTGTGGGTAAAATGAATACCATGCCTTAAGTAGGGGGGAGATAAATAGATCTACTGCATCAACATTATTATAAAAGCAGCCAAAGCTCTGGAAGGATAGTATCAACAGGGATTTTCACAACCATTTCCGGCCAATCGTTGAACAAAGTTACAAAGGGAGATCTGACCCCCCCTGTGGAAATTCTACCTCAAGATGTTGAGCGATGGATTGCCTCATTCATTGTCAAATCTCTCACCTGTGCATCAATGGAAAGTCAATGACATACCAAATGGACAGGTGTGCCTAATGGAGACTTGCATTTGAGGGTTGTCTCCCCACTTTCCCAGTCACTGTTCATTTTTTGTTCGTTTTGTTCATTGTTCAGATGGTATTAACGAAAGACCCAAGGTTCATGCTTGTCTCATTGGAACTCTGCCATTATGCTAATACTTTGTATTCTTTTTATTAGAAAATCCAATCCAATGCTATTAAAGCACATCAATGGAAAATTTCCATTTGATAAACCATCCTATTGTTATCATCTCAGAGATCGTGGATTTAGAATTAGCAGTCAGTAAGTGGGCCATTTAGTAAACCATAGGGAACATTGATTTAGGTAGGATAGTAAGGAAGTAATTTACAACAAAGTGGAGATAATAGCAAAGAACTATGCATACACTTCAGAACCTTATCACTTTATATAAAATGAATTATTTTTTGAAGTACAGTCAGTGTTGGTAAATCTACAGACCATTTGCACAAGGCAATGTTCCACAAGTAGATGGCTGGCCAGTCAATCTGCTTCTAATGACAGTGATTAGATAGCAGTACATGGTATTTACAGCACAGGAAGAGGCCATTCGGCCCATCAAGTCCTTACCAGTGTTTATGCTCCTCACATACCTCTGCCTAGCCTTCCTCTCCTAACTGCATTAACATATCCTTCTGTTTCTGTCTCAATTTATATAGCTTCCCCCGTGGTGCGTTTATGCTCATTGCTTCAACTAATTCTTACCCCCAGTAGCAAGTTCCACATTCTAACCACTCTCTGGTTGAGGGGAAGAGTGTTGATCAGGACACCATCAGAACTCCCTGTCCTTTACCAACCATCAAAACACCGAAACATAGACAGAGCCTCAGTAGGAGACTTCGCCCATGAGACCAAAATTCCTGGATCCCTCTTCCGCCATTGGAGGGAGGGAAGGAGAGAGAGATGGAAGGAAAAGGGGATGGACGAAGGAAGGCAGGAGTGAAGGGAGAGGGCGGAAGGAAGGGAAGGAGGAAGGAATGGAGGAAGGGAGGGATGGAGGAAGGATGGGAGCGAGGATGGGAGGAAGGGAATGAAGCGAGGATCAGAGGGAAGGAGAGAAGGTTTGCAGTGTCTTTCACCACCACAAGACTTCCTGGCCAATGAAGTATTTTTTGAAGTGTTGGCCCTGTTATAATGTAGGGATCACACCTGACATTTTGCGCACAGCAAACTCCTACAAACAGCAATGTGATTAGGACCAAATCTGTTCTTGTGACATTGATTAAGAAATAAATATTGGCCAGGACACCAGGGATAATGGTGTCCTTCCCTTCTTTAAATAGTGTTGTAGGATCTTTTAAACCTACTCAAACAGGCACATGGGACCTTGGTTTAACATCTCATCCAAAAGACAGCACCTCCAACAGTGTAATACTCCATCAGTACTGGACTGTCAGGCTTGATTTTCGTCCCCAAGCCTTCGAATGGACTTGAACCCCATGAGTCAGAGGTCAGAGTATTACCAACTGAGGCATGGCTAACACCAGGGCAGAACTTTTCACTCTCGTTCTGACCCAGTGTTAATCCTACCCAAAATCTCAGGGATGGAGTCACTTACACAAAAGGGTCAGTTGGCTGCTTACTTGCAGTGCACGTCCCCATCGCCCCCACACCCAGGTATCCACTTCACATGGGAGCCATGAATTTTCAAGCAACAGCTTACGACACTGTTGAGGAGGGAAGGGCTGATAGCTTCCGACAAGAATTTTAAACAACCGGCATCAATTTCTTTGTCATGCGATGAAGTAAATAGAGTTGGGAGGAGGCTCATGTGGAGCATAAACGTTAAATGGCCAGGTTCTGTAAATTCAGTGAAATTCCCCATTATCAGAGAAAATTGGTTTGATCTGGATCCTGGCGGTATAACACATAACAGATGGCAATAGAAGTCGGCTACATGAGGATTACTCTGAAATTGAGCCCGAGTGCACAAAATATTCTCCTGTTGCGCTGCTCAGTTACCCATATGCAAGTGCAATTTTCTATCAATGTACCTGATGCATAAAAAAGTTGGCTGTCATTTAAAGTATTTATACTATAGTGGGATGGAATGTAACTGGCTATGCTGAAACTCACTGTGTTTGGACACGGCCTCACAGCTTGAATTAATCCGAATTAATCTGAAATAATTTATGATGCCTCTATTCATTTTTTAAATTTGTTTACAGGGTGTGGTGACGCTGGCAAGGCCACATTTATTGGCCATCCCTCTGTCCTGATATAGTGACAGTGGGTCACCTTTCTAAACTGCAGCGGTCCTTACTGATGTGTCGAGTTGGGAATTACAGAACTTTGACCCAGCAGCAATGAATATTTTTCAGTGCAGTACTGAGGGAGTGCTGCACTACCGGAACTACTATTATCGGGATATGACATTAAGCTAAGAGACATCTGCCCTCTCAGGTGAACGTAAAAGATCCTCTGACATTATATCAAAGCAAAGTAAGATAGTTCTCTTTGTTGTCCTCCGTGGTTAACATGTATCCTTCAACTAACAGCACTGAAGCAGATGATCTGGTCACTATTTCTGTTTGTGGGAGCTTGCTATGCACATTTTGGCTGCTGTGTTTCCAACATTACAACAAAGACCACACATCAGTATAAACACTCACTTAGCTGTGGAACCCTTTAAGACGTCCTGAAGTTCCGAAAGGTGCTATATAAATGCAATCTTTTATTCTTTCTTTACGGTGCCCTCTGGTTGCAACATTTCAGTATTCTGTCCAATATATAAAGCTCAGGTACGTATTTTGAATTATGGTTGGACTAAAAAATGGCAATCATAATGTTAATGATACACATCTTTATATATCAACATCGAGCCTGTTTAATTTTTCTATTAGCATTTTACCTGTGCAAACTGCAAGAAAAACAAATCAGGCAGTTTTGCTTTAACTGCAGCAACGTATTTACTAGTGGAATGTCTGAATTTTATTGAATATAAAAAGACCTGATGATTCTAAAATTGAAGTGAAATTGAGGAACGCCTATTATATTACAGCTTTATATTACATCATCTGCATCTTTCATTTTATAACTGGCATTATAATGATTATGACATCTGTCTCAGACAGATTTTTGATGAGAATATTCATGCTCAATGGTGTGAAAGAAAAGGAGAAATTTGTTACTCACCCACATTGTGCTTTGAGTTTGTAATTTGAACCGTACATACAAATGTGCAAAATTTTGGTTCTAAGTTAAGCTAGAAGATTTGCATTCTCCCATCCGATAAATGACAATTGAAAAATCTGTGCGTGGTTCATATTTAAAATCCTAGGCAATTTAACGTGGCTGGAAAAGCATAAGAGAAGTCCCTAGAGCAGCAGGAGCTGAAAACATCATGATGAGGTTTCAAACCAACATCTCACCCTGGGCTGAATAATGGACTTAAAAACATGCAAAAAGGTAATAACTCTTCTCTCCTCTCTAAACTGCATGAGGCATTAAGAAGGGTCCTTGCAGAAAAAAAATGATTGTGTTATCAACAAGTCACACATTTTTGACTAAATTGATAATAGACTCACAATATAACCTAGTACTAATAATGCATACCTTAACATACTATTACCAATGCACACTATGCCACATGACTAATAAAAATAATTAATTGCAATGATATAGACTGCAACACATGAATAGTATAAACTACAATCCACTACCAATCATATCAATTATAACTTACTACTGTTAATTTATATTATGGGATGATACTAATAATGCATTTTATAACATGTTGGCCCTAGGATTCTGTGGCCAAGAGAAGGAATAAAAGTGGAACAATCCCAGCACAGGGGAGGAGGCATAGTTAAAGAGATGGAGCCAGGTCTGCTGGGCTACACCCCAGCCACTTGCACAGGAAACTACACACCTGGGGCAGGATCTTACATCCCGCGGGTGAGCACATGCCCGACCCGATCGGACATAAAACCGCACGAGAATCCGTCAGACAAGCGTCCCGATGCCATCCGGCACTCGTGCGATATTTCCCTTGGTGGGCGCGCGCAAAAGTCGGAAGTGCAGCCACCGACAATTCAGAGAGCAATTCAACCCATTAAAGGCGCAATTGACTCCAATTTTTTTGTGGTCCGTCCTACCTTGCGATTGGTGGATGGGCGAATCGACCAGGCAGACTTTGCATTTTTCATGAAGCCTCACCCAAGGGTGGGATGAGTCTTCTGTTATTAAATAAAATACACATTAAAAATCCAATGGGCAGCATTTTATCACGTCTACGTTCAGGTGCTTGTGAGACTTGGGCATTTTTTTCCTGATTTTCCAAACTTTATTTCACGGTTTTCGGGCCTGCGACTCCCTGAGGCAGCTCCCTGCTTTCAGGGAGCTTTCTCTCAGCGTTCGCCCGTGCCCACCCTCCTCCCTGCCTCGCAGCCCCAACCCCACCAATGCTGAGCCTTTCAGCGCTGGCTGGCTGTTAATTGGCTGCCAATCGCGCCCGCCCACTGAGCTGAAAATTCAAACCCTGGGTTGGTTGGGCTTGCTTTAGGTCCTCTTCCTTTATGTCTTTCGCAGATTTCAGGGCATGATTGAAGGGATTTTCCACTTTATTCTTGACTCTTATAAGAAAGAAATCAAAGATAACCTGCAACAGTGACTACACTTCATAATTATTTCACTGGCCGTGAATCACTTAGGGGAATCCTGTAGATGTGTGATAGCATTATATAAATTAGATGTGGTTATACTGAGTATACAGCACAGAAACAGGCCATATAGCCCAAATGATCTGGCCAGTGTTTGTGCTGCACACCAGTCTCCCACACTAATTCATCTAACCCTATCAGTTTATCCTTCTATTCCATTCCTCCCTATAGTAGTCATCCAGCTTCCCCTTAAGTGCATCAACCCTATTCACCTCAGCTACTCCATGCAGTAACGAATTTGACATGGTAGATGCTGAGAGAGTTTTTCTCCTGGCTGGGGAATCTAGAACAGTCTCAGGATAAGGCGTTGATCATTTAGGAGTGACATGAGGAAAAATTCCTTCACTCAAAGTGAATCTTTGGAATTCTCTACCCCGTAGAGCTATGAATGCTCAATCGCTGATTATATTCAAGACAAAGGTGAGAGGTCTATAGGTTTTTGAGTAATGCAGGAACTAAAGGACATGGAGATGATGCAGGAAGGTGAAATTGAGATAGAAGATCTGCCACAATCTTGTTGAATGGGGGACCAGTCCAAAGAGCCAAATGGACTACTCCAGCTCCTATTTCTTATGTTCTTAAGTTCTTATGCTCTAACCACTCTCTGGGTAAAGAAGTTCCTCTTGAATTCTTTATTAGCTTAATTAGCGACCATTTCTATTGGACTCCCCACTAGTGGAAACATCTGTTTTGCAAATCCTTTCTTTTCAATCAATCTGAGACATCAATTGCTTTTGGCTATCAATGAACAATCTGTGTGGGGAATAAAGTATTCTTTGATTGCCTGAATCCACAAGCTCAATAAATGCCTTCAGTGCCCGGGGCCACTCTGAATTCTGCCAAAGCTTGGCCTAAATAGCCAAGTGGTTATGGTACTGGGTTTGTAACCCCAAGATCAAGAGTTCAACTCTCACAATGGCAAACTATGAAACAATGTAACTTCATCTGAAACAGATGGAAATGGGTTTGTACTCAAAAGAGCTGAATTCTGCCAAATGTGTTGTGCTTCTAGTGAATAGGGGCTGCCCAACTCAGTGACATAAATGGTAAAAGTCAATGCCAGAAGTCGCACTTTGCCACCTCCTGAACAACACCCATGGGATTCCTAGCCACTTGTTCCAAAAGAATATGTTCATGCAGAATTTGTTCTATTAGCATACTTTACTAATAGTATATGCTGTAACACAATCTTAATAGAATTGGATACACATTCTATGACAATTTTAATAACACACTATAGCTATTGTTTTAACCTGAGCTGGGAGTGAAGCATGCAGGTGGCATCAATGTAAGGTTCAGACCACTTTAACTTATGGGTGGTGTTTCCATTCAGAAAATCTCACATCTGAAGCAGACAGAGAGAAATGATGGGCAACAGCGAGGGATTGTGCAGCAAGAGGAGTGCAGGGAGGGGGCTGAGGCAATTTAGATCACCAGAATGGAAGCCCAGAGAAGGAGGAAGCCTAATGATTCCTTGTGTAACCAGAGGAACACTTCTGCTCCTTCTGCCCCGCAAGGAAGCCTTCCTAAAAATGTTAAATGAATTCACCAGGTATTCTTCATCCATGGTGGCCTTGAGACCCGGCAACACAGCCACAAGTTAAAGCCGATTGACCACATCAGGCAGCCTTGATGCTCCCGAAAACCTTTTTGTGTTTTAAAATGACTGGCAGGTGAGGTGTGACAAATGCCACGAGGAATACTGAGGGTATCGCCAGCCAGCACTTTAACTCTCGGTTGCAACATTCCATTCAAATTCACAGGGTTAATCTTGTCTGCTTCCATTGTGCATTGTCAAGAATCACAATCTACCCCTATCTTCCTAACCATGCTCACAGCTAAGATTTTATGCTAAGCTACACCGTTTGCAAATGTTTGGCTGTCAGTGTGCTTCATCCATTTTTATTAGTGTTTGTTCAATATGCAGCCAGGCCTATATCATCTTCAGGTTTACTATTACAAGGCAGGAATGTTAATAAGTGTAGGTTTAAAGGTCCTGGTGTGTTCGTTCAACTATTGTTAGATTTCAAGATGGATCTTAGACTGGCAGCTCCTCACTGAGCTCATGTCTCCTTGGTCATCCATCGCCATCCTCTCTCCTTCCTCCCTTCCCTCTTTCACTGGTTAAGATCCCTTGCCTCTAAGTCTGGATTGCATTTTAGGCAAAGCTACAAGTTCAAGTTGCAAATTTATTGCTACCCACGCACAGCCCACACCCGTTCCCTGTGATCGCCACTGCAAAACCAATTAATTCTGCTGGTGTTACAGCTTCAGAAAGTGGTGGAACTTTAGTTAAAGTGGGTAGATGCTTCAACAGAAATTAAAAGATCGGGAGAGATGTAAAACAGGCTGCTTCAATCACCCATCAAAATTACCCCCAGGCAGTTCTGCAGAAGAAAATCTATTTCAAAGTTTCCTTGAAATGTATGATGAATATTGTGTTCTGAGACATTGGCCATAAACATGAATTGGGCTCCAAGATTATAGCAGTAGATTCCTAACTAAGTCACTCGGGGTCAAGCACTATCTCTTTCGTTGGTCAGCTGGTGACCTGACACAGTGTTAAAATCTCCAAAACAAGCCCCTGTGGATTAGCAATCTAGCTGGAGTGAATGCTCATGTTCCCCCATAGGGGCACATCCCAGTGATCTAAATCCAGAGAGGCTGAAGTACAGATTGGCAAAACCAAGGCTCAGTGATCCCTGAGTGTACACTGGGGTTTCAGGAAGTGAAACCACACGGCCGACCAACTGACAAGCTTCCAGTCGAATAACCAGCTGAAGTCAAGCAAGAAGAATTCCTGCTCCCAGTAACAGGTTGACTCCTCCAGATGTCTAAAGAGAGAGAGAGAGAGAGAGACCATTGCTGAGCTACCTGGATCACGTTTCAAATTACTCAGTCTGCCATAAAGTGTTTATTTGGTTCCAATCTTTCATCGCTGACTTGGAGCCAGATCTACCTCAAAGAAAGCCCATTTGCCTTTTCCCCAAAGGTGATAGTCATTATTCGGTTGACTATAACGAGGTGTTCTGGAAGAACCACCATAACTTTAGAAAGACCATCAAGCAAAAGGAAAAATGTCAGTTTTAATGTGGAGTTGAATGGCAGATATATGCTTTTAACACTGGATTGTTAATAATTAAGTTACTCACAAATCATATTAATGTACTTAAAGCCAGGTGACACTTTAATCTTATTAAAATACAAACAGTGCTGAACAACTGAGCGTCATGTGAAAGATGTAGTGAACATCTCATGGAAGATTTCGACTCAAGTAGCACAGAAGGCAATGAATAGAAAGGGAATTTACAGAAGGCATCAATCTGTAGAATGTTAAGAGATTACCAGGTGTGTACCATAATAATCATATACTTTATTATATATTACATCAGTGTCTCCATTTACAGTGATTGGGGTCAAGTGCATCCTGTTTAATGTCATTAAAGTACAATGCCCAAGTGGATAAGTCTGCTTAGGTCCCATCTGTTCCATTTACAGTGTGTGGAGAAGTCAATGGTTCTCTTGCACAGCTGCACCAGAGCATTCACCACAGCACTAACAATCAAATGGATCAGCAACCTGGGGTAGGATTTTCCACTCGATGTGCCCGAAATAGCGAGCATCCTGACGTCATCGTACACTCGCGTGATATTTCATTCGGCAGGCACATTTGAGAGTCGGCAGTGCTCCCGTCGACAATTAAGAGGCCTATTAAGGCCATTAAAGCAGCAATTGGTGGCAATTTTTGCCTGTCCAACATTACAGTTGGCGGGTGGGCGAATGGGCCAGGCGGCCTTTGCATTCTTGAGGAAACCCCATCCAAGGGCGGGATGAGGTTTCCGTGATTAATTAAAAGAAAGATTAAAATGTTTTGAGAAAATTTTCATCATCCATATGTTGAGGCATCTCATTCTGACACATGGACATTTTTTCCTAATTTTACATGCTGTTTTTATTCATTTTAAACTCTTCAGCTCCTTGAGGCAGCTCTCTGCCTTCAGGTGGCTTTCCTTCCGCACTCCCCCACACCCACGCTGACTTCAGCAAACACCCTCCTCCCCCTCCCCGCACCCCCCCCCCCAACTCTCCCCCTCCCCCCCCCCACCCTGTTACCTAGGCAGCGCTGAGCCTCTCAGCACGCCTTTCACACTGATTGGCCAATTAACGGGGGCCGGAGGCCGATCGCAGTCAGCGGTCAGTTCTCCAGCCGCTCCCAGTTGCGGCTGCCCACTGACCTGAAAATCCTGCTCCTGGACACAATCACGTCTTTTATTTACTAAGCAGGATAAAGCTGCAATGAGGATGGAAGTGGCAAATGCAAGCTTAGCACACACCTAGCCTGCTGAAAGACCAGCAGGTGCAGGGCAGAGACCCACCTCGAGGGGAACATTAGGAATCACACAAGGAAACAAGTTTAAAGGCAGTGCAGGTCAGACAGGATTATAACACTGCAATACCAGCTGAATATCCCATTCTCCCTAGCCGCACGTGTTTGAGAGCAGTGGGCAGAAATTTCCGGCCCCACCACAGCCGGGGGGGCAGGACCTGAAAATGCGGCGAGCCATTTAAAAATGTCCGTTGGTGTGGGCAGGACTGGGACTGGAAGAACCGGCCGCCGGGAGGGGCTGGAAAATTCCAGCCAGTGTGTCAACCTGTGAGCGCTTTAACGAAGAAAAGGTTAACTGTCAATTCAGTACATCAGAAATAAATTAAACTATTCGGCCCCCTCTAACGAATAAAAACTTGCGTCCGCCCAGGAAGTCAGGGAAGGCCACATAAAACGTTTCTCGGACTGCTGTTCCCGTCACATTCTGAAATCCACTCTCAGTGCCATGCGCCGCCATATGAACACACTCGACCTCTCCCTCCAGCAGCACCGCCGTACCCTTTTTCAAAGCTGCGCGTGCCCCCAGTTTCATTTTATTCTTCGGCTCATCCGATGCCTCAACAAGAAACTTTTTCTGTTTCTCTCAAGTGCTAATGAACGCAAGCTCCAACAACTCATCGACACCAACACCCATCTAGGACCCTCCACCCCTGCCTGTCCCTCCGTCCCCACCCCATCTTCCAATCCCAGCCCCAGCCGTGTATTCACTATACCCCCTGACCTTCCCCTCTCCGATGCTGAACGTTCAGTGCTCAGCAAAGGACTTAGTTTCATACCCTTACGCCCTCACCTCAATGAATTTCGGGCTCGGCATGATACTGAACTCTTCTTCCGCCGTCTTCGTCTCCGGGCTCACTTCTTTGGGCAGGAGTCCTCTCCCAGTTCAACGGATCCTTTTACCCATCTTCAATATTCTCCCTCCACCTGGACCCCTCCCTCTGGATTCTTACCTTCTCTCGATCTTTTCATTGAGAACTGTCGGCGCGACATTAGTCGTCTCAATTTCTCTGCTCCTCCCACCCATTCTAACCTGTCTCTCTCTGAACTTACTGCACTCCATTCTCTCAGGTCCAACCCTGACATTGTCATCAAACCTGCTGACAAGGGTGGTGCTGTTGTTGTCTGGCGCACTGACCTCTACCACGCGGAGGCTGAGCGTCAACTCGCAGACACTTCCTCCTACCTCTCCCTGGACCATGACCCCACCACTGAACATCAAGCCACTGTTTCCAGGACTGTCACTGACCTCATCTCCTCTGGGGATCTCCCTCCCACAGCTTCCAACCTGATAGTTGCCCAACCTCGGACGGCCCGCTTCTATCTCCTACCCAAAATCCACAAACAGAACTGCCCCGGTAGACCGATCGTCTCAGCTTGCTCCTGCCCCACAGAACTCATTTCTCGTTATCTTGACTCCCTTCTCTCTCCCCTTGTCCAGTCCCTTCCCACCTACATCCGTGATTCCTCTGACACCTTACGTCACATCAACAATTTCCAGTTCCCTGGCCCCTACCGCTTCCTCTTCACCATGGACGTCCAATCCCTCTACACCTCCATCCCCCACCAGGATGGTCTGAGGGCCCTTAGCTTCTTCCTCGAACAGAGGCCCGAACAATCCCCATCCACCACTACTCTCCTCCGTCTGGCTGAACTTGTTCTCACGCTGAACAATTTCTCCTTCAACTCCTCTCACTTCCTCCAAATAAAAGGTGTGGCTATGGGTACCCGCATGGGCCCCAGCTATGCCTGTCTCTTTATGGGGTATGTGGAACATTCCTTGTTGCAGTCCTACTCCGGCCCCCTTCCACAACTCTTTCTCCGGTACATCGATGATTACTTTGGTGCTGCTTCATGCTCTCGTCAGGACTTGGAAAAATTTATTAATTTTGCTTCCAATCTCCACCCCTCCATCATTTTCACGTGGTCCATCTCTGACACTTCCCTTCCCTTCCTTGACCTCTCTGTCTCAATCTCTGGTGATAGACTGTCCACCAATATCCATTACAAACCCACCGACACCCACAGCTATCTCGACTACAGCTCCTCACACCCCACTTCCTGTAAGGACTCCATCCCATTCTCTCAGTTCCTTCGCCTCCGTCGCATCTGTTCCGATGATGCTACATTCAAAAACAGTTCCTCTGACATGTCCTCCTTCTTCCTTAACCGAGGTTTTCCACCCACGGTCGTTGACAGGGCCCTCAACCGTGTCCGGCCCATCTCCCGCGCATCCGCCCTCACTCCTTCTCCTCCCTCCCAGAAACATGATAGGGTCCCCCTTGTCCTCACTTATCACCCCACCAGCCTCCGCATTCAAAGGATCATCCTCCGCCATTTCCGCCAACTCCAGCATGATGCCACTACCAAACACATCTTCCCTTCACCCCCCTTATCGGCATTCCGTAGGGATCGCTCCCTCCGGGACACCCTGGTCCACTCCTCCATCACCCCCTACTCCTCAACCCCCTCCTATGGCACAACCCCTTGCCCACGCAAAAGATGCAACACCTGCCCTTTCACTTCCTCTCTCCTCACCGTCCAAGGACCCAAACACTCCTTTCAAGTGAAGCAGCATTTCACTTGCATTTCCCCCAACTTAGTCTACTGCATTCGTTGCTCCCAATGTGGTCTCCTCTACATTGGAGAGACCAAACGTAAACTGGGCGACCGCTTTGCAGAACACCTGCGGTCTGTCCGCAAGAATGACCTAAACGTCCCTGTCGCTTGCCATTTTAACACTCCACCCTGCTCTCTTGCCCACATGTCTGTCCTTGGCTTGCTGCATTGTTCCAGTGAAGCCCAACGCAAACTGGAGGAACAACACCTCATCTTCCGACTAGGGACTTTACAGCCTTCCGGACTGAATATTGAATTCAACAACTTTAGGTCGTGAGTCCCCTCCCCCATCCCCACCCCCTTTCTGTTTCCCCCTTCTTTTTTTTTCCCAATAAATTATAAAGATTTTCCTTTTCCCACCTATTTCCATTATATAAAAAAAAACCCACTAGAGCTATACCTTGAGTGCCCTACCATCCATTCTTAATTAGCACATTCGTTTAGATAATATCACCAACTTTAACTTTAACACCTATGTGTTCTATTGTACTATTGTTGTTGACATCTTTTGATGATCTGCTTCTATCACTGCTTGTTTGTCGCTACAACCACACCAACCCCCTCCACCTCTCTGTCTCTCTATCTCTCCGCCCCCCACACACACACCTTAAACCAGCTTATATTTCAGCTCTTTCCTGGACTCGAACTCAAGTTCTGTCGAAGGGTCATGAGGACTCGAAACGTCAACTCTTTTCTTCTCCGCCGATGCTGCCAGACCTGCTGAGTTTTTCCAGGTAATTCTGTTTTTGTTTTGGATTTCCAGCATCCGCAGTTTTTTTGTTTTTAAGGCCACAAATCCATTCCGCAAAGATATTTGCATAGCGTAGAAGTATCAGTTTGTGCATATTTCACACACATTTTCTTGACAAACTGATACAGGAACATAGACAGAGGAGAAGGGCGTTTAACCTCCTGAGCCTGTTCCTCCATTTAATGTGATCATGGCTGACCTGCAGCCTAGCTCCTCGTGAGCCATATCCCTTAATATCTTTGGTGCGTAAAAATCTCAACCAACCTCAGATTTAAAATTAACAATTGATCTAGTCTCAATTCCCAGAGGCAAAAACTGTTTAACCAGAACGGTTGAAATAGTTGCCAGTCTGTACGTGAGTCCAGCTGGAAACAGTTGCCGAGCAGCTAGCTTCTCTGCAGCTGGAAACAGCTTGGTGCTGGTTGCTGGCCGGTGGCTATTGCTGGTTGGGAAAAGTCATTACCAGCCGCTTTTTGAGCTGAAACCCGTTATCAGCTATTGCTTTTTGCTCAAACGAGAATAGGAACATACGAATTAGAAGCGGGAGTAGGCCATTCAGCCCCTCAAGCCTGCTCGGCCATTCAATAAGATTATGGCTGATCTGTTTGTGTTCTGAGTTCCCACATTCCCATCTACCCCCGAAAACCTTTGATTCCCTTGCCGAACAAGAATCTATCGACCTCCGCCTTAAAACTATTCAATGACTCCACCTGCATCACCTTCTGAGGCAGAGAGTTCCAAAGTCACACAACCCTCTGAGATAAAAAAATTCTCCCCATCCCTGTTCCAAAAAATGCAGTCCCTAATTTTAAAACAGTGCACCTAGTTCTGGACTCACCCACAAGAGGAAACATCCTTTTCATATCCACCTTTTTGAGACCATTCAGGATCTTATAAATTTCAATCAAGTCACCTCTCACTTTCTTAAACTCCAGTGGAACCAAGTCCAGTCTGACCAACCTTTCCTCATAAGACAACCCACTCATTCCAAGTGTCAATCTAGTAAACTTCCTTTGAACCACATCCAATTCATTTACATCCTTTCTTAAATAGGGAGACCAAATCTGCACACAGTATTCGAGATGTGATCTCATCAATGCCATGTATGACTGAAGCATAACATCCTTACTTTTATGTTCATTTCCTCTCGTAACAAAGGATAGCATTCCATTAGCCTTCTTAATTACTTGCTGTACCTACATACTAACTTGTTGTGACTCATGTACTAGAACACCTAGATCCCTCTTTACCTCAGAACCCTGCAGTTTTTTTTTATTCATTCAAGAGATGGCTTCGCGGGCTGGGTCAGCATTTATCAACCATCCCTAATTGCCCTTGAGGTGGCGGTGGTGAGCTGCCTTCTTGAATCGCTGCAGTCTATGTAGTGTAGGTACACCCACAGTGCTGTTAGGAAGGGAGTTCCAGGATTTTGACCCAGTGACAGTGAAGGAACATCGATATATTTCCAAGTCAGGATGGTGAGTGACTTGGAAGGGAACTTCCAGGTGGTGATGTTCCCATCTATCTGCTGCCCCTGTCCTTCTAGATGGTACTGGTTATGAGTTTGGAAGGTGCTGTCCAAGGATCCTTGGTGAATTCCGGCAGTGTAGCTTATAGATGGTGCACACAGCTGCTACTGTGCGTCATTGGTGAAGGGAGTGAATGTTTGTGGATGTGGTGCCAATCACACAGACTACTTTGTCCTGGATGGTGTCAAGCTTCTTCAGTGTTGTGGGAGCTGCACTCATCCAGGCAATTCGGGAGTATTCCATCACACTCCTGACTTGTGCCTTGTAGATGGTGGACAGGCTTTGGGGAGTCAGGAGGTGAGTTACTCGTCACATGATTCCTAGCCTCTGACTTGCCCTTATAGCCAAAGTATTTATATGGCTAGTCCAGTTCAGTTTCTGGTCAACGGTAACCTCCA
The DNA here is from genome assembly GCF_017639515.1 of Carcharodon carcharias. Lineage (NCBI taxonomy): Eukaryota > Metazoa > Chordata > Chondrichthyes > Lamniformes > Lamnidae > Carcharodon > Carcharodon carcharias. Next base: position 18,624,309 of record NC_054472.1, on the reverse strand, counting down.
GGATGTTGATAGTGGGGAATTCAGTGATGGTAATGCCATTGAACATCAAGGGACAATGGTTGGATTCTCTCTTGTTGGAGATGGTCATAGCCTGACACTTGTATGGCGCAAATGTTACTTGCCACTTGTCAGCCCAAGCCTGGATATTGTCCAGGTCTTGCTGCATTTGGACATGGACTGCTTCAGTATCTGAGGAATCACAAATGGTGTTGAACATCGTGCAATCATCAGCGAATATCCCCACTTCTGATCTTATGATGGAAGGAAGGTCTTTGATGAAGCAGCTGAAGATGGTTGGGCCAAGGACACTACCCTGAGGAACCCCTGCAGTGATGTCCTGGAACTGAGATGACTGACTTCCAACAACCACAACCATCTTCCTTTGTGCTAGGTATGACTCCAACCAGCAGAGAGCTTTCCCTGTGATTTCCATCGACTCTAGTTTTACCTTGGCTCCTTGATGCCATACTTGGTCAAATGCTGCCTTGATGTCAAGGGCAGTCACTCTCACCTCACCTCGGAAGTTCAGCTTTTTTGTCCATTTTTGAATCAAGGATCTAATAAGGTCAGGAGCTGAATGGCCCTGGCAGAAGCCAAACTGGGCATCAGTGACCAGGTTATTGCTAAGTAAGTGCTGCTTGATAGCACAGTTGATGGTCCCTTCCATTACTTTACTGATGATGGGGAGTAGACTGATGGGGTGGTAATTGGCCGGGTTGGATTTGTCCTGCTTTTTGTGTACAGGATATACCTGGGCAATTTCCTACATAGCCAGGTAGATGCCAGTGTTGTAGCTGTACAGGAAAAACTTGGCTAGGGGCGCAGCAAGTTCTGGAGCACAAGTCTTCAGTACTAGGGGGGAGGCGGTGGCGTAGTGATAGTGTCACTGGACTGGTATTCTAGAGACCCAGGGTAATGCTCTGGGGACCTGGGTTTGAATCCCACCACAGTAGATGGTGAAATTTGAATTCAATAAAAATCTGGAATTAAAAGTCAGATGATAACCATTGCTGATTGTTGTAAAAGCCTTCTAGTTCACTAATGTCCTTTAGGGAAAGAAGCCTGCCAACCTTACCTGGTCTTGGGCCTACATGTGACTCCAGACCCACAGCAATGTGGTTGACTCTTAAAATGCCTCCTGAACATGGGCAATAAATGTTTAGCCAGTGATGCCCACATCCTTTGAATGAATAAAAACAAAACTATTGTCAGAGCCCATAGCCTTTGCACTATCCAATCTTCAACTGTTCCTTGATATCACATGAAGTGAATTGAATTGGCTGAAGACTGGCATCTGTGATGCTGAGGACCTCTGGAGGAGGCATCTAGAGATGGATCATTCACTCGGCACTTCTGGCTGAAGATCCTTGCGATTCTTATCTAATGCACTGCTGTGCTGGGCTCCTCCATCATTGAGTACGGGGATATTTGTGGAGCATCCTCCTCCAGTGAGTTGTTTAATGGTCCACCACCATTCACGACTGGATGTGGCAGGACTGCAGAGCTTAGGTCTGATCCGTTGATTGTGGGATCACTTAGCCCTGTCTATCACTTGCTGCTCATGCTGTTTGGCACTCAACTTGTCCTGTGTTATAGCTTCACCAGGTTGACACCTCATTTTTAGGTATGCCTAGTGCTGCTCCAGGGTTATCCCCTGTCTTGGTGGTAATGGTAGAGTGGGGGATATGCCGGGCCATAAGGTTACAGATTGTGTTTGAGTACAATTCTACTGCTGCTGATGGCCCACAGTGCCTCATGGGTGCCCAGTCTTGAGTTGCTAGATCTGTTTGAAATCTATCCAATTTAGCATGGTGCCACACAACACGATAGAGGGTATCCTCAATGTGAAGGCGGGACTTCGTCTCCAGAACAACTCTGTGCTGGTCACTCCTAACCATACTGTCATGAACAGATGTATCTGCAGCAGGCAGGTTGGTGAGGATGAGATTGAGTATGTTTTTCCCTCTTGTTGGTTCCCTCACTATGTGCCACAGATCCAGTCTAGCAGCCATGTCATTTAGGACTCAGCCAGTAGTGATGCTACCGAGCCACTCTGGGTGATGGACATTGAAATCCTCCACCTGGAGTACATTCTGCGCCCACAGTTCTTCCTCCAATTGGTGTTCAACTTGGAGGAGCACTGATTCATCAGCTGAGGGTGGGTGGTGATCAGCAGGAATTTTCCTTGCCCATGTTTGACCTGATGCCATGAGACTTCATTGTGTCTGGAGTCAATGTTGAGGACTCCCAACTGTAAACCACTGTGCCGCCATCTCTGCTAGGTCTGTCCTGTCCTGCGGATGGGACAAGACGTACCCAGGGATGGTGATGGTGGTGTCTGGGACATTATCTGTCAGATACAATTCCGTGAGGCTCACTATGTCAGGCTGTTGCTTGAGACAGCTTTGGTTGATGCCGGGTGGTCCGTCCAGTTTCATTCCTTTTTTGTGACTTTATAGCAGTTTGTTACAACTGAGTAGCTTGCTGGGCCATTTCAGAGGGCCTTTTTAAGAGTCAACCGCATTGCTGTGAGCCTGGAGTTATTTGTAGACTAGACCAGACCAGGTGGATGACAGATGTCCTTCGCTAAAGGGAATTAGTGAACCAGGTGGGTTCTTACAACTATCGACAATGGCTTCATGGTTATCATCAGACTTCTAATTCCAGATTTTTTTTGTGTTTGATTTTTAATTCCACCATCTACCATGGTGAGATTCAAACCTGGGTCCCCAGAGCATTACTCTGGGTCTCTGGATTACTAGTCCAATGAAATTACCATTACACCATCGACTGCCCCGATTGTTTTCTGTTTAAGCAATACTCTTTTTTTATTCTTCCTGCCAAAGTGAACAACTTCACATTTTCCCACATTATATTCCATTTGCCAGATTTTTGTCCACTCAATCTGTCTATATCCATCTAAACCTTCTTATGTCCTCATCACAACATACTTTCCTGCCTATCTTTGTGTCATCTTCAAATTTAGCTACCATGCCTTGGCTTCCCTAATCTAAGTCATTGATATAAATTGTAAAAAATTGAGGCCCCAGCATAGACCCCTGCAGGACTCCATTCGTCATATCCTGCCAATCAGAAATGATCCATTTATGTCCACTCTGTTTTCTGCCAGCCAATCTTCTATCCATATTAATATGTTACCTCCTATATCGTGAGCTTTTACTTTCCACAATAACCTTTGATGTGGCACCTTATCAAAAGCCTTCTGGAAATCCAAGTACAGTGCATCTACATGCTCCCCTTTATCCGCAGTGCATGCTATTCCTCCAAAGAACTCCAATAAATTGGTTAAACATGTTTTTCCTTTCACAAGACCATGCTGACTCTTCCCAATTACCTTGAATTTTCCTAAGTGCCCAGCTATAACCTCCTTAATGATTGATTCCAACACCTTCCCCACAACAGACGTCAAGCTAACTGGTCTATAGTTTCCTGTTTTCTGCCTCCCTTAATTCTTGAACAGAGGGGTTATATTTGCTACTTTCCAGTCTGATGGAACCTTTCCAGAATCGGGTGAATTTTGGAAAATTAATGCCAACACATCTACTACCTCATTAGCCACCCCTTTTAAGGCCCCTGGGATGCAATCCATCAGGACCCGACTTATCCCGGTTAAATCCAACTTATATGAAAGGGAATTAGTGAAGCCCCCGCCCCATGCATCAGCACGATAATATGTGTAATTGTGAAATACTAGTAAAGAAACTGAAAGAGAAACTGAATGTAGCTGTAAGTTTCAAACATTTATTGGGAAAACACAATTAAATTGAACGTTACATAAATCATATAAACAAATACGTTTTTTACTAAATTTACACACACCTAAGTCATCTCCAGGAAACATTGTTTCTTGTTGACGTCTTGTGTTTTACCAGAGAGGTGGTTATTCATCTTCTTGACCTCTTCTGTTACACCTTCCCTGGGTGTGGAGGTGGCGGATGAAGCAGGCTGGTGGGTAGAGAGGAGAAAAGGATTAAAAAGGGATTTATTTAAGCCTTTAATCATAGCACAAAATACACATCCAATAACAGGCAAGTGAGAGAGATAAAACAAAAGTACATCAGAGACACGGAACAAAGAAGGTGACAATTTACATTAAGATGTTCATTTTACTAGGTTCCTTTGACAGCATTAACCTTATGGGCCGAAGTGCTAGCTGCACAGCAACCCCGCCCCGGCTCCCCCCTACTATTCACGAACTAATGACATGCTCTCCAGCAGACCAGCCTGCCCCAGAGCATCTTGAGGCCCCAGATACCAGCACTTCACAAATAAGGAATTCATCCCCTGGTCGTGGACAGAATTTCAGACTCGCGCTGGGAACTTGATCCCCTCAATAATTGCACCTGTCAGTGAAATAGGAACAAACCAGATTTCCCATAACTAGAATGGGGAAATATCACATATTTCAATTGACTAGTTATTCAGGTTTAGTGTGATCGAATTAGCACTCGGCAAGTTTAACACTGCAATTAGTACTGTTGTATTGATTTACTTCCACAAGCATATGATGCCACAATTCAGGCCATGCTCTGAAAAACATTTGGGATTAAATACCTTGCCATCAGTGTGTACAAATCACCGTCTGTGTCTCCAAGATTTGGAAGCATTTAGGGGTGACTCTGCTTCGATATTGTTGGGGCTCAAACTCAGCTCTCCATTGCCTGTTGTCCTCCCTTTGGCTCTGACACTTCCACCTCTTCCTCTCCATCGCTCTTGTCTTGATTCTCCATCTTCACCATTGTTCGGGATCACGGGCTGGGTAAAGTCAGGCAGCAGTGTAAATCACTGACCGTCTGCTTTCCCAGTGCTGGTGCCTTTCTTTAAGGAGCCCATTGTCATTGCAGAAATAGGCAGGAGCTGGCAGAGGTGGAAGAAAAAGCTACAGGAAAAGACTGACAGTGCAGACATTTTATACCATGTGTATCCCAGTATTGGAATTACAGGTGGCTGTGGTCTCAGCCACATCCCTCCCTCAGCTGCAGCCTCTAGGTAATGCTTGCAAGGCCCCTGTGATGCTCTCTGGCCAGTAGGGAATAGTGTCTGTACATCCTGATGTGACAAACAGGAATGAGGAACAATGTGTGTACAGTCTGATGTGACACACAGGAATGAGGAACAGTGTGTATACAGTCTGATGTGACACACAGGAATGAGGGAGAGTGTGTATACAGTCTGATGTGACACACAGGAATGAGGGAGAGTGTGTATACAGTCTGATGTGACACACAGGAATGAGGGAGAGTGTGTATACAGTCTGATGTGACACACAGGAATGGAGACCCTACAGTTTGATAACTGACACACAGGAATGCATCGTGGAGAACAGTGTCTGCAGACTTCAGCAGGTCAGTTTCCAGTTCACAAGTCAGCAGTTCCCAGTAAATTACAACTAGCCACAGTCAAATTCGCCTGACAAAATCAGGTACCAAGGAATGTCCAGTTGGATTTCCCAGTTGTTCCTGTGTGCAGACCGATCATTCTGGTTAGAGGCCAGTTAGATATAGCCACAGTCTTCTACCTGTTTCAAATAATTTTTCCTTCAGGATTTATGAAAGAGAGTTCCAAACTTCAACCATCTTTTGTATGAGGATGTGTTTCCTAATTTCACTCCTAAAATGTCTGGCTCTATTGTTTGGACTATGCCCTCTAGATCTAGACTTTCCAACAAGTAGAAATAATTTTGCTCTGTCTACCTTAACTGATCCATTTAATATCTTGAAAACTTTGATCAAATCACCCCTTAACCTTCTTAATGCCTAGGAATACATCCCTAGTTTATTTAATCCCTATTCGTAATTTAACCCTTGGGGATGAATTTTACAGGGGGTGGGGGAGGAATATCTGTTACCACCCCCCCCTCCCCCATCCCAGTCGAAAAGTTGGTCCACACTTAAAAATTTTATATACAACCACCCCGCAGGGATAATGCGCGGGGGGCTGCCTTAATTACTTCAGAGTGAGACTTCAGCCCCTCAGGGACAGGTAATCCTGCCATCGAGAGCTGTTAGCCAATCTGATTGGCCAGCAGATTAAAGTCCCAGTAGTGCCAGAAGATGGTAATGACTATTGCTAGGTCTACAAGCAGTTCCCAGGAATTAAAGACAAGTACAGGCATTTTGGCCAGGCAGGCATTGGAGATCCCACGTGAGGGGGCAGAGGGGTTGGGGGCACAAAGTGGGGGCACCATCTTGCGGGGGGGTGAACGCAATGGGCATAGGGGACCCCCCCCTCCCCCACCAAAGGAGATAATTCCCTTTCCTTCCCGACAGTAGCCAGCTCAGCCAAAGCTGCCAGGCTGCTTGCCATTCCTCCACCTTCCCCAGCTGGACAAAAAATTGAGGCAGTAGCTGAAAGAGGCCTTTAAGCGACAGTTAATTGTTCACTTAAGGGCCTCAATAGGGCTAAGTGCAGGTAAGCTGCCTGACACTTTAGCTGCCCCATGATGGGGGTTGGCGAGAAGGTGGGAGGCTGGCCAGCCATTTTATTTTACACCTTCAAATACACCAGTGGGGAGGATGTAAAATTTATCCCTTGGAGCCCAAATATCATTCTGGTAAAACTATGCTGCACCGTCTCCAAGGTCAATATATCCTTCCTAAGTTGTAGTACCCAGAACTGCTCACAATAACTCCAGATGTGGCCTAACCAGGGCTCTGCTTGGCTGAAGCATGACTCTTACCCCTTTGTACCCTAGTTCTATGGATATAAAGGCTAGCATTTCATTAGCCATTTTGACTATTTTCTGTACCTGTTCATGATGTTATGTACTTGGACTACACGCATTTCTTTAGCTTCTACTGTTTCTGGATTTTACCATTTAGAAAGAACTGTTCTATCCTTTTTAGGTTCAAAGTGGATGATCTCACATTTGCCAATACTGAAATCCGTTTGCCACCATTTTGCCCATTCATTTAATCCATCAATATCTCTTTGTAATTTCATGCTTCCATCTACAATATTCACAATGCTGCCTATTTTATGCCTTCAGCAAATTTGGATATGAGGCCTTCAATTCTATCATTTATATCATTAATAAATATAGTAAATTATTGAGGAGCCAACATATGATCCTTGCGTGAACCACTAGTCACACCCTGCCAATTAGACCATGTGCCCACTATCCCTTCTTTCTATTTCCTGTTGCTCAGCCAATCTCCCAGGCCAATAATTTGTCTTCAATTCCATGAACTTCTACTTTAGCTAACATTTTTTTTTTGCGAGGGACTTAATACCTTCTGGAAGTTCATATAAATAAGATGCTTTAGTCATGTCTTCAAAAATTTCAGCCCAATTCAGACATGACTTTTCTTGTAAGCATGCCTTCACACACATTTCTTCTTTCACTTTGGGGAATAGTGAGGAGGAGGTGGAAGGATTCCCATGCTGATTATCATCCCACTGATCTGGACCAGGAATGCTCCTTCCGTGAATGCTACCGCTGCACCACAAGACTTCCTCAGACTTGACCTACCCTTTACAAATCTATGCTGGCTCTCCCTGATCAGCCAAAAACTTTCAAGGCATTCACTCACCCTATCCTTAATTATAGGCTCTAGCAAATTCCCAACAACAGTTGTGAGGCTAACTGGTTTATAACTCCCTGATTTCCCTTTGCCTAAATAGCAGATTGACATGTGCGATTTTCAATCTAAAGGAATGGCTCTCAAGTTGGGAGAACCTTGGAAGACTATAGTAAGGACATCTGCAATGTACTCACATACTTCCTTTAAAACCCTGGGACGAAAACCATTTAATCCTAAGGACTTGTCACTCTTTAGAACCATTATTTTCTTCATTACTGTTATTTCACTTACGTTAATTTTGGTGAATCCTTGTCCTTGATTCCATATTAGTTTCCTTGGGATGTCTGGAATGTTGAGCTCTTGCTCTATTGTAATTACCAACACAAAGTAATTATTTAGCACATCAGCTATTTCCTTACTTTTATTGACAATATCATCATTATTAATTTGAGGGGTTCAGAGTGTTCTGACCACCCTGTTTTTTACCTAATTGTGTTGATTTGATAGCCCTTGTAAGCTTCTCTTCATGCTCCATTTTTGTAACTCTTAATATATGCTTTGTAAACTTCTTTGGTTCTTTGTGTCTTACTCATTCAAAGGACCTGTACTATATTTTACATCTTGTATGTTTGCTCTTTTAGATTGATGTTGTATTATATCTCTAAGTTGTGTCTTGGTGTCTTTTCTGGCAATTAGAGTTCCCCTCAGGGGTATAAACTGGTTATATTGGAAATGGGGCTTTTGGTTTGACAGTGAAGACTCATCCAGACAGGTTACAGTCCATTCACTGTCCAATTGGCTGCCCATTAGCACAGTGGTTGGAAGATGTGAAAATATTTCCTAGAATACATTCAACCTCTGTCTTTCTGTCCCTGAATTGATATTTATAAACAGGGCCGTAGCTGGACCAGCTGTAAAGTGAAAACTCTCAAATTTTTGAAATTTAAACTAATCTCCCTGAGGCACAGAAGTGCCTCAGGGAGATTTCTGCACTCTTTCACACACATGTGCATGAAAGAGCGCAGGCCCCAACTCAGGGAATCCCCCTCCTGCCTGCACAGGGAGCGCTCAGCGCTTCCGGGCACGCATCACGCTGGGCAGGCCTTAATTGGCCCACCCACGTAAAATGGTGGCGCAGACTCGATTGGGGGCGCCGATCAGTTTGCGCCCGCCCCCCGCACAAGCCCCCCCCCCCCAGCCAAGGACAAAATTCTCCCCCAAGACACAGAGTTTTTCTTTATTCAGAGAGTTTATTGACTTGTTCAGTCTCAAGGCTCCCTTCCCACTCAACCCAGTATTCCAGCTATTCCCTATTTATGTGTGCTCAAAGACAATTAACACCCATCACCTGTTTCTCTTAACCTTAACAATGTACTTAACAGACCTTAACAATGTAACTGACATTAATAGCAGGTAGATTCAATCATGGCTTTCAAAAAGATAGTGGATAATCATATGAAGAGGAAAAACTTGTGTAGGACTACTTGGAAAAGATGGAGAGTGGGACGAACTGAGCTACTCTTGCAGAGCAGCACAGACATGATGGGCTGAATGGCCTCCTTCTGTGCTGTAACCATTCTATGATTTCACAGGTCGATTACTGACTCCTCAGGCAGCCCTCACTCCTCACTCATCCATTGCCTGATTTACCCTCCGCATAAAAATCAACAACTCCACCCATGTCTGCCCAACCCCCCCTACCCCCCCTGCCCCAACCTTTAGGGAGTGTGCAAGTGAAAATGGAAGGAAAATAAATTTAACCACCCCTTGACCAACAAAATATCAGTAAATAATGTTGGTCCTGCTTATTTCCCTACAAAACCATTCTGTGCCATTTTACTGGGTCTAGCACTAGATCTCATTATTCTTTAGCTGAAATTTAACTTTACATTTTCAAATCCATTTCCTCATGAAAAAGACAAGTCCCTTTAAAATGTAGGCGTTTTTGTTTGTGACTGAGATTAAAAGCAGCAAAACACTATCGCTCTAACTTCCAGCTGAACAGACCAATTTGGTGGAAGACTTCCAAAAGGAATCATTGAAAATATCATCCAGTTCAGGAATTTCCCCCTTTCCCTCTCAACACCAATCCATTTCAGGTTTCAGGGTGACTATGAAATATTCATTTCAGAATGGCAGGTGGATTTTTTTTTGTTTTGGTTTCCTTATGGGCCTGGAGGAGTAGGCGTTGTCTCCCCAGACCCCACAGGGAAATCTTGGGCCTCTCCTACTTCCCTCCCCTTGCTGACTGCAACGCCTCCCTGACCACCAACTCCCAACCACAGCCTAGGCACTTACCAGCTGCCGGGACTGCTCCTGCGTACCCACATGCTGCTTGACATCCTGCTCTGGCCGGTTGGCCAGGTAGAATAGGGTTTCCCGTTGGGATCAGGCAGAAGGGCGACTGCCAGGATGCAGAAGGACAAAGGCAGCAGAACACCACAACCTGGAAGCTCCCCTCCAAGTCATTCACCATCCTGGCTTGGAAATATATCGCCGTTCCTTTGCTGTCGCTGGGTCAAAATCCTGGAACTACCTCCCTAACTGCACTGTGGGTCTACCTACACCACAGGGACTGCAGCGGTTCAAGCAGGCAGCTCATCGCCACCTTCTCTAGGGTAATTAGGTTTGGGCAATAAATGCTGGCCTAGCCAGCGACTCCCACATCCCACGAGTGAATAAAAAAAATTGTCATAGGAATTAAGCTGCCCAGGCCTCAGCTGTGGAATACTGTGGAGAAATACACTTTTCCATCCTCCACAGTGCCCGGTCAACCGATTGGCACCCCTAGATAAATTGTTTGTCATCTATCTGAGGGTCTATATCAAAACCTTTCCTGCACTACATAAAATTGATACAGCAGATATAAGAGAGATTATCAGGCAGTCTCTTCCTTCCCCTCTCTAAACCTCTAGACTGTCAACTGTGGCTCACTTGATAGCACTCTTACCTCAGAGTTGAAAAGTTGGAGGTCCAAGTCCCACTCCAGAAGCTTCTGAAATCTAGCTGCCTCCCCAGTGCTGCACTGTGGGATGTGCTATCTTCTGGATGAGACATTAAATCCTTCTGCTCTCATAGGTGGATGTTAAAGATCTCATGATGCTCTTTCAAAGGGAAGTTGTTGCTGGCTGATGTTTGTCCTTCAATCAACATCACTAAAAACATACTATCTGGTCATTATCACTTCGTTGTTTGTGGGAACTTGCTGTGCATAAATTGGCTGCTGCAGTTCTTATGTTACAAAAGTGACTACAATTCAAAAGTACTTCATTGGCTGTAAAGCCCTTTGGGATATCATGAGATCATGAAAGGTGCTATATAGATGCAAGTTTCTCTTTCTCTGTCTCTCTCGCCTCCTTTAGGTCATTCCTTAAACCCTACCTCTTTAACTCTCCTTTGGATTGGTGTCAATTGTCGTTTGCTTAAATTCCTTCGAGTGGTTCCCTACATTAAAGGCGCTATATAAATGCAAGTTGTTGATGGTGAAAGCAAGAAGCGTAAATATCAGATTTAAGCACCTAAAGCAAGGACCGAGAAAGAGTCATTGGCCCTATTAAAAATATCCCTTTCACAGACCATGTACGATATGCTGTACGATAACTGTATCCAATCAATAAATAGGACGCTTCAAAGTTTCTTCCTGACTGACTCTTTTAAAAACCCCACTGAATGTTACATCCTCTGCCGCTCATTGCCAGGTGCCTCCAATGCATAGCCTTAAGCTGACATGAAATTAGGATGAGTTTGGCCACTAAACAGGGCAGCATTTTGAACTAAGTGTTCAAAATTGCTTGGCAACACTCGATGAACATGTTGACATGGTTAAATTGCAAACACATTTGTCCTTTTACAGCAATAACCTCTAAAGACATCAATCGGTGCTTCCAGATGATAAAACTATCTACAGTCCCCACAGCATTCAGGGAGCCAAGGTTATTGAATTCAGCACTGCTTTGATAAGGGTCTTAAATGGATTATATATGATGGTTAAATTGCATTGTTTATTGAATTTTGATAAATTTATGGGTGTGTTGATTTATGTAAAAGAATAAACATTCAAATGATGGCAGTATCAATAACTCTTGAGCAGAGAAAAGCTGGTCGAGCATTAATAGTTGCACAAGGTATAAGCAGTTCAAATTATTCAGTTTACTTGTTCAGTTTTGGTTGTAAATATTAATATGTATTTATAGGCTGTTCATAGGTATTTAGTTTACCATGATTGAGGAAAGTGAGTTAAAAGGGCCCATTTTAATTTGGCCTGCCTCGTGAATATTAAGTTGGAAGCAAAGTTAAAATACCTGTGGTAAACATGCCTTCCTGCTGCCACTCCACCTCTATATTTTCTAGAAGCTTCTGCTTGGTGGCCCAGGTGCTCACCTGAAGCAGATGTGTGCCTGCTGTGGGCGTGAAGCTCACGCGTGCCAAGGCAATGAACACCCACACTTAAAATGGATTAGACTTCCTTCAAGTTCCGTCAGCCAGACCTCCAAGAGTTCTAATCTATCCTGGAGTGTTTCCATTTTGACAACTTCTGGAACTAAGTACATGAAAGATATTGCTGCTCAATACCTAACAGTCAACATTACCATAGTGACTCAAACCCATTTTCTGTGAGCTTTTTCTTTACCTGCAAATTGAAAATGGTCACACTTTGGGTCTGAAATTCTGGTGCGGCTCTGGGTGGTCCTGAAAAGGGCCACTTCAAGAGTGGCTGGTTAATGGGGGCAGTTCCAACAGGATCCCGCTCAATGTTTTCAAATATGCCATTCTCCTGTGTGGGAACAGTGGGTGAATCTTCCATATCCCCTACATTGAGGGGATATGTCTGGGGTTCTGAGACCATCTCCAGAAATCTGTTCCGAGTGTCCTCAGGTAAACGCCAGTGGAACCCTGTAACCTGAAACAGGCTCTCAGCCTGCCTTCTTGAATAGCCCTGGGATCCATTTCAACACTCATCCACCAGTACAGGGTCTGCTGGAAATTCAGGCCCTTTGAGCTGGAGGACTCTTTTTCACTTTATTTCAGCAAAAGTATATTTATAAATGAACTTCAGTCTTGTTCCTGTCAATCTTAGTGAAAACAGTTTGAACGACTGTTGGGGTGGAACACTCCTGTCTGTCAGCATGAACCTGGTGCAGGAAACAATTCCTACAACAAAATGGGTGGGTCTGAGGCCCAAAGTGTTAGGCCTCGAGTTTCATTTAAATTAGGCTGGTGAGTCGACTGTGTGTGCATCTCCAGACAGCTCACCAGCGAAACGGATTTTGAGTTTGGACTGTTACATCAGTGCCTGCTGTCCTCAGGTCAGCAGTAAGTTTGGGCCGGTGGGGTTGGGGGGTGATGAGTAGCGATTAGGAGCAAGGAGGGTCAGAGCCAATTGAGACGAGGAGAGCCAATTATGAGAAGGAGAGGTAATTGTGGGGGAAAGAGGTGATTGGGAGAGGGAGGGATGATTGGGTTGGGAAGGGGCAACCAAGAAGGGGAGTGAATTGTTGGGTTTGGGGAAGCAATCATGATGAGGACAAGGCGAAGGGGTTGGATGAGGCAATCAGGAGGGGGAGAACCCATTGGGAGAGGGCAGAAGGTAATCAGGAATGGGATGGATTCGATTGGGCAGGAGCCAAGTTGGGCAGGCAACAGTCTGAGGACTGAATCCATTCAGCATAGTGTTTTATGAAAAAGGTTTTAATGGCAGCCACCAATGGTCCCTTTAAGGACACATGCAGAATTGGTTATCCTGACAACAACCATTCCCAGCTTCGAAAATGGATTCCGAAACAGGGTATTAGGCCCCTTATTTGCACATGTAAAGGGCCTAACACCTATTTCAGGAATGACTACTGGACACCTTCAGCTTTCACCAGCCTACTTCTCATCTGCCATATTGGACACTTAGGAAAAGGGATAAAGTGCTAGAGGATAGCCAGGCTACCAATGGAACCATACTAAACATGAGTCAGCACTTTGAGGGGAGAAATTTAAAAACAAACTCCGATGTTAATTATGCTTGAAGAAAAATTTCACTTTTATTGCAGCCAATCTTTCTGCTTTTCCATTACAAGCCAGATCGCTCCAGGGCAGTCTGTTATTAGGCAGAATAAAACTCAAGTCTACCTTTAATTTTTGTTTCAGCCATAACAGTTTTGATCAACTAGTGTGAGATAATAATAATAATAATAATAATCAAGCGGTTTGCATGCACTTGGAATGACGCATTATACACATCACATGAGGCTACTTCAGTCTGTTTAGGAGCCAGTATTACAGGATCAATGACAAGATCATTTATAAACTCAAGGAGCATGCAAGACCCTGATCTTACACAGAGACATCTGTCATATTTCTGAGTGACACTGTAATATATATCTGATTTCGGATGGAATTGAATATCTAAGCTTATTGCCTAAGTGAATTTATGGTGCAGTGGAAATCAAACAAAATCCAGTTGCCCTTACGATTTATGAAGTGCTCCATTAGTTCTCATGATACAATCTTCCTGCACAGCAGAAGACAGGTCTCTTGGAAGGGTTCTAGCCAGTAGTTGCCTCAGAATAAGACATTGAGGTCAGCAAACATAGGAAACATTCAGCAGCTGATTACCTGGTGCATTCCAAATCACTGGAGAGCCAAATAGTTGATACAATTGCTTCAGCTCCAAGAAGCACATTATTAAGCACTTAAAGCAACTTGGCTCACTCAGCAAGAGCTTTTCACAGAACTTTTGACCCTAGGCCATCTATTACTATTTATTTCCAGCAATATGCTAAACAATTCTTGTAGATATGGAAAATTGATGAATAGGAAATGGAGATAGATATAGGAAGATTCACGATTGTGTTGTGGTGTTCTGATCATGATATAGTACAGCACTATTCAGCATGAGGCCTTCCCCATTTGTGTGTGAAGTTACAATAATAGTGTTGTCCTGCATAAGCAAGTGCTGGACAAAATTCAGGCTTGGGCAAATAAGTAGCATGCAATATTTGTGCCACACAAGAACCAGGCGATGACCATTCACAACAAGAACAGAAAAATTCAATGGCTGAGGTTAAGTGCTTTAAAGAGTGTTGGACATGGATGCGATAGTAGCTTTCAAAAGGGTATACCTGAAAAAGAAAAATTTGTAAGGCTATGGGGAACAGCAGGGGAAATGGGATGAATTAGATACTTTTAAAGTAAAAGCAAAGAATTGTGGATGCTGGAAATCCAAAACAAACAAAAATACCTGGAAAAACTCAGCAGGTCTGACAGCATCTGTGGAGAGGAACACAGTTAACGTTTTGAGTCCGTATGACTCTCCAATAGAACTAGGGAAAAATAGACAAGAGCTGAAATATAAGCTGGTTTAAGGGGGGTGGGGGTGAGGTGGGGGAGGTGGGACAGGTAGAGCAGGATAGAGGGCCAGTGATAGGTGGAGATAGCCAAAAGATGTCACAGACAAAAGGACAAAGAGGTGTTGATGATGGTGATATTATCTAAGGAATGTGCTTAGCTATCACTGGCCCTCTATCCAGCTCTACATTTCCCACCCCACCTTAAACCAGTTTATATTTCACCTCCTTTCTATTTTTCCTTAGTTCTGTTGAAGAGTCATACGGACTCGAAACGTTAACTGTGTTCCTTTCCACAGACGCCGTCAGACCTGCTGAGTTTTTCCAGGTATTTTTGTTCTTCTTTTAAAGTATTGGGTCAGGAACAATGGGCTAAGTGTGTCCCTTTGTGCTGTATGATATTATGATCCTATGAAAAGAGGGCCAATCTGCCTCCCCTTAACATTCGATGGCATCACCATCACTGAGACTCCCACCTTTAACATCCTGGGGTAGCATGGGTACCATGTGTGCCATCTACAAGATGGACTTTGACAACTTGCTGAACCCCATACCGGCAACGCCTAGACAAAAAAGGGCAGCAAGTGCATAATAGCACCCGTACCACCAAGCCCACCCCCTCCAAGTTGCATGTCTGACTTGGACAAATATCACAGTTCCTGTATCCTCAGGTGGCCAAAATCCTGGAACTCCCTATCTAACAGCACCGTGCAAGCTCCTTCATCTCCCGGATAGCAGCGGCTGAAGGAAAAGGTTTACCATCACCTTCTCCACGCGCCTAGGGATAGACAATAAACCCCAGCCTTGCCAGTGATGCCCAAATCCCGAGAATTAACATATAAAAAACAATTGCCAATCTATAATCCCAGAATTGAGTTTGTACGTAAAAGCTTCTCATCTCTCCTTACAAACGTAATTGAAAAAGAGCAGGAGGTTACTTCATATGGGGCAAGAAAGCGACATGGGTGAGGTTTTCAATCTGCACCTAAAGACAGGCACCAAGTGGGAGGCATCCACAGCACACATCGAATGCCACAATCAGGAGGGAAGCTTTTGGGATGGTGAAGTGTGGGGCCATGCATATGGTTTGCAGTATTACTGAACAACAATTGAAGGCTAACATAAAGGTGTAAGGGTGAAGAATAATAGGAAAATGTGGACTAGAAGGATTATTAAGAGCAACAAATACAGGAAAATAATCAGAAAGGAGTGTGAAAAATAATGTCATCCAGAGTAATAGCAAATGTTTTTACAAGTCCAGCAAGAAAAACAGTTATTAAGGTTAGTAACCCCATTAAACGCAGGTTTGGACAAAACAATAGTACTTTTAGTACATGGAGAGTGTTGAAGCCCAGTGGGGAAAGGGGATACAATGGCAAAAAAATACATATTATTGAAGAGGAGAAATTCTGGGAAATCAACATGAAGATAAACATTGTAATAAATAAAAGAATGGACACATCCCCTGCCCCAAATGTTTCTACCCAAGGAAGTTGGAGATTGTTAGGTGTAAGAATTTTACTGCGACCCCTGCAATACTGCACTGTTAAGATAAAATACACTTAAAGAGTACTCTTTTTGACCTGAATCTACCCATATTTGCAAGTTCAGACCATTTGCCTGTGCTCAGTGTATCCCAGGCACAGCCCCCCTATTGACAGAAGCTTATGCCTTGCAAAAGACGCAGATATGCACTCACTGCTGGAGGCATCAGAGTTTTCTGACTTATCCAAAAATAGCAATTAAAATGCCATGAACCACGATTTCTGTCCAATATCCTTAAAAGAAAAGAGACTACGTTTTTGGGCACTGCTGCCTTCACTTCTGTTTTTCCTCCAGTTGAACAATGTACGGGCATAAGGCCTAAGATCCTCCAGCCACCTCTAGGCCTACCTCAACCACCGTCACCTCCGCCTCCCCTCGCCCCTCACACTGATTCAAGGGAACCCCGAACATCTCAGAGCAGCCCAAAGGGGAACCAATAAAACCAGGTCACCTCCCCCTTTGTTTCTCTTCTATCCCTGGTGACTAAGTATTCCTGAGGTAAAATTCAGCAGATTTAGGGAGAGTAGCAGGAAACTGGAAGGCAACAAAGGTTACACCATTATTCAAAAGAGGAGAAACAGATAAACCAAGTTACTGCAGGCAGTGGGTAATGGGTAAATTGCTAGATTTTATTATCAGAGGTGTAGGTTGATGGAAGGGAGCCAGTACTGCTTTATGAAAGGTGGGTCATATACTTAACCTACTGGAGTTATTTGACAGACCCAATAAGGCAGTAGGTGGAACATGATCAATGGATACTGTATGCATGAATCTTCAGACAGCATCTGATAGGGTTTTGCGCAAGAGACTGGGAGCTAAAAGCAAGGTGCATGAAACTGAAGGTAGCCTCAGGACATCCAGGAGGACGATAGTTGGGATAAAAGAGTTGGTTACATATTTAGGTATTTTCCGATCCTTCTTACAAAACGTTTTTCAGCTTTCAAATTTTAGATTTCTCCTAAATGCGGTTCCCAGTATGCTAAGCTTTTGCAGGATGCCTTCACTAGCCTTGATTTTTACCAGCATTCCCAGGAAAACATTCATTGCTTTCAGCTACTGGAATTATCCGATAACTCAGTAGGATTTTTCATCCATCTTTAATCAGTGATAAGGTACTGAATTTCCAGGCCCCATTTTAAATTTAAAGTAAATATCTTTTACAGCAGGTGAACAACATTAAAATAATGAATATTAATTTGCTATAGAAATCCTTTTATCGACTCCTTGAAAGAAAAATAATGAAAGCTTACAATTTAATCCTTATTTTTCCATAGAATATTATTGAATATACAATTTTTTGTCACTTCTTCTATTTGTTTGCATTATAGGAGCTAACAGTCACTTAAGAAGTGTCAGCTGTGTCTCAGTGGGTAGCACTCTTGTCTTTGAGTAAGGAAAGCTGTGGGTTTATGCAGAAGTGCAAAAGTATAGGCTGGCTCTCCAGTGAGGTTCTTAGTGAGTGTTGCACTGTCAGAGATGCTGTCTTTCACTGAGACAGTAGATGGAGGCCCTATCAAGTGAATGTAAAAGATCCCAAGGCATTATTCTGAAGGAGAGTGGTGGAATTATTCCTGGTGCCCTGGCAAAAACTTTCCTCTCAACCAAAACCACTAAAACAGATTGTTAACTCATTATCATATTGTTTTTTGTTGACACTTGCTGTGCACACATAGAACAAAGAACAAAGAAAAGTACAGCACAGGAACAGGCCCGTCGGCCCTCCAAGCCTGCGCCGATCATATTGCCCGTCAACTAAAACATTTTGCACTTCCGAGTATCCCTCTATTCCCATCCTATTCATGTATTTGTCAAGCTGCCTCTTAAACACCACTATCATACCTGCTTCCACCACCTCCTCTGGCAGTGAATTCCAGACACTCACTACACTCTGCATAAAAAACTTGCCCCGCACATCACCTTTATAGTTTTCTCCTCTCACCTTAAATCTATGTCCCCTCGTAATTGACTCTTCCACCCTTCTATCCATCTAAAAAGCTTCTATCCATCTACTCTGACCATGCCACTCAATTTTGTAAACTTTTATCAAGTCGCCCATCAATCTCCATCGCTCTAGTGAGAACAATCCAAGTTTCTTCGACCTCTCCTCATAGCTAATAACCTCCAGACCAGGCAGCATCCTGGTAAACCTCCTCTGCACCCTCTCCAACACCTCCACATCCTTCTGGGAATGTGGTGGCCAGAACTGCACACAACACTCCAAGTGTGGCCTAACCAAGGTTCTATGCAACTGCAGCATGACTTCCCAGCTTTTATACTCAATACCCCTGCCAATGAAGGTAAGCATGCCATATGCCTTCCTGACTATCTTATCCACCTGCGTTGCCACTTTCAGTGACCTGTGGACCTATACACCCAGATTCCTCTGCCCTTCGATGCACTTAAGGGTTCTGCCATTTACTGTGGAATTCCTGCCTGTATTAGACCTTCCAAAATGCATTTCCTCGCATTTGTCCAGATTAAACTCCATCTGCCATTTCTCCGCCCAAGTCTCCAACCGATCTATATCCCGTTGTATCTTTTGACAATCCTCTTCACTGTCTGCAATTCCTCCAACCTTGGTGTCATCTGCAAACTTACTAATTAGCCCAGTTACATTTTCCTCTAAATCATTTATATATACCACAAACAGCAAAGATCCCAGCACTGATCCCTGTAGAACTCCACTAGTCACAGCTCTCCATTCAGAAAAGAACCCTTCCACTGCTACCCTCTGTCTTCTATGACCAAGCCAATTCTGTATCCATCCTGCCAGCTCACCTCTGATCCCATGCAACTTTACCTTCTGTACCAGTCTGCCATGAGGGACCTTGTCAAAGGCCTTACTGAAATCCATATATCTATAACATCTATTGCCCTTCCATCAACGATCACCTTTGTTACTTCCTCGAAAAATTCGATCAAGTTAGTGAGATACAACCTCCCCTTCACAAAACCATGCTGCCTCTCACTAATACGTCCATTTGCTTCCAAACGGAAGTAAATCCTGTCACGAAGAATCTTCTCCAATAATTTCCCTACCACTTACGTAAGGCTCACTGGCCTGTAATTTCTGGATTATCCCTGCTACCCTTCTTAAAGAGTGGAACAACATTGGCCATTCTCCAGTCCTCTGGGACCTCACCCGTAGCCAGTGAGGATACAAAGATTTCTGTCAAGGCCCCAGCAATCTCCTCCCTTGCCTCCCTCAGTACTCTGGGGTAGATCCCATCTGGCCCTGGGACTTATCCACCTTAATATTCTTCAAAACACCTAACATCTCTTTTTTGATCTCAACATGATCCAGGCTATCTACACACTCTTCCCCAGACAAATCAACCGCTAAGTCCTTCTCTTTGGTGAATACTGATGAGAAGTATTCATTCAGTATCTCTCCCATTTCTTCTGGCTCCCCACACAGATTCCCACCTCTGCCCCTGAGTGGGCCCACCCTTTCCCTGGCTACCCTCTTACCCTTTACATCTGTATAAAAGGCCTTGGGATTTTCCTTAATCCTGGTTGCCAGTGACTTTTCATGACCCCTTTTAGCCCTCCTGACTCCTTGCTTAAGTTTCTTCTTACTTTCTTTGTATTCTCCACGGGCTTCATCTGTTCCCAGCCTTCTAGCCCTTACAAATGCTTCCCTTTTCTTTTTGACTAATCTCACAATATCCTTTGTTATCCAAGGTTCCTGAAACTTGCCATGCTTATCCTTCACCCTAGCAGGAACATGCCGGTCCTGAATTCTTAGCAATTGATGTTTGAAAGTCCCCCACATGTCAGTTATTGATTTGTCCTCAAACATTCGCCTCCAGTCTAGATTCCTCAGTTCCTGCCTAATATTGTTATAATTAGCCTTCCCCCAATTAAGCACCTTAACCCGAGGACTCCTGTTATCCTTATCCACCTGTACCTTGAAACTTACTGAATTATGGTCACTTATCCCGAAATGCTCTCCTACTGAAACTTCGACCACCTGGCCAGGTTCATTCCCTAATACCAGGTCCAGTATTGCCCCTTCCCTAGTTGGACTATCTACATATTGTCTCAGGAAGCCCACCTAGATGCACCTTACAAATTCTGCACCATCCAAACCCCTAGCACTAAGTGATTCCCAGTCAATATAGGGAAAGTTAAAATCACCCACCACAACAACCCTATTGCTCTTACATCTTTCCAAAATCTGCCTACATAACTGTTCCTCAATAACCCGCCGGCAATTGGGAGGCCTAAAGCAAACCCCCAACATTGTGACTGCACCCTTCCTTTTCTGGAGCTCTATCCATATTGCCTCGTTGCATGAGCCCAACGAGGTGCCCTCCTGTCATACAGCTGTGATATTCCCCTTAATCAGCAGTGCAACTCCCCCACTTCTTCTACATCCCTCTCTATCCTGCCTGAAACATTAAACCCTGGAACGTTTATCTGCCAATCCTGTCCATCCTTCAACCAAGTCTCTGTAATAGCAATAACATCATAGTCTCAAGTACTAATCCAAGCTCTAAGCTCATCTGCCTTGCCTGTTATACTTCTCACATTGAAACAAATGCATTTCAGACCCCCAGTCCCACTGCGTTCAGCAATTTCTCCCTGCCATGTTCCTACATTAAAGCAGTATCTACTCTTCAAAATACATCACTGATTGTGAAGCATTTTGGAACACCCTGTGGTGGTCCAGGGTGCTACATAAATGTGTTATTAGTTCTACCATCTTTACCTCCGGCAAAGTAAACCAACTCACTCGAACTTACTGTTAGCTTAAGACCTCAACTAAGAGAAATTTCAGATCATTGAAGGAACTTAGTGAGCTTTACCGGCTACAGACTAGGTCCTGAAATGAAATTTCCTCCCCCCTAGAAGTTTCCAAACCATCAAAATTATCTCAGGGTAGAATATATCTACAGGTATATTATAGCAGAATAAACACTTGTCAAGTTTACCAATATCAGCACCTAAAATGCTAACTTAGAATGCTAGGATATTGTTCTCGATATGTGGGCTTGTGCGAAGATGAGTATGAGACTACAATCCTTTTATATTTGTTTATGAATGCTTATTTTAAGAACCAATTATAGATTACATTATAGTAATGAAGACTGCATTATAGAATAGATGGTCATTGAAGCTGGTTATAACATGACAAATCTACTTAAGAAAACATAAAATTTTTGAATCTACCTTAATAAACAATTTGGATATGGAAACAAATATTGATTTAAGGAAGATTATACTTACAATTCAGTATAATTTCTTAATAATTTGAAGAGTCTTTGTCTCAAACCTTGAGGGGAATTCTAAACTAGAGCCCCTTGTGTCCTAAGATGGCCGACCTATGACCTTCTAAGCTGTGCTGGCTTTTTAAGGAAATTCAGCTGTTGCCATACAAGCTTCTATGGTCCATTGTACTACAGAAAAACATTTTTTTTTTTAATAATTCTTATCAAACTTAAGAATCTTTGAGGGTCATGTCTGTTGTTTACTTGTCTGGAGTTTGCAGGGGCTGGCTAGTTGGCAGCCCTCCAACAATAAGGCAATCCAAAACCCCTCTTTGAATTCCTACACTTCCTGTATTGACTAGCTTTTTTGGCAATGATTCAAATGCTGCACAAAGTATTTTAATTCCTTAATCCTAAGATCTCAATTTCTTCATTAAATGTGTTACTTCTTTTACAAAATGCCGGCCTTTTTTCTTCTCAAACTATTCTCTTAAAAGCTAGAAATTGAGATTTGAACAGGTACAAATCCTTAAATATTTGAAAAAAAAAACAGTTGCATTTTTGTAAAGCAAACTCAAAAATCACTTGGCCTGTCACAAAGAATTGACAAGTCATGAAATCAGTGTTTGGCTCCTCCCTCTGCCTTTGCAGATAACCGAGGGAACTTGAAACATTGGTACCTGGTATAAGAATTTGGTTCCAGCTATCTTTTAACTTGTTTTATGCTGCCTGTGTATGTATAAGAGGCAGGTGATTGCATAGTGGTTTTGTCATCTGGGCCAGTATTCAGAAAATCCAGGGTAATGCTCCAGGGACCTGGGTTCAAATCCCACCATGACAGATGGTGAAATTTGAATTCAATAAAAAAGTTTCATAAAAACTATCTGGCTCACAAATGTCCTTTAGAGAAAGAAATTATCTGGCCTATATGACTCCAGACACACAGAAATGTGGTTGACTCTTCAACAAAAAACACCCTCTGAAGGTGGGTAATAAATGCTGCTCTGACCAATGATTCCCATAGGTAAATAAATTACTTTAATTTTGGAATGAAGGTTGATATTTCCAAGGTCGTAGATGACATTATGAAGAAGAGAACATGGATTAAGCAATTAAGCAGCTTACAAGATTTAAAGTAACAAAATTTGAGGCTGTGCATATTGGACATAAGAATGGCAGTTGGGAGTATAATCTAAATGAGGTAGTACTTGGGTGGGTGGATGAACAAAGGGATGTAATGATCCAGGTATATAAGTCATTAAAAGCCGGCTGGAAGGCACAAAATGCAATCATAAGGTCTAATTTACTATGGGCTTCATCAGAAAGACTTATTAAATATAAAAACGATCAGGTACAACTGCAGCTAGACAGAGCATTGTTCAGGCCTGTTTTAGAACATTGTGTTCAGTTTTGTGCGCCTCACTTTAGGACAGTCCATAAGATTGGGCTGAGTTAAAATGATCGTACATTGGGTTCTATTCCCTGGAGATGAGGAAATTAAGAAGTGATCTAATTGAAGCATTGAAAATAATGAAAGGAATCAATGAGGTAGACAGGAATGACTCCCCACTCACTCAAGGATTGAGAACAATGGATGTAATTTTGAATTTGAATTAAGCCAGTTAGAAGTAAATCCTGGATAAATGACTTCACATTAACAGTTGTGAGAAAGTGGATCAATCAACTCCAGAAGGCCAGGGATAGTAAGCCATTTGGAGTGTTCAAAAAGAATTAGTAATTGCACTTATATAGCACTTCTAACATAGTGAAATGTCCCAAGGTGTTTAACAAGAGCATTACAAGAGTATGACACTGAGCCATACAAAGAGATATTAGGACAGATGACCCAAAGCTTGATCAAAGGTTTTAACAAGCACCTTAGAGGAGAAAAGAGAGGTAGAGAAGTGAAGAGGTTTAGGGAGGGAATTCCAGAACTTGGCAGCTGAAGCCATGACATCCAATGGTGGTGTGATTAAAATCAGGGATGCTCAAGAAGCCAGGATTGGAGGAGTGCAGAGGTATTGGAAGGCTGTAGGATTGGAGGAAATTACTGAGAAAGGGTAAATCTGCCACATGGGATAGATTTGGTTCCAATATTTTTGTTATCTGCCATAATAATGTAATGTTTAAATTAGGCAGGTGAGTGTCAGGTTTTGTTTTATAATACTCCTGTGAAGTGCAATTGGGACATTTGACCATGTTAAAAAGCATTGTATAAATACAGGTTGTTGCTTTCTTGTTACTATTTCAATGCCTAGCTGAAATATCTCCACAGCAGCCCAGGGTACTGTTATTGAGTGATCAACCAGTCTGACTTTGTAAAGGAACCTGGAAGGTAGGATTCTTCACAATCAGCTACAAAAACTCTGCAAGCCAATACCCTAACAGATAACCTCTGGAAGATTACTAATAACCTTTGCTAGTAAACCACTCAGTTTTTGGTAACTAAACCTAAATACCTGGTCCCTCGTTCTCAGGCATTCTGTGTCTGATCAAGCGACACAGCATTGGGAAGGACAGGCCCCAGAGGAGGGCACCAATGTGCTGTCACCCCAACATTGCTGGCATCCCCCTTCCTGGTACCCCAATCTCAACCCACTTACCTCTCTCTCCAGGGATCCATCGGTGATCCCTTGGTGAAGGCCCCAGTGTAGGACCGGCAGTGGCCATCATTCCCAGTGGCGCTGCCGGCACTGGAGAGCTGCCAGCCACTGATTGGCCGGTGGCTCTCAGGGGTAGGATTTCCATTCGAAACCAATCTTAATTTAATGGGAAGGCCCAACACAGCCCAGGTGAATGCCTAATGCTTACAAAATTTCAAGAGGCCTCCCAAAAATTTCCAAAAAAGCTTTCCTACCAGTTTTCAGCTGGTGGGTCTGAACCTCACCTCAAACATTACATTCCAGAAAATGTCTTCGTCTGCATTTGAGGTTTATGAAGGCTACTCTATGTTAAAATGGAGATTAATCCTCCTACAAAATAGAATTCTTGGCAGCTTATCCTAACATCAGTGCTTATAAATCTCAAGAGATTATGGAACTTGTTTTTGTGAACTAGTAAGACACTATAGAACAATGCCAGATTCTATAAGAATGTTTCGTTTTAATTTTATCATTGAGAAATAGACTGTTCAGATCAACAAAACTACAACAATTTGCATTTATATATCACCTTTAATATAGTAAAAGGCACTTGATTATTTTTGCTACTGTACTTTTTTCTTTTATGGGACGTGGGTGTCACTGGTAAGACCAGCATTTGTTGCCTATCCCTAATTGCCCTTGAACTGAGTGGCTTGCTAGGCCACCTCAGAGAGCAGTTAAGAGCCAACCACATTGCTGAGAGTCTGGAGCCACATGTAGGCCAGATCTGGTAAGGGCAGATGATTTTCTTCCCTAAAGGACATTAGTGAGCCAGATGGGCTTGTACAACAGTCAATGATAGTTGTCATGGTAACCATTACCAAGACGAGCTTTATAGTCCAGATCTATTAATTGAATTTAAATTCCACCAGGTGCCATTTGAACCCCCATCCCCACAGCAATAGCCTGGGCATCAAGATTACCAGCCCAGTGGCATTACCACTACGTCACCATCTCCCTGGTTTTGAAGTTTCTTCTAGGCTTAATATTGTAATGAAAAACATTGATTATTGACAACTAGATGAAGATCTGACCTGTTGTGTTCAAATGTATTTTCAGCAGGCAAAAAAATTCTGGGATTACTCCATTTCATATATTTTATGGAGTTAAGTGTGTCAATCTAATTAGCAGCAATTAACCAGCTTAACACTAACACTGGCCTCAGGTTCGCTTATTTGAAATTAATGAAATTATCTTGAAATTGAGTATGGAAGGTTTCCACAGCTTCAAATTGGACCATTTAGTTGGCAGTATTTTTTGTTTTTGGCATTTTGCTAACCTGCTGATGCATAAAATAACATATCAAATGTGCAATGTGATTCCATTATAGTGAGTTAGTTGAACTTTCAAAATCACATTGACCAGCATGGCAAATTGTTCTTTTCAGTCACTTGCTTCAAGTGACTGCAAATGGCTCAGCATTTTGCACAGCAATACTGTACCACATATTCTCTCTTTCTCCCTAAGTCCAAAGCTATTTCTTGTCATTCATGTCACATAAGGAAGTTATCACAATCTTCATTGAGACCAATAACTTTTTTAAAGTGATACAAATTCTGCACTGGCCAACGTAAAGGAGTTGCATGACAAGATTTCAAGTTTGAAAACTTTTACTGTAATAAACAAACAAAATCAACTAAAATCGACTAAACATTATTTAGTAGGCAACTAATAATCTAAACTACAGAACAGGGGTATTCCTTATTAGTTTCTTAACACAACCAATAACCCCACACCACATTTATACATTACTCTCTCAACAGAATGGTAGTCTTTACAGGAGCCAGTCCAAAGTTACTCCCAGTTTCCGACAGGCTCGATTCTCCCCATTTTTCTGAGTCATAACATCCATCATCCAACAAAAGTCATTTCCCTCAGTCCTCCAAGAATTCCCGAACCAGCTTCCAACAGCAAGGCCATATCCAGCGATTCCTTCTCCAGGCCACCCCAGGGTGACTCTTCCAGCATCCTTAAATCTCTGCAGGTTCCATCTCTTCAACCAGAGGAAGGGCTCCCACCAGCATTCTCCTTGATAGCTAACAGAGAACAGTCTGCGGTTCACAGCAGCTGCTATTTACTTGTCTCTCTCTCTCTCTCTGCTCAAGATCTCTGAGTCAGTAGGTGTGCAGTAGCAAGGCCAACTGCTCTCCCTTTGCATTCACATCAGTTTATTGCCAGGCAAAACTAGTAGAAGTTTGCATGTTCTATTTTCTCTTGAATTAAAAGAGACTGTTTAAAACATAGCAATCCTATAAAACCTCCCACTCATAACAAGGGCATCACCTGATACAGAGGAGAGCAGACAAGTCAAATTTCCTTCTTTTGTGTCTGCTCCTGGAGCTGACCAAAGTGGCGATATATAGGCCTAGTCTAGGATGGACAGGGCCCCTGGTGAGGTTCTAGCTGTCTGCCTCTTTTCTGCAGTTTTATCCACAACCAGATGGCCCTGGGGAGAAAGTTTGTGTTGCCTAACAGTAAACTTGCAGCCTTTGGGCCACAGGTATCCATTACATGGATGAGAATGTCTTGTGGATACCAGAGCATTATTATCACTTAGTTTGATAATGTTCCTTTTGTTCTTTTTATTGTATGTTCTTTTCCCCCTTTAAGAGTATATTTAAAAATGGGTTTTCAGTTAATGACACTAAGGTAATCCAGTATAGCCTTATCAATTTTAAATGAAAGAGATAAAGAAGTCATATGGCACATAAGAAATAGGAGCAGGAGTAGGCCGTTTGGGCCTTTGAGCCTGCTCTGTCATTCAATATGATCTTGCCTGATTTTCCACCTCAGCTGCATCCTATTGTATTATCCCTGTATCCCTTGATTACCCGACAATCCAAAAATCTATTTATCTCTTTATTGAATATACCCAATGGCCGAGCATTCACAGCTCTCTGGTTAGAGAGCTTCAGATTCACAAACCTTTGGGTGAAAATATTTCTCCTCATCTGTCCTAAGTGGTCGATTCCTTATCTGAGGTTATGACCCCTAGTTCTAGACTCCCCAACCAGGAAAAACAGCCTCCCAGAATCTACCCTATCAAGCTCCTTAAAAGTTTTACATGCTTCAATTAGATCGTCTCTCATTCTTCTAAACACAAGGGAGTAAAGGTGTAGTCTATTCAATCTCTCCACAGAGGAGAATACTCTCATCCCAGAGATCAGTCTATTGGTTCTTTGATGCATTACCTTGAAGGTAAGTATTTCCTTCCTTAAGTAAAGAGATCAAAGCTGGCATAGTATTCCAGGTGTGGCCTTACCAAGACCCTACACAATTGCTGAAAGACTGACTCCTCCTGTAAACTCTCATACTCCACTCCCTTTGTAATAAAGGCCATAGATTGCATTAGAAAACTGTTAAAGCCCAAGGGATTGTTCTTAGTGTGCAGCTGTGTCTAAAAATTGACATTTAAAAGGCCAATAACAGAGGCGGCCCCTAAGGTCACACACCTCGGTGTCTCTTTTTTGTAACAATAACAATGATTGCAGAACCGGCAACATAGAGCTCGTACAATCTTTCATATTTGTGAATAATATGATACTGACAGAAAGAGAAACAAAGGCCACAAATTATATCTGTAATTTAACCAACAAAATCAATGTTAATTTAGATGCCTTAATTGCCCATGAGGAGTATGTTCTTGAATGGGCAACAGCTAATGTTTGCTTGACCTGACCATGTGAGGGGATTTGGGAATGTGGAAGAATAACTTATTAACCTGGGCAATTAAATATTCAAAAAAAATTAAGATCAGTTCACTAACATTAAGTTCTTGTGATTAGGAAAGAATAATCTTAACTATAATGGTTTATTTTATTTTGTTAGAACATATTAACTGCAAATTTGTTGGAAACACAAGGAGAGATGATGGTATCCCAAATGGGTTTTCCGTCTCTTTAATGCTCCAGGATCCCATTCTCTTATAGCTCATTACTCCACCTACAGATGTAATCAAGTTAGTGGCAGTTTCCACTGCACTAAAATATTTCCTAATGTGTTTAGTTAAATTGCCTACCATCTGCAGGTGCACAGATGGGCCCTGCATCCTCCGATGAAAAGACACATCAAATCTATGGCATTATTTGATCAAGCATCATTAGTTTTACTCAGGAATGGAGAGGAGATAATTGCTTTGACATAATATTGAATGAAGCCCGTGAAATTTTGATTTTAAAATGTTACAGGAGCAGTCCTTTTTCTTGTTTCTGTTTCGTGCAATGGAAAGTGTCTAAACGAAATTGCTGAAGAAACTGGATCTATTCAGACTCCTCTTTAATTTACAGAAGGCCTGAATAATCATACTGACCTGCTGGAAGTTGAGAACTCCAGGTGTCTGGATTGTCGGAGAGTTTATATTTGGGCCCATGGATGAACCTTCAGTGATTCAATCTAAACTGTGAAAGGACATTGAATTGGAAGCAATTCTCAACAAGAGAATTGTCTCCTCTTCCACCTCAATTCCTTTTCACTGTTGGGATAAAGAAACCAAAGCCAGAAGCAAAAAAATCTCAAACTGATTGTAATGGGCAAGCTTGGGCAGGTCTTATTAATGGCTGCTCACCTTCGTTGATATGTTCAGCTGCTTATTTATGTGTTTCCGTAATTAGGACTTGTAGCTGCTAATGGTAACGCGGTAACAATTTCAGACAAGAGAAGATCTTTGGTCTACTTATCCATAGTATATCCTTGGTACATTTCTAATATCCCTGAATCCCATTTGCTGACAAGAATGTGTCTTGTTCCTTCCAGAAGCACATTAAGTTTTCTTTCTTCCATCACCTCAGACAGTAATCTGTTTGGTGTACCCGCCACATATTCATTAAAAACATTCTGTCTGCCATTCCCATCATCTTTTGCTGTCCTTAATTTGTCAATATGATCCTTTGTGGTTAAATTCTGTACCTGTCAGGAAAACTTTCTAATCCAGCTCTATCACATTCCCTCTTTTTTTCAAGGGAGAAATGATCCAGGATAGTTATTTTTTCCTCATCTACGGTTCCCTTAAGCTTTGGGTACAAACCTTCTCTGTATACCTTCCAATAACTGAAAACAATGCTCCAGATGTGATCCCAGCAAGGTCAAATAATTGATCTCTCCGAACTTACACGTGCTAGACACACTGACATAATTATTCCTTTTTAACAACCTGAGTCCATTGTCCTGATGGTTTTAGTGAGCAGTCCCCTAAAGATCCCTCCCCTGCTCCCCCGCTCCATATATTTCCATTTTATAAATATGCTACATCAACCTTCCCTTTGGTAAAATCTCATTTGGTTACGTTTCCCTGTATAAAATTGCATTTTTAATTCCTCTGCACAATAATTGAGCTCATTAAGATCCTTTTGGAATTTGTGCACACTGATATTCGTCATTTACCACTGCCCCCAGTTTGGTATCATTTGCAAATTCGGCCACTTTGTAATGAACTTTGAGGTCTCCTGCCCAGTGGATGATAGCACACTGAAAAGGTGCGAAAGAACTTGCCATCCTGTTTCCTGCCATTGCTACTTTAGGAAAAAACATGGCAGAGTGTGTGACATGTATAGTCCGCCCCAGTTAACAGCTGGTGTCTGCCCTAAAGAGAAGCCGATTGGTAAAGCTTCGTTTTACTTTTGTGTGGCTGGTCAGAGCAGAAATACTCCGCAAGGCTCCACACAACCCATTTGAATTCCATCACGTCCCAAGATCAGAGCCCTTATCACTACCCTCCCCAACTGGACCTACTGACCTGAAGGTCGGTCAGATGGCCTTCTGTTGTGTTGTCCCAGAGCAGGCTGGCAGCCTAACATGCTCGAATTCCACCTGCAGCTCACCCACCCAATGCTGATCAGGTCAATAAAACAGACCAGGCCCTCCTGTGTAGATTAGTAGATACACCAGCCAGCCAGCATGTTCCACCGTTTATCCGCCTGAAGTCCATTCAGAGTAGACAGTCAACCACAATGTCTTTGTGGGTGCAATTTGATCAAATTTGATAAGCAGCACCATTAATGAAAACAAGTCAGATTTGGTTTGATTCAGGTCTGTGGTGTCCTAATGGTTTCGCTAGCAGTAAAATTATCCTAAACGTTTGGGTTCTGTTAGAAAAAGACCAAAATGTATATTTGGCAATAATTCTACTTTGGGTAGAATTAAAAATTTTTTAGGACTATTAATTAACTTCTTCCTGTGCCCAACATCAGTCATATTAAGACCCATTTAAATGAAGGTTCAACACGGTTAGGTCTTACAAATAGCTTTTCAGTTCTCATTATGGAAATATCTATTGGTTGACTACCTAAGCAGAAGCTGGAGACGAGGATGAGGTAGTAACTTATCAGAAGATACCAGCAAAGACAAATTATCTCTAGTTCTTCAAAAGTGGAGTGCTTGGAATAGTTTAGGCTCCACACCCCAGTTCACACTAACCTATGACAGGCATTATGGATCCCCTCATTAGCTCTGCATTGTTAATCCTTGTGAAGGCAACAGGAGGGCTGAAAACTGATTAGCTCCATGCAAGTATTGGTAGTCATGACTTCAGCTGTCAAGGCTCTAAGCTCTGGAATTCTCTCTCAAAGTCTCTTCACCTCTCAGTCTCTCTCTCTCCTCCTCAAACACCCTCCTTAAAGTCTATGCCTTTGACCATGCTTTTGACCAGCTGTTCTAAAATCTCGAATTCTCTTGAAAAGAAAGAAGGCCGAGGGGTGACCCAAAAGAGGTCTTTAAAATTATGAAAAGTTTTGATAGAGTGGATATAGAGAGAATGTTTCCTTTTGTGAGGAAGAGCATAACTAGAGGCCATCAGAGTCACTAAGAAATCCAATGGGGTCTTTAATGTTCAGCTGTTCAGTGTTTGATTATGTATGTCTGTTGACTCTTCTCTGCACTGTGTGTGATTGGTTACATTTGGTTATGGTGACTGAGAAAAAGAAGCCAAATTGTAGGCAAGCAGTTGGAAGCATAAAAGCATTGGATAAAACTCCTGTTTAGACATATAGCCTGTATGTAGTGTATCATCTCTGCATATCTCCGAGGCATTAAACACAACAGGAAATGCAAAAGAAACTTCTTTACCCAAACAGTGGTGAGAATATGGAACTCACCACCACAGGCAGGGGTTAAGGAAGTAGTATAGATGCATTCAAGGAGAAACAAGACAAGCATTTGAGGGATAAGGGAATAAATGGTTACAATGATAGATTTAAAGGAGGAAAGATGCAAAGAGGCTCGAGTGGAGCATAAATGCCAGCATGGACTGGATTGGCAGTATGTCCTGTTTCTTTGCCATTTATCCTATGTAGCTGGCTGCCAAATTGGAATAATGTTCATGTGAAGCACCTTGGGATATTCTACTACATTGAAAGTGCTATATAAATGCAAGTTGTTGTTGTTGAAATAGAAAAGGAACAATGTACAAAAGTATAAAATCATGCCACCCAGAGTGAAGCAGGTGTTAGGTGTTCATGAAACAAAGGGGCATACTTGTTGCTGCACTTACAGAGCTTTCTTGACATGAATGGGGTAGGAGTGAACAATCATTCGAGGGTTATCAAGCTGAGTTTCCACACACACTGCTACCATTTTCAGGATTTTCCACTGGAACTGATAGCAGACATTAAATAAATGTCATTTCTTGGCATCACTAGCACATTAACGCTGCATGATAATAACTTCAGTATACTGCTGCCAAGGAGTGGAATCAATCATGCGATGTTCGATATATTCATTCTGCCTGCAATTGTTAAATTTTAGTGATAGAAGGCCCCTGCCCTTATATGCCCTACAGGAGAAAGCCACTGGCACACAATGAGCCAAGCTCCCTGACACAGGCAGGAATCCCGCCACAATCCCACCTCAAACACACAAATTAGACTGACCCCAGGAAATTCGCTGGAGCCAACAGTCGGAGGGTAATGTTCGCCTCCAATACACTTACTGTCAACTCAGAGAAAAATCTTGGACAAAAATGGCCGAGATGTATTCCAACTTAAGTCATGGTAATAAATATGCTTTTCCCCAAACATAGAAACATAAAGCATGATTTTCCGGCCCCGATACCAGCAGGCATCGTTGCGGGTGGGACTGGGAAATTTGTGCCCGCCTGTGTCGGGGCCAGAAAATCCCGCCCATAGAAAATTTATGATCCAGAAGAGGCCATTTGGCCCACCTTTTCTGGGCCAGCAGAGAAAGAGCTACCCATTTTCTAGCTCTTGGTCTGTAGCCCTGTAGGTTACAGCACTACAGGTGCACATCCAATTGTTTTTAAAGACAATGAATGTTTCTGCCTGTATCACCCTTTCAGGCACTGACTTCCAGATGCCCCCTATTCTCTTTCTCCTCAAATCTCCTTTAATCCTTCTGCCAGTTACTTTAAATCTATGCCCATTGGTTATTGACTCTTTACTAACAGAAATAGGTCCTTCTGACCCATTCTATCCAAGCCCTCAATTTTATACACCTCAATTAAATCTCCCCTCAGCCTCCTCTGTTCCAAAGTAAGCATCCTCAATCTATCCAATCTCCCCACATGGTTAAAATTCTCCATTCCTGGCAACATCCTCATAAATCTCCACTGTACTCTCTCTAGGGTGGTCCTTCTGGTGATGCAGTTAACCAGAACAGTAGCAGTACTCTAGTTGTGGCCTAACTAGTGGTTTGTACAGTTCTACTATAATGTCCCTGTTTATTTATTCTATGCCTCGACTAATAAAGGAAATACCTGCATGTCTTCTTAATTACTTTATCTACCTGTCCTGCTCTAGGGATCTGTGAACATGCACTCTTTGCATAAATCACTTGCATAAGAATTCATAAAAAAAACATTTATAATGAGGCTGCAAATGTAGTGATTATGGCATTAGGCAAGCAACTCAGACATCGAGGCAAGCTATGAAACCAAATTCAGTAAGGCTAGTAATTTGTGGGCTATTTGTGGAAAAAGACCATGATAGCTGCAGGTTGTCCTAACAGCTCTGTTGATTCACTACTGTCCTTCAGGGAAGGGAACCTGTCAGCCATACCCACTCTCGCTTACATGGGACCCTAGTCTATACTACATGGTGGACTCATAATATGCTGTGGTGTGGGACAAGGAAACAATTCACTTACATAAACAATCACCAAGAAGGCCCACTACTGTTGCTGGAGGTCACCGGTAATGGTTATTGGCTTAGTACACAGAGGAGAAGAGTCAATTCTCTCTTAACTCTAAATTCACTTTATTCATGTCATTAGATCCTCCACATATAGCTTACACGTCTGGTTAAATAGAGACGTGCAGTTTACAGCAGGTTATACAGTTTTATACCCAAAACTAGGATCTAAACACACACCCACTAGGTTTCTCTGACACTCCCTGAGTGGTCACAGATATAAAAGCTAATACCCAAAAAGGAGAGCTGGCGCTGACCAGGCATTCTATTCTCTCTCTCTTGCGTCTCTACATTGCTGACATAGGTTCTTCCGCTTCTGCGATGGTTGGTCTTCGGAGTCTCACTGCTCCACGCCCAAAATCCTTTCAGTCTTATACTGAATCTCATCTCTTCAAGCTGTGCTGTCTCTCTTCCCATTGGTTTAGGCCTGGTTGCCTGATCTGTGGCACATTCTCATTGGCTCTGTTCCAAGACTTGCAGGATCACCTTGTTTCTCCTTTTCTAAATAAGGACTCATCACATTTCCTTTGTCTTCAAGACACTCGGCTACTTTAAAACCGGTTCTAGCCAGTTCGGACCCAGTGACTGGAGTCAGGTTTCAAAAGTTGCTCAGGCCAGTAACTGGACTCAGGTTACTTCAGGTCAAAAGTTGCTTTTGCCTGTGCAGCCCCTGGCCAACACCACCTTCCCAAGGCAGAAAGGGATGAGCAATAAATGCAGCCTTGCTGGCATTGCCCACATCTCCAAGAACAAATTGAAATAGGACCAGGAACAATAGTGACTTTCTGACAGCTGGAAAATGAACAAGAACTTCCCTAAAAATTCTAAAAGCAATTTAGTGCGCTGAAAACCTGGATGTATTCAAACATCTTAATTGATCTCCTGTGGTGTTGCTCTAGGGGTTCAGCCCCGACAATTATACTGGGATCACAGCTGGGATTAACAACATCGGAAGAAAGACGTCAAATCTGCTTGAGGCTGGATGGCTCACACACCTCTACTGGCACAACTCTGGTGTCCACCAGCTCCAAGCTGCCAGAGAATCTGTCGACTGCCCACCAATGGAGCTGCCTAGCCTTCTCCTATGCTGTTGTTTCATATTCCATTTTTCAGAGTTTCAAGCTGCTTACTGAGGCCCAAACTCCCTTAGTGATGTACATACTAGAGGGCAGCATGTCTCACTCACTGTACTGACTGAACTTCAACCTGGGGGCCATCACAGGCATTGTAAGGGGCCAGTCAAGGTTCTCCTTCCTACAGGCTTGAACACAAAATCCAGGTAACAGCGTATCTGGGATCCCACCGTTTTCTGGTGGCTTCTTCCAGACACTCACTGGAGTTATAGTGGGAGACCAACAGAGTGCCTGAGATAATCTGGGGACCATCTGTCTCTCACTCTTCCTATTTCTCTTTCCATATGGCTTTCAAAGAAAAAAGGAAAACTTGCATTTTTATAGTATCCTTCATGACCACCAGATGTCCCAAAGTGCTTTACAGTCAATAAAGTATTTTTTGATGTGTAGTCACTGTTGTAATGTAGGAAATGCTGCAGCCAAAGTTATGCACAGCAAACTCCAACAAATGCCAATATGACATTGACCAGAATCTGTTTTTGTGTTGTTGGCTGAGGAATAAATATTGGCCAGAACATATGGGGATTAACTCCCATGCTATTCTTCAACATAACACTATGGGATCTTTTAATCCACTTGAGAAGGGCCAGGGCCTCAACTTAATCTCTCACCCAAAAGCACCCCCTCAGTACTGCACTGGTGTATCAGCCTTGATATTTATGGTCAAGCTGTGAGTGGGACTTGAACCCACAACCTTTGGTATCAGGGGTACTACTAACTGAACCACAGCTGACACCTTTGAGCCAATTTTCATCTCCTTTTTGCAATATAAGTGCACGCTGTCAGAGCATTTTAGATTCAAAACTTAACTAGGGCTGTGTTAGATTGAATCTTTGGCTTCGGTGAGAGTCACAGAGATTTCTAGTGTCAAAATGTAGCTGCACAGAATGGATTCACCAGAAGTAGATGCAAGTTTTATTTGAGGTAGAAATAAAGAATGCCTCTGAGTTCCCCAAAGTGTTGCATGACCAATGCATTACTTTGTAATTGTAGTCATCATTCTATAGGTAATTATTTTATAGGCTGACTTTAAAAGGAAGCGACATCATGTAAGTAGCAATGGTATTATCCAACTCTCCTCCAGAAGCACACTGCTTCTTAATATCACCTATATTTGAGTATCTAAAGTTGTTAGGTACCCCCTTCCAATACAAAATTTATTTAAAGGGAGAAGCTGCAAGTTGCAATTGTTTCCCAATTGTTTTTTTGGAACTTCAGATAGTTTTTTCTCACTCTTCTTTTTTGGCCAACTTGTGACTGATAAGATTTGTAGTCAGGATTTTGAAACATCCATCTTGGATTACAGTTTCTCTCTTGCAATAATTGGTATCCCTAAAGGCATCCTTCTCTGTCTTAGCTTTTTGGACAAAGGAGGGGGAATGGATGGATGGCAGGCACAGCAAGCTACACTACATAACGAATATCTCAAGCTACCTCCCAATACTTTGCCAACTACATATACGCATCTAAGTCAGACTAACCTGGGCTTATGTGGGGTACAATGTATTCAGAGGCTGCATTGCATTCAGGTGCTGTGGGACTCATTCAACAGACTTTGACTGAGCAGACTTTCTGATAATTACCGCTTCCATGCCTTGGTTGCCCTCAAAACAAACGTTTTATCACCTCCATTGTTCTTACTTCCTATTTAAACTGTCAATCATAGCACTCCTGTAGCTTACGTGTTTTCAATGCTGTAGTAAGATGCACTCTGAATTTAGTACAACTGAAATGCTGCCAAATTTTATTACCCTAAATATGGTCAGTGTGTTCAGCTATTTCCCACCCTGGTACTTTAATAACTCTGTGTGTCTGATGTGTTATATCACCTAATTTAGCACTTATAGTACATGCTACACTCCTGGCTGCTGTATGTAAGGAGGTGCTGGCAGCTGTGTATGCATTGCGTGCTCTTGGGAGTGAGGTGATTCTCAACATCTGGAAAGAGGGGCCTTAGGTAACCCAGCTACAGCTTACACCATTTAACCAATAAAGTTGAGTGGCTGGTGGGTGGGGGGGTTGGGGGGGGGGGGGGGGTGGGGGCGGTGGGGGTGTGCGGGTGGAGGAGCAACCTGGCCAAGGCTACTTTCTGCCACATGCCCAGTCATTGGAGGGCTGGTCTAAGGGTGACGATGAGAGACAGCATCGTTGTCCATGCCCATTTCATACCTGTCCCTTCTCAGCCTAATGTCTCACCATACCGACTGTCCTGCGCAATAGGCCCGTTGGCAGCAATGATATTGCTGAAGCAAGCAGATTGTCCAGGCCTCTGTCCATATGATCATGGAACTCATCCAAGACAGAGCAATGTATTAAACAATGGATGCCAACTGCTTCAAGACAGCAGTCGGAGCATTCATGAGCGATGCTACAATTGGCCGTAGGGTCTCTGCCGCAGGTGTAGCTTGCAGTAGATTTTCCTTGAGTTGTCACAGGCTGCCTAGTAGACTGCAATGTCTCAATTCCAAGTGCCAACAGACCCCACATTAAGGTTAAACATAGAAATATGGAAAAAAAATTACAGCACAGATGGAGGCTATTTGGCCCGAGAAAGAAATATCCAATCTAATCCCACCTTCCAGGTCTGCAGCTCTATAGGTTACAGCAATTCAAGCACCTATCTAAGTGTTTTTTTTAAATGCAATGAGAGTTTCTGCTTCTACCACCCTTCCAGGCAGCACGTTCCAGACCCCATCACCAAAATTTCTCAACTGCCTTCTAATCCTTCTACCAATTACTTCAAATCAATGCCCCATGATTATTGCCATCCCAGCTACCAGAAATCGATCCTTCCTATCCTTTCTATTCAGTTCCCTCAGCATTTTATACACCTCAATTAAATCTCCACACAGCCTCATCTGTTCTAAAGAAAACAACACCAGTCTATCCAATCTTTCCTCTTAGCTAGAATTCTCCATTCCTGACAACATCCTTGTAACTCTCCTGTGTAGCATCTCTAGGGCAATCACTAGTCTGGGCCCCTCCATTCTTACCATCATCTGGTTTAGCCACAATTTTCCAATTGCTGCGGCAAATTTTATGCACAGAAGCATCCACATTAAAGAAAACAAGTCCTGGAAGCCTGGATTGCAGTCCTCAGCAGCTGTGGGCAGGCACTACACATTCGCTGTCTCCACCTTACGCTCCTGTTCCTACTCTTTGTGTCACCTATAGTGCACTATTCTTAAACTCAATCTCAAATTCCTTAAACTGGGAGCTTGGATAGGTGAGTGCATGCCATCAGGTACTCAACCCCCAACATAGCTACTTTAGGCACACTTTGAGAAAGTTAAATAGGAACCAGACTTTTGTGCTGCTGGATCATGTCAAGCTGCCACTGGGGTCATCAATAATTTCAACAGAGCAAGTCATGGAGGTATTGTTCATTACAGCAAAACAGTTCAGCTCTTTTCCCATGGCAACTAACAGTAGCATGACAAAAACACTACTCTTTTGCAGAGCAGCAGGACTCCACAATAAATTGCCTGCATATGATCTTCCGTAATTAATTCCATTACCTGCATGGAGAGGAAAGGGCTCTACTTTCCCAAAAGCCCTTCTAGGGGTTCACATGTTAGATATAACTCAACCGCCAACCTATTCCCAAAGTCCTTCACAGACAAGACCCCATTTCCTCTATAACCCAGAAAGTGCATTTTCCACCCAGTATTCAGGAATTATAGTGTCAAACACTTACCTTGTACATCAGTGACTGGAATGGATCACAAGCTTCTACAGCATTCCTCTCTCTTCAAAAGTGAACTGGATACCCACTCTTTACAGATTGACAACTCCAACGCTCAACAAACAAATGAATTCATTTGCATAAGATGAATGGATGAATATTAAACAGTGTAACACATTGTAACGTACGTTTCCCTACCTTCCTCGATAGAAAATAATAGTCACTAAACTTCCTCCCCAAACATGAATTTTAACCAGAAGTTTACATTTTGCAGCTCAGACTCACTCAACTCCTCAACTAATTGGCAAAGAATTTCTAAACACAAAGTTCTTCACTCTGCACTTAAGACTTGCCTTTGACTGATAAATGAAACTCATTAGAATTTTGACCTCTGACCACTGAGCTGTTTTGTGACTTTTATTTTAAACAGCACAAAATCACTGTTTTAAAATATAACATTCAAATATAAGCCGTTCGTGCACCGGTTCAAGAAGGCAGCTCACCATCACCTTCTTAAGGGCAATTTGGGATGGGCAATAAATGCTAATCTTGCCAGAAATGCTCACCTCCCCAGAACAAATATTTTTTATAAACCCACATTGGGAGCAAAAGAATTAATCAAATATTCCAAAACATGTCAGATTTCCAACTATTGTCAATGGCAATGGTGGTTGGGATTGAATGTGTGGCTCGTTTTGATCCAAATGTCACACATCAGACAACCCATTGCGTTGACCATAGAAACTTGCACCTTGCGGTGTCTTTGCAGTGAAACTGTGTGGTCTGAGCTGATGTCTATTCTGTTGGAAAATGCATTGTGTGACCTTGGATGTTAACTCTTATGTTCTGTTTCTAGCAATACAAAGCACACTTGTGATCTGGTGAACAGAATCATGCCTTCCTCTTAAGGCAGATCACCATGATTGCACTCTTTGGTGAAGAAAGACATGTCCCTGGCTAGATGCTTGGAGATCAAGGTTACAACCTACAGTCAAGACTGCCAACTTTCGCAGGACATCATCTGAGCACTTGAAGTTCCACCAGACTCACCGTGGAGCACACTACTGGAATTGTGAAGATGTACATCGGGTACTTGGATATGATCGGGGGGTAGGTGCACAGTAATACAGACCAAATGAGGTATTATACAGCATGGTTTGTGCTGCCTGTTGCACAATTTTACCTTATAAAGAGACCTTCAATGATGCCCCAGAGATGGAGATTACTCAAGTAGCTGCAAAGATATCAAATAGCAGCATCTATAACAGGATGTGAGGGAAAATGTACTACTGGCAGCAAGAGACAATCGTGCCATTCTGATATGGGAAACCTTGTTTTGTTCACCACACCTGTCCAGTGCATGATCAGTCCTGTCTGCATCTTCCCTTATGCCTCCACAAAAACAGTCCACAAGGCATCTGTGGAGGAGGGAGGCCATTCCATTCACTTTGACACATCCCTTCCTAACCACACTACAGCTGCCTTTTTGCAGCAATCAGTTGCCTTTTGAATGATTCCATGATTTTCACCTCTACTACCTCAGGCAGTCCAATCTATTTGTTGATCAGGTTTGTTTTATATGAAACAGAAGTTCCTGATACAATTCCTAAAGTAGCTGTTAATATGCCCTTGGCCCTACTTTGGCAATTTACTTTAAAGTAATATTCAGAAATGACCTTATTCCATATCCTTAACCACTTTGTAGCCACTCTTTAACATTGTATCTCGAGTACCTCATTTTCAGACTGAAGGGCTGAGATTTTCAACTGCCTGTGGGGAAGGGAACGGAAGCAGATGCGCTTTGAAAATAGGTACTCCTGGATGCCGTGTCAGTGTCCCAAAACTCCCTAAGGGTGGCAGGGAGGGACCCGCTCGCCTCAAATTAATGGCCTGTTGATCTCCTTGAGGAGCCTGCCAATGGGCTAGGGACAGCCAGAAGGCAATTTTGAATTTGCAAATCACCAAACCCAAAAAGTCTGGCGCACGTTATTGTGGGACTGTGGGGTTTCAATGTGAGGAGCAATTGAGTAATTTTTTTTTAATGAGGAAACGTTTTTGTCACTAGGGGTTTTTGTGTGAGGTCGGGCACAATACTTTCCTGTTAGTTGTTTGACCACTTCTCTGTGCAGTGGGGCTGCTGGCCTTCCGAGCTGTTGCTTCCTCTATTCTGCAAGGCAGTGGCAGACCACATCATGGCTGCAAGTTTCCTTTGATGATCGTACTCTGCAGGCAGCTCCAGTCTCCTAGAAGTGATCGGTGCCACTAATTGGATGCCAAACTTGACTCCTGTCAAATTAGGGCACTTACTTTTGAAGACTGTGTTGCATGATATGGCAACTGATCAGCATCCGAAAATTATCTGGGTGTCGGGTTCCTGACCCCGAATTGAGAATCATGTCCAAGATCTCTCAAATTGCTCCAGTCCTGCTTCAGAACTCAAATATTTGGCAATGAGCCATGTGGCACTCAACGACACTTGGAATATCTCCCCTGTGTCTTGGCAACAAGAACTGGATGTTTTATCAAGAAGTAAAAACAGAAAATACTGGAAATTTCTCCGCTGGTCAGACTGCATCTGTGGAGAGAGACACAGGGGTAATGTTTCAGGTCAGTGACATTTTGCCGGAACTGGAGAAAGATAGAGATGTGATAGATTTTAATCAAATGCAGAGGCGGGGAAAGAGGGGGAGGGGTAAAGGACAAGAGGGAAGGTCTGCAATAGGGCAGAATGCAGGGAAGATTAAATGACAAAAGAGATGATGATGCAGGTACCGGTGAAGCAAGAGGATGCAAGGCCATCAATGGCATATCAGAGATTCCGACACCTGGCTTCAGATTCAAATCCCAGCCTGTGATCCCAATGTCAACAATGCGAATGCACCCCCCCCGCCCCCCTTCCCTTTACAATGGCAATGGGACAGGTAAAGAAGCAAAAGATAGCTCTAGAAGAGGTGTAAATGGCAGCAGCTGAATTATTACCATCACCTGATATCCAAAAAATTTGGAATGGTGATTTATGATCTAAAATTGTTGAACTGGATGGTGAGTCTGGTAGTGCCTAGTTAAAAGATGAGTACTGTACTCAAGATCTAGTTGAACCAGAGTGCTGTACATTTGACAGCAACCTTCTCTCATTATGGCCTTGGCTATGTAATTCAACATTCTATAGGCTTTCCTGGTGAATGCTCTGCAATTGGTTGGACATGTTCAACATGCAATCTACTAAGACTCCAAGAGTTCTTTCAGCACTATCCTCAGTTATTTCAACACCATTCATGGAGTCTGTATTGTTGTTCATTTATCTTCCCTATGTGCAGTATCTTGCATTTGAGACATTGTTAACAGCTTCCGGGAGCTTGAGCCTGTGAGCAACCGGATGCAGATTACAGCACCTTGACAACAACCAGGACACTCTGGCGCCATGACAGACATTGGTGTAGGAAACGATGAGGGACCAAACATGCTAGCATCCTGAAAAAATGCAATAAATGCCACTGCTTATGCACCACTGTTACTCCCATTGACGTCTGGAAGAGCAGACTTAAGAAGATCAATGACATCTTTAAAGCCTGTATCTGTGTGCTCCTCCAGCCTTTCCAAGGTCATCCTTGCTGCTCTGGTGAGACCATCAAACCTCGCCCTTCATTAAATCCAGGTTCCACTCCTACTATTGACTGCCTCTGCCAATTCCCTCCTGGTGCACTGAATTTTCTACTTTGGCTTCTTTTTCCCCAAATGATGAAAAGAGAGTACATCTCGTCATGTACTCACCTTTTCAGCAAGGCCATGAACAGCATATCAGTGATCCCGGGGCCTTGCTTCAGATTCAAATTCCAGACTGTAATCCCAATGTCAACAATGTGAAGGCACCTGTCCCTTTAAGAACAGCATACAAGCTTTAAAGGGCCTTTGCAAGCCTGACGGAAATCATGCCCTGCAAATCCCGAGCCCATTAGCAAGCTCATCACCAATGCAATTAGGCAGATAACCTGCTAATTGTATGTAAACAAAGCCCAGCAGTTAAAATCTCCCGAGCTTCAAAATGATGATGTACAGTGGGCATGCCACCTGCCCTGAAATCCATTGCCAGTTAAAACTACCACTATATTTCACATCATGGAAGAGAACCATTAGAGCTATCTAGTCTTATTTTCCTGTCCATTCACTGTACCCCTTTTCCTTTTTTAGTGTAAAAGTATGTATCTACTTCCCTTTTGAAAGCGATTATGGATTCTGTTTACACCACTGTTTCTAGGAGGACATTCTGTATTTTAATCTACATAAGATATATCTCCCAAATGTATTACAAAGGTTTAACAGTTGGGATATGCTAGTGTATGGCGTAGGTGCTGATGTACCACTGACATGTGTTAGGCTCGAGAGAGAGAGAAAGAGAGGTTGGAATCATGCCTAGGAGCAACATGTCTACTCTGTAACCTGTTTAGATACTAATAAACAAGTGTTAAGAAGATACCAGAGTATGACTGTCTAAGAACCAAGTCCCATGCCTAGAATCCAAGACAGAAGGACCAATTACAGAACACTAACCTCTCCCTTTGTTCCTTTGGTGATGATTTTATACATATATCACCTTCCGCTGCAGGCCGGTGGAATTTGTTTTTTTATTCCTTTCAACCCTTTTAAAATCCTTCATAATTTTAAACATCTCTATCAGATCTCTTGTTAACCCCACTGTAAGACTCTTTCTTGTATATCTCTTCTGCACCCCCTCCAGGACTTTGACATCCTTCCTATGTCAGGCCATCCAAAAGTGGAAATAATAGCCTTAACATTCCTCTCCTCGCCCCTTTGACAAGTACAATATGGCCAAAATGCACTGGACATAACCAGTTCACAGAATGACTGAATGTGTTGGGCTGGACTATTTGCCCAGTGCTGTCATGGTCTTGGTCCAGGGTCTGGGAAACTGGGACAGGAACATAGATGCAGTGGCCTCCCACTTCAGAGCCTTCAGGCAAGAGTGGAAGCAAAGCAATCTGCAAGCTATCTGGACCAAGGATATTTGGAGACACTGCAAAGGAAGGGAGGATTTACCTACTGAGAATTGACTTATATTGTTGACTTGTCCCCTCAGATCCTTCAATCTCACAGGGTATGTAGTGCAGAGCTTAGCACTAGCATTTTCATACAGACTCAAAATGGCCAACCTTCT
Source organism: Carcharodon carcharias (assembly GCF_017639515.1). NCBI lineage: Eukaryota > Metazoa > Chordata > Chondrichthyes > Lamniformes > Lamnidae > Carcharodon > Carcharodon carcharias. The sequence goes on along the minus strand of NC_054472.1, from coordinate 18,580,903 downwards.
GTCACAAAACAAAGGTCAGGAATATCCACTTCTACTTCATTTCTCTGGCTGCTTTTGTAAACTTCTCTGGGGAAGATCCCAGGACAGTGTAAGTAGGGCAGAGACTTGACAAAATAGGTCTCCGCCCTCTTTTCCTCTCTATTCTTCTTTGGAACTGAACATTGCTAGAAGCGTGATAGGGAATAATCACCTTCATTGGTTGAGTATCATCAACACTTCTGTTACTGCCCTCGACACTATTTCATTCATTACCCATTACAATAATTCTTCTGCAGGGATTGTTGAATCCCTTACAAGTTGAGTATTGTACTTAATTCTAGGCCAACCTCTCTTTTAAGTCCAGATTTTCATGGAGTCATTAAGCCACCGTGGCTTATCCTGAATGACACCAGGACCTTGGATCTGGAGGTTCCGCCCCCATTTCCGATGGATTCGATTTTTGCCAATAAGGGAACGGGGGTGAGTTATGATTCACACGTGTGGGGAACATGAATCCAGCAGGACCATTTGAACTTACTGCTGAGTTCAAACAGACCTCATTTTCATTGGAGCAAGGTCCGTTTCTGACAGTGTGCAACTTAAAACTTTTGAGAGTAAAAGGAGAATAAGGTTTGTGGAACTGTCAAGTTGTCATGTTATTTAAATCCCTGCCCTTTAAGTTTTGTAAACAAAAAGCCTGCTATGTCTCGGAGTTGAAAAACAATTGGTGCTTGCAATTTCAATCACTCTTTGTTAACAAAACCCCAAAGGCAATCATTACAGTATTGCTTGACTCCAATCAAGCAATACTGCTTCCACAATCTATCATTATCGTGGTGGGGCAGCTGTAAATTCATTGATTTATTGATGACTACGAGAGATTATTAAAGGATTAGCTATCTTTGATGTGGGACTATGGATACATTTGTTTTTATACAGGATTAAGT